>NC_141284.1:17253257-17278257 GCF_037954325.1 Fistularia commersonii | reverse complement strand
GAGCAACAGCGGAGGGAAACAGAAATGGCAGAACAGGGGGAGGAGGGAGGATGTTTAGGAAAGAATGCCGCCTTGAAATTGATGGCAAATAGGATAAATCGTACTATAAATCACTTAAAACAATCGGTTTAGAATTAACCTTAAGAATCTGGTATAAATAATGTATATTAAATCTCTTAAATCACTAAATAATTGCCTTAAATTTACAGAAGTACCAAATGAATTATTCAAGAATTTTAAGGCAACAGAAAAAAAATCACGGAATTATAATAAATAAATCACATAATAAGAAAAAAATCAATAAAGGCATTATTTTATATATTTCTAATACATGATATTAAAAATGCAGAAACATATTTCAAATAACTTATATATTACTGAACAAACCCCTTATAAATGTGTGATGTACATTTTCTTAATACCTAATAATATATATATTGTATACAGTCAATAGAACACAAAATGATTGAGAATTGTGAATTAGCTGAAAACTTAATAAGAAATAATAGTTTTAACAAAACTGAAAGTCCAGAAACCACCTAGAAATCCCCTAAAAACATCTGTAATTAATCTGTTATGAAGCATCCAGAATCAGAATTTATTGAGGTAAAATATACAAGGAAAAAGTTTCAAATGAGAATTTAGATAATATGGTAAAAAACAGGAGTAAATCAAATAAGATTTTCAAAAAATGCAGACATATTTTACCACTAAATTACAGCTAAAATTAATTAAGAAAAAAATATCATAGAAAAAAATACCCAAAATAAAATTATCTCCTTCTTCTCCTTTCGGCTTTTCCCTTCAGGGGTCGCCACCGCAAATCAACCTTCTCCTTCTAACCCTATTCTCTGTATCCTCCTCTCTCAGACCAACTGCCTTCATATCCTCTCTCACTACGTCCATAAATCTTCTCCTTGGTCTTCCTCGAGACCACCTTTCTGGCAGTTCCAATTCCAGCATCCATCTACCAATATGTTCTCTATTCCTCCTTTGTACATGATCGAACCATCTCAGTCTGGCCTCTCTGACCTTCTCTCAAAAACATCAAACGTGCCATTCCTCTGATAGACTTATTCCTGATCCTATCCATCCTGGTCACTCCCAAAGAGAACCTTAGTATCTTCATCTCTGCGACCTCTACCTCTGCCTCCTGTCTTTTCGTCATTGTAACTGTTTCTAGGCCATACAGCATCGCTGGTCTTACCACTGTCTTGAACACCTTTCCTTTCATTCTGGCTGATAGTCTTCTATCGCATAGTACTCCAGACACTTTTCTCCACCCATTCCAACCTGCTTGAACCCGTCTCTTCACCTCTTTTCCACACTCTCTGCTGATCTAGACTGTGGACCCCAAGTACCTGAAATCCTCCAGCTGCTTGATCTCCACTCCCTGTAGCCTCAACGTTCCACCCGAGTTCCTCTCATTCACACACATATATTCTGTCTTGCTGCAACTAACCTTCATTCTTCTCCTTTCCAGCGCATACCTCGACCTCTCTAGATTTTCTTCAACCTGTTCTTTGCTCTCACTACAGATCACAACGTCATCTGCAAACATCATGGTCCATGGAGATTCTTGTATTATCTCATCTGTCAGCCTGTCCATCACCATTGCAAACAAGAAGGGGCTCAGAGCTGATCCCTGATGCAGTCCTGCCTCCACCTTGAACTTCTCTGTTACCCCTACATCACACCGCACTACCATCTCACAGCAAGCATACGTGTCCTGCACCAGTCTTACATACAAGTCTGCCAGTCCCTACTTCCTCATACAATACCAGAGTTCCTCTCGGCACCCTGGCATATGCTTTTTGAGGTCTACAAAAACACATTACAGCTCCCTCTGGCGTTCTCTGTACTGCATCTGTAGTACTCTTTCTAGGTATGAAGCCATACTGCTGTTCACAAATGCTGACCTCTGTTCAGTCTAGTTTCCACTACTCTTTCCCATAACTTCATTGTATGGCTCATTGACTTTATCCCTCTATAGTTGATGCAACTCTGCACATCCTCCCTATTGATCATACTCTTCCTCCTTACTGTTCAACCAAGCATACAAGTCGTCATACCCCCTTTGTTTTGTCTTGGATACCTCTATCTTTACCTTACATTGTATCTCCCTGTACTCCTGTCTGTTCTCTTCAGTCCCCTCTGTGTCCCACTTCTTCTTTGCTAACCTCTTTCTCTGTATGTATTCCTGCACATCCTTATTCCACCACTATGTCTCCTTATCTACTTTCCTTCCAGATGATACACCAAGTACTCTCCTACCTTTCTCCCTGATAACATTGCTGTAGTTGTCCAATCATTTGGAAGCTCCCCCTGACCACCTCGAGCCCTTCTCAGCCGCTCCCCAAAAACCATACGACACTTCTCCCTTTTTTGGCTTCCACTGCTTTGTCCTCTGGTCTGCCTTTGTCCTCTTGATCTTCCTTGTCATCAGAATCATCCTACAGACCACCATCCTATGCTGTCTACTTTGCAGTCACGGCTCTCTTTCAGATTACCACGTCTACACAAGATGTAGTCTACCTGCATGCTCCTACCTTTGCTCTTGTATGTTACCCTATGTTAAAGTCTTTTCTGGAGAATAATGTTCACTACAGCAAAGTGTACCACCATCTGTCCCTCTGCGTTCCTATCCTGTATACCAAATCTGCTCATCACTTCTTCATTTCCCCCATTGCCTGCACCAACCTGTCCATTGAAGTCTTTACCAATTACCACTCTCATATTTGGGGATATTCTGCATCATTTCATATAATTCACTCCGAACTTTTCCTTCTCTTCAAACTCACATCCTACCTGCGGGGCATAGGCACAACACTGAGCATCACACCTTCAATTTCCAGTTTCAGACTCAAAAGTCTATCTGACATTCTTTTCACCTCTAGAATGTTCCTAACAAACTCCTCCTTCAAGATAACGCCTACTCCATTGCTCTTCCTGTCACTACCACGATAGAACAACATAAAGCCTGATTCTAAGCTTCTAGCCTTACTACCGTTCCACCTGGTCTGCTGGACACACAGTATATCCACCTTCCTTCTCTGCATCATATCGACCAACTCTCTACCTTTCCTGTCATAGTACCGATTGTTAAAATTCCTACTCTGAGTCCCAGACTCTTGCCTTTCCTCTTCTCTCTCTGCTTCCGAACACACCTTCTTCTTCTCCTTTTTTGACTGACGGTAGCCCAGTTTCACTTGATACCCTATAGGTCATCGATCTGGTATAAGATTATTAGGGTTGATTTGCATGTGTGATTTTGCATGTGTGAAGTTTTAAGCTGGATGCCCTTCCTGACGCAACCCTCTCCATCTATCCGGGCTTGGGGCTGGCTCAGGGAGACACCGACCTGTGGCTGCATTCCAAAATAAAATGATATAAAATAAAATAAAATTTATTTATTTTAGTTTAGTTTATATAAATGTATATTTATTTTATTTAAAGTTTATATAAATATATATATGTTTATATACATTATATAAAATGTATTTTTTTCATATTATTTTATATAATTTGGGGAAATGTGGGGGGCTGCAGGCTCCATTCATAGGTCTTGGGGGAATAGAGTCTTAACATTGAGGGAGGAATACAGGGGACAAAGGGGGAGAGAGAGAGGGTGGAAAGACACAGAGAGAGGGAGGAGGAATATAGTCTGTATAAAAAAGGTGGATGGTGAGAGGGAAGGAGGGGGGAAACAGAAGGAGACGAGAGACAGGAGAGATCAACAGGTAAAGATAGAGGGGGTAAGAAAGAGTGAGAGAGGTGGAGGGAGAGACAGCCAGAATAGAGTTTTAACAGGGAAAGATGGAGGGAGAGTTAGGGGGAGATAGGCAGAGAAACTGAGAGGGAGAAGAGGGGGAAAAATATTGTTTTAATGGAAAAGATTGGTGAACAGAGAAAGAGAGGGAGGGAGGAGCGGAAGAGAGATAGAGAGAGGGAGAGATGGAGGAGAGAATTGCTGAAAGAAAAAAGAAAGAACACATTTGTCAAGTTCAGACAACTTCTCTCCTCATTTCCTTCTGTACTCTCTCTATCTCTTTCTCTCTCCTCTGCCTCTTTTTTTTTCTCTCCATCACTTGATCTCTCGTATGTGTTTTGTGAGTGTGTGTTTTTGTTTTATGTGTTTATGCATGTCTACGTATGTGTGCATGCAAGTGCATCACTTCTAGTAAATAATTTTGATAATGCGAAACATTTCTCTGGTATATCATCATAGATTGTCTGCTATTCTGTTTTGTTCTCTCAGTTGCATCACTTGATGCTTGGTGAGCTTCTTAATTTTCTTTTCTGGATGAAATGTTTTTTTTTTTTGTTTTCTCTTCTTCCTGCACATCAAATGGAGACAACAATGTGGTTTTGATCAATTCATATCATTAGCACTTTCAGAGGCACCTGTAATATGAAAGACCCCTCAACCGACCAGCCATACACTGGCTGGTTGTCGTGGCGACCAGCCTGCATGACCACTGATGGCCTGCTGGCAAGAAAATGCTGAAAATATTTTACAAATTGTTGAAGAATTCAGTCTGAAAATTGGTGATAAATTTTACAACCAAAGCAACATTCCTGTGCCATCTGTTTGTTGCCTGGGCAGTTGCTATGGCTACCAGCATCTGGGGCTATGGAGTTGTCTGCCTGTTGTAGCATCTTGAGACAGACAACTTTAGGGTGACCTGTGATGTCACACACACACACACACACACACACACACACACACACACACACACACACACACACACACACACACACAAACCAGGGCTTTATCGTACTTCCTGTTTCTTGGCGTGTCCCGCAATCCTTCAGCCCCCCCCCCATAACAGGAAATTAAAGGAGCGTGTGGCAGCGCCCCGAGCGCTTTCCCTTTTTTCCTTTTTTTTTTTGATTTGTGTGAGTCCCTATCACTAAAGAAAATCAGTGTGGACCAACCTTTTTGGGGGGAGAAGTGTGGTGTGTGTTTGCGTGCCTGTGTGTGTGCGTGTGCGTGTGTGTGTCAGGGGCCAGCTGATAGTAGAGAAGCAGCTTGTTCATCGCACAACAGCCAGATTCTCCAAACAAGTGACACTGTAATTGTTGCCTGGTGGCGGCGGCAATGAGAGGGAAGGAGACGGGAGAAGGAGCGAGGAGGAGGTGGGGGAAGAGATGGGGCAGATGGGGAGGATGACAGGTTACACTCAGTGAAATAAAGACAACCAAACTGGTGGATATGTTGTTTTGACTTTATACGTCCCCAAGCCTCTTGGGAGCACAATCCTGCCACTAGCTGTCAGGGGGCTTCCAGCACAACTAGAAATTAGATCACTTTATTAGGGGGTTATTATATTATTACTATTATTATTATTAGGTCATACTGATTTTATTTACAAACTCAAGGAGGGACATTTGACCATTGACTTGCATGTGCACAGGAAAACCCTTTTCCTCATGTCTTGAGTCTGGAATGTTGGAAAGTGGTGTCCCGCAGAGCTCCATACTGGGGCCACTTTAACTAACTTCTTCTGAGATTTGATGGCGGGACTGATTTGATGGTTTGATGGTTAATTGATGGTTAACTGATGGTTACTGCCAACAAATCCTTGAACTGATGTCAAGGTTTTTAAAAATAAATTAACTATTTTGAGCAATTATGTCTACTTTTCACGGAGCAATTATTATTATGTTATATTGTATTATAAAAATGAGGGAAATAAACAAAACAACTATTACTGCTGCGACTTTTGTCATTTCATAGAGTATTTCATATTTTTGTTTTTCCAAAAATGCATCAGGATCAGTCACATCGACTCTAGAGATATTTCATCATGGAATGTGTAAAATAGAAGGAACACAGAGTTTCCTTTCAAGATGGACAACAAAGAAGAACTTCTCGTTCTTGACTCATCTATTCTCACTTTCAAGCAACTGCGATTTTGGAAAAAAAAAAACTTTCAGAAAAATCGATAGAAAAATAAAATATCATTTTAGGCAATTTGACAAATTCTCTGCAGCACAGCGGTTACGTTTCCTGCGTCGTTTTTCAGTTTAGATGCCAAAACAAAATAAGGGGCCCATGAAAAAAAAAACCCTTCTGCACTTATTCTTTCAGTAATAAAAGAAACATCAACAGTCAATGCTCAATAGAAACAAAAACATGAAGTATGTATATCTATGTCTACATGTATTTTGATTTGATGTCTTAATTTTTTTGGTGCTCCTTAATAATTTTCTTTCCGTTTAGCTAAATGAACTTGACCTGATTTCCGGTTGAGCATTTGTCGCTCTCAGTGTTAGCATTTTGTCCTCGCCTCCCCCCGTTTGCAAAACGTTCTGTCATTTTTCTCTGGAGAGCCCCCCCCTCACCTCTCTGCCCCCCCTGCCTCACCCCTTTGCCCCCTCCCCTGTCTGCTTTCCCCTCTTATTATTTCAGCCAGTATTTAGCGAGCAGCATTCAGACAAGGTCACGGAGCAATTTGTGTATTTGTGTGTGTGCGTTTGTGTGTGTGTGTGTATGTGTGTGTGTGTGTGTGTGTGTGTGTGTGTGCGCGTGCGCGTGCGTGTGTGCGCGTGTTTGTGTGTCTGCCTCGACTCATCCAGGCACTCAGCCAAGAGGGAACGTCTTGATCCTGCACTTAGGGCATTGTGTGTGTGTGTGTGTGTGTGTGTGTGTGTGTGTGTGTGTGTGTGTGTGTGTGTGTGTCTGTGTGTGTGTCTGTGTGTCTCTGTCTGTGATGGATGTGCATTTGTTTGCACTTACAGAAAGCAGTATAATATCTGCTCTAATGGCTGACAGAGGTAGAAGTACAGTGATATTCCAGTAGAGAGCCGGAAGGCTTAGAGAGAGAGAGTGTGTGTGTATGTGTGTGTATGTGTGTGTGTGTGTGTGTGCGTGCGTGTGCGTGTGTGTGTATGTGTGTGTATGTGGGGGGGGGGGATTTAGGTAATATCTTACAGATTTTTAGGTCCTGCAGAGAATCACCCTGTGTCCTGCTGAATTTTCAATAATTCTTTGACTGATTTTTTATTAACAGCTGATATTTTGTTACATTTCATGTTGTTTATCAGGAATCAATTCTGGTGATTTTTGCAGATTTCTTGCTGATATCCTGTCAAGTTAATTTTGCAGCTGATCCAGTTTCATGTCCTCTTGCCCGTGTTCTCCTTGAACAAAAAAATATTCACCAGGTTCACTGAAGACTGTAGGTTGTATGTAGGTGTGAATGAAATGGCTAACGGTTAAATGTCTCAATTTGTGACTCTGTAACAGCTGGGATTGCCTCCCTGTGACTAGAGTTAGTGGTGTTTAGAAGGAATGAATGATTGAAAAGAGATGTACAAAGAAACTTCCATGTTTATCATTGACAAATGACTCATCCACGTTTTCAGGAAATGTTCGTTTGAATTTTTTTGATTTTTCATTCTGTCACAACCGTTTCAACATGATAAAACTCAGTGTATCATCTTCAGCAACCATAGGCTGAAGTTTTCCTCACTCCCACCAACTTTGCTGGCCTCTCTCAGCCACAGCTACCTCCTTCCCATTCGCCCGCCTCTTCTGCAGTGGCAGCTCGCCTTTAATTTGACTCGAACATTTTTGCTTTAATGCATTTTTTAAAATAAAGTCGGCGTTAATTTCCAAAACTGCGGCTTATCAATGTTTCTCTCGTTGCAAAGCAGCCCATAAATATTAATGTCAATCGGCCACGCTTCCTCGGCGTGCCGCTGCATTGCCGCCTGCTGCACGTCGCGTGCGTGTTTGTGTGTATGTATGTGTGTGTATGTGAGTGTGTGTGTGTGTGTGTGTGTGTGTGTGTGTGTGTGTGTGTGTGTGTGTGTGTGTGTGTGTGTGTGTGTGTGTGTGTTAGGCTCTATGTGAGTTTGTATGTGTTCATCATTATTGTTTGTATGCAGGCGATCTACAGTTTGAATTTGTGTTTGTGCATTTATTTCTGTCTGAGTGCTTGAGTGTGTGTGTGTGTGTGTTCATGTGTGTGTATGAGAGAGAGTGAGAGAGAGCGTGTGTGTGTATGCGTCTGTGTGTGTGTGCGTAGTATAAAGAAGAAGAATGAGAAAGGGAAGCAAATGCCCCCACAGTAATTCTTTTCAGGAATAATTGACCTGCATGCAGTAAATGGTTTATTTTCTGCCAGACACTTACTGGCACTGACACACACACACACACACACACACACACACACACACACACACACACACACAGTCTAGCAGTGTTAAAAAAAGGGTAGAAAACCCTATTCAGATGTAATCGCCCTGTTAAGTATCGTCAGTTATACAGTCAAATATATTTAAACCTCAACCTTACTTGCTCGAGTTTATGTGCTAAAGTGGCTTGTGCCCCCTAGTTACTGCTCTTTGAACTTTAGCTAAGATATTGACACAATTCTATGTTGATACTGATAGATAAAGTCCATGTGTATCCCAAAAAAGATAACATGCATGATGTCCCACAGGGTCCTGTTCTGGGTCCCCCTTTCATTGGCTATCAAATCATGTCTGATATGATTGTCAGGGTTGTAACTTTCATTTATTTAATCACGGATGTATTCAAACTGGCTCCCATTAGCACAGAAATCTTTATTTTCAGGAGCACAGAAAATTTGAAGTAAAACTTACAAAATATATTTCTTTCACGAAACTATGGGAGGATAACAACTCCTCATCAGGCAGAATGTATGAAGTATGAAGTATGTTGTTGACTTACTGCATAAAGTCCTCATATCGAGATAGTTCTCAGAGGTAATATACTTGTCAGCACGCTGGCCCTGTAAGGTCTCATCAGTGTCCATTAACACATTCACAGTAATAATATAATATCATAAAGCTATCCATCCATCCATCCATCTTCTGTCGCGTATTCTGCACTCAGGGTTGCGGGGGTTGCTGGAGCCTATCCCAGCTGTCATTGGACGAGAGGCAGGATACACCCTGGACTGGACGCCGGTCAATCGAAGGGCCACATACAACAACCATTCAGTCACTCACTCACTCATTCGGGGCCATTTTTCCCAGTATTTTCCCAATTAACCTGCTGCATGTTTTTGGACTGTGGGAGGAAACCGGAGAACCTGGAGGAAACCCATGCAGTCACAGGGAGAACATGCAAAGGTCCAGTTGTCGAAATTGAACCAGGGTCCTTCATGCTGAAGGGCTAACCAAGACGCTGGACACACACACACACACACACACACACACACACACACACACACACCAGCTGTCTCTGAGCTGTCGAGACATGAAGCTTCAGTGAAACCATCCATATGAATTAGGCCTATGTTTATACTGTACATACCTACTGTGTGTGTGTATGTGTGTGTGTGTGTGTGTGTGTGTGTGTGTGTGTGTGTGTGTGTGTGTGTGTGTGTGTATTATATATGCATACGATGGAGCCACAATCTGAGAAAACATTTTGACAGAGAGGAGCTTTTCATTTATTTATTCAGTTATTTAAAAGAAAATTGTGACATTATCCAAAATAAAATGTATGTTTTTCACATCACAATTTTGACATATGTAACATGAAATTTAATGCATCTGAAGGAAGGAATTTGAATCTTGGCAGGTTCCTTGGAATTTAAAATTTGTAATTAGTTTTATGAAAAAGGATGCAAATAAGAGGTCATCATCCATTAAATTAATTTGAATTAACCATATACTGTGTATATATATATATATATATATATATAAAAACATACATATAGACATACATAAACTATGTACTATATTTCTCTAACGTCCTCATAATATTTTGAAGAAGTCTTTGTGTTATTAAAAAAGGAATTTACAGTGACAAAATTCAAATTCAGTGTCAATTATGGAGCATTCTGTGATTTATTTATAGTGTGTTTTACAGACAATGTGATGGTTTCTGTGACAGATTGTTATATTCTTATATATATTCTCATATCAAGAATAGAAAAAAATCTTAATTTAAAATGCAAAATATTGGGACTTAATTCCCTAAAAATGTGTCTTCTTTTCCATCTAAAGATTTTATTTTTTTTATTTAAAAAAATCTTTATTCATGTAAAATCCCACCTTCCTTAACACTTGCCTTTGTCTTTATTTCAACCTTTAGTCTTAAAGTATTTTGCTTTGGTCTTATGAAATTCAACATTTTCATATCAAATTCTAAATTCATGCTACATCACAACTTTTTTTATCTCATTCCTTAACTGTATGAATGTGTTTTTATACCTGTAATATTCTATAATTATTTTTATCACTTTATTACCACTTTATTCACATAACATCACTCCTTTTTTAATCACTCGCCTAACTCTTTGAATTTATTCCTGTGATATTTTCACTTTCTCCATCTAATATTGGCACATTATTATATAGTGCAATTCCAACTTTACTCATATTTTCTCCTTTATTCTCCACTCTTGTAATTTTTCTCATTCAATTCTGAAATTCTGCCAATGTTTCACTGATTTATTTGAATATTCTACCTCAATTCAGATAATATTCAAACTTTAACCCTCTTTGTGACTTATTGGTTTTGTAATGATTGACTCTTTCTTGTTGACTTTATTTTTGAGTTTTTTTTTTATTGTCCCATACTTTTAATATCTCTTAATTGCCATAATTTTTCAGTTGGTTTGTCAATAGTAAAATGTGTACGTATGAATACATATATATTCAATATTAATCCCTCATCCATCTTCAGAAGTAAATGACCTTGACAGTCATGGGTTTGAGGGCTCCACGCTGTTATTTTTTCTTCCTCCTCCTCCTCCTTCCTTCCTCGGTGCGACTGTATTAGTCCTTTATATGTAATGAAATTCGCACGTATACTAAAGGCGTGATTAGCATATATATTGTATTGACACAGTGGCAATATGTTCCCCGTGTTCCCTCCGTCTTTATCTTCGCCTCCTCGCCCTCTTTATTTCTTCCTCCTCCCGTGTTTGAAGTTCGGCCCACGTGCTCGCTGTAATTTTTATCTGCGCGACATGCAGCCGCCACATTACTGCCATTATTTACAGTAAGCGGGAGGAAGGACGAAAGGAAGGGAGGAAAGGAGGAAGGAAGAAGGAAAAAGAGGAGGAGGGAAAGAAGCCCAGCTTTTTTTCATTTCCCCCTCCTACCCCTCACCCTCCTCTTCTCCACTCGTGGTTATTAATGTTGTTTACCGGACGCAGGAGGATGGCTCTGTTGGAGTAGATCATAGAAGGAGGTCAAAGGTCATCCTGGGAAATCTTCTATTCTCCATTATGGGGAGAGGGGCAGGGCTTCAGTGTGGAAAGTAAAAGCTGATGTCATCTTGCAGATTCCAATGTCAAGTAAAAATATTGTAATTGTCACATCCATTCTTCCTTTTCTTATATAAAGACTAAATTCTGTTGACATAAAAATGTAGCTTTCTTTACAAAAATCCTTGTCAAAGTTTAGTTGTGGCAACTGGACTTGAATTTCGTTCCTTGAAAATGTTTCGCTACTCCTCCGAGAAGCTTCTTCAGTTCATTCACAATATAAATGATTTCTAAATTAGTTGATAAATGTTAATGAACTCCTATCAATGTATTGAAATATTGCTCTAAAAATAAAACAAATAAAAACAATGCGTATGTTATATAGTTCAAGAAAGTAAGCTAAAAAGTAATTAATTTAAAAAAGCGCTCGATAAATATCCTTGTTTAATGTCCTTAATTTGTTAATAATCACAAGGAAACGAGCACCAGAAAAAGTTGAAAGTAGCAGAAAAAAATCTATCAAAAAATTCAATTAAAACTGATGGAAAATATGAGAAAAAATTAAGGGTAGAACAAGCTGTTTGGGAAAACATCCCCACCTGCTGTATGTGAAATTAAAAGAAACTCTAAACACCTTTTTTTTTGGTGTCTTTGAAGGGATTGTGAGTCCGAGGAAAAATGTCAATCATCTTGTTACTGAAACAATGAGCTACATTACATAAGAAACAGGAAGTAGAAGAAAGAGGGAAGGAGGCCAGTGGCACACACACACACACACACAGACACACACACACGCACACAGGGAGACAATTCAGCAAACACACACACAAACAGGGACACACACAAAGACAAATGCATAAAGACACGGGGACACACACAGACACAGAGGGGCCACATACATTAAGACACACACACAAAAGTCGAGACACAGACACAGATATAGACAGACATAGAAACACAAAGAAGGAGACACACACATTTAGGAGCGCAGAATGTAACACACACACACACACAGATAGAGGTAGAGACACAGACAGACAGACACACACACACACACACAGAGGGAGACGGACACACAGGAACATGGAGCGCGAGACACAGTCAGACACATGCACACTGGAACACACAGACAATCAAGGACACACACACAGGTAGAGAAACAGACACACATGCAGACAGACACACACAGAAATGGAGTGAAACACACATACAAGGGGAAGACACACATACAAGGGAAAGACACAACAAACCCCACTCAACCACACACACACACACACACACACACAAATACACACAAACGTACACAAAAAGAGACAAACACACAGGAGGAATGACATAGGCTAACACAGACACACAGGTATTATGACACACCTAGCACACACACGCACACACACACACAAACACATTTTGAGACACATTTTCAACACACATAGATATATAATGAGACATTCACATATATTCTGAACACACACACACACACACACACACACACACACACACACACACACACACACACAAACACACGGTCACACAGTCTCACACACACACATACATACATACTGAGGCCGTGTAAAGTTTCCCTGGTTACCAGATGCCATTTTATTGACTATCTGTTGCCAGGGAGGTGAAAAGAACTAAGGGGGCGAGAGGAGGTGAGACTGGATTAGGAAGTAAGAAAAGTGGTGAGAGCATGATTAGGAAGAAGGAAAGAAGGTGAGAGGGTGATTAGGAAATTGTACAGAGAAGGTACAGAGATCCATTGTTTTATCAATTCCCAATGGGTGATTGGCTGATTCAGCTGATTGGCTGGTTCAGCTGGACATTGTTGGAGTGTTGATATTTGGTTTGTTAAAGGTTTTGTTTTCCTGACAATGACAGGATTGGCTGTCTGTTTCCAACAGTTGTCCAGCGTTACATCAACGTTAATTGGCGCAGAGTATGGGAAATGAGGTCATACTGAAGGAATATCTCCAAAAAACACAAACAACAAATTAATAATTGATGAAAAAAAATTAAATATAAATTTCAAATTTAGTCAATTTTATTTTAAATGTCAGATAAATAAGTGATTGAACACTTTTAGTCCCGCATTTCAAATCTGACAATGCTGTCTTGTCCTCACGAATTTCTCTTCCATCTCCATTCGCTCCTCCTTTGTCTCCTCCCTCCTCTCCCTCCTCTTTCCCCGCTTTCTCCTCCCAACTCTCCTCGCTGCAAATCAGATATGACAGGAAATATTGTCCTTGTAATGGAGACTCAGGACACTTGGGTTGCACGTCTTTGTAGTTAGACACACACACACACACACACACATACACACACACACACACAAGCTCACGCTTACCCTCACAGTGATCCCCCCACCTGATGGTTATCTTGAGCCTTCTCCGGCTCTAAGCGCCTCCTTCTGTTAATTGAAGCTGTTAAAAAAAATCTACGTAACTGCATTTTTTCATTATTCAATAATTATGTAACATCTCTAAATTGGGCTTAGTCCCTCTCATAAAATCCGCTGAACGGGGCGTTATAATGATTAATCTTGAATCTTAAATCTTGAATTCTGCCGCCAACATACACACACACACACATACACTCAGGCACAATTTTTTGTGGAACTTGTGAATTTTTACCTGTCAGTTTTTTTGGTTGTTTGATTTTTTTTGCCATTTTAATCATGTTTTTTTCTTTGATTTTTTGGATTTTTCACAGCCAATTTTTCAAAATACATCAACTGCTTTAATTATTTGCTTTCATGCTTATGTTTATTTTTGTTTTAATTATAATCTAATTTTTACAAATTTAATTTTTCCATAACGATGAAGGGAGCTACTTTGTCTGAAGCCACATACACACACACACACACACACACAGATAGAGCTGATTCGGTGACCAATCGCTGACTTATCTGTTTCCCACTCGGCTCAAACCTTCTTTTTCTGTTCTGTACATTTTCTTCATGCATGTGAAAAAAGTTGCAGATGCAAATAAAGTTTTTCAGACATTGCATGTCTGTGCGTGCTTGTGAGTGCATGCACACGGAATGAGGGGGCGGGGCAGGGGAATGAAAGTGTCTCTCCTTTCCCTCCTTATCCTCTCTGTTTCCACACCAACACACTGTGAATGTCAAAGATCTGCAGCACTGCCTCTTGGCCTGTCAGTCACCTGGTTGTGCGTGAGCTTGCCCTTGCGTGTGTTTATGTGTGTGTGTGATGGCCAGAGGATCTGTGTGAACAGTGATGTGTGACAGACGGAGGGAAGGCAGGAGGGGGGGCTCGAACTGACCCGGCTGGATTTACCGGATCAAACTCTGTCTTCTCTTTTCTTTCTTGACTTTTCTTCATGTCGTGTAGACATTTGGGAAACCCACTGGGATCGTGATGCGTGTTTGTGCGTGTGTGCGTGTGTGCGTGTGTGTGTGTGTGTGTGTGTGTGTGTGTGTGTAAGGGGGGGTTCCATCTTGTCTATCAGGAGGCAGTATGCACTGTCCGATGAATAGAGTGGTACTCAAAGTAGACTTTTGTTTAGAAGCTCTCTTGCTTCTAATAGATAGATATTTGGACATGTTGCATATTATTCTGATTTAATACAGTAACATAATGTATATTTTGACAGTTGGACGACTAGAAGTAGGTTCAACGAAAATTTTTTGAAGGGGTTGTTTCCTGATGTCATGTTGCGGAGGATGAGGGGAAAAAGTTAAAGCACGTGTTTTCTGAAGGGAATTCTGAATAGGTGGTGCGTCACAGCATTGCTGCTCCAGCTGCTTGGAGGCAATTGAATTGCAATTATAGATAAAACTAACAAATTCTATCATAATATTCAAAAACAAGGCCCGAGTACCAATGTTGTGTTGGCTTTATTCTCATTTTTGTGCTGTATTGCCATGCGATGAAGAAAACAAAACTTTAAAAATCCCTATGGAGTTTGGTGTTGACGTGGCTCACAGATTTGAGTGGACTGATTGTAAATATAAAAATGTACATGCAAATTAGAACAAATCCAAAGTAATTACATCACTGTGCTGATAAAAAAAAAAAAAAAAAATTAATTATTTTTTAAATTGATAAAAATTTATACTTATCATGGTGATGACAAGGGTTTAAAATACAGGTGCTTGCAACGAGAAGTATCCTCGTCCGATTCCCAGAGGTATGTGGGCTTTGCATGTTCTTCCCTTGTCTGCGTGTGTTTCCTCCAGGTTTTCCAGTTCCCTGCCTAACAAACAGTCCAAAAACATGCTGAATTTGCTTTAAATTGCCCAGATGTGATTGAGGGAGTGACTGGTTCCTTATCTCTATGGCTATCGGTCCAGTGTGAACTTTACCTCTCGCCCAATGACCGCCTGGATAGGCTCCAGCCCCTCACCGACCCTGAGCGCAGAATAAACGGTACAAATAATGATTGAATCATCCATCAGTCATAAATCAAACAGAAAATGATGATGAAAAGTTGCTTCCAAATAACATCAAAATTAGAAGAAGAAATGCCTTTATTGTCAAATGCAGTAATACATAAAGCACAACATCAGTATTTAACCCAGCATGGATGCACCATGAGTAGAAAGGAGCTAAGGAACAGCGCCAGGGGAGCAGTTAAGGGTTCGGTGTCTTGCTGAACAACACTTGGAGAAGCTAGGAGGAACCTCACTACAAATGTTTGGTTCTGAGGACAACTGCTCTAATCATCTGAGCCACGCTCCCTACAACATCAAACCTGTATAATTGACTGAAAAATAGTTTTTTTTTTTTTGTTTTTTTTTTTGTGATGTTTCATATTCATGTGAAATAACCAAAAAGCCTCTGCAGGAGCAGAGGGGGTCAACCAGCGATGCTCGCTCGCTCACCCGAAAGTCTGTTCTCATCATGTAGTTACAGTTTAGCCCCACCCTCGAGACATCTAGAGAAAATCCTTGGTGTGCAGGTGGACTCCTGTTCCAAATTTTTTCGAAGTGTAGTCCGCATCTATGTATCCATCTGTCTATCTGTGCATCGATGATCCTTAATCAAATAATTAATATTTCGTGACAGGATTTAAAAGTATCGGTGCATCCTTGGCCAATCATGTAGAACCAGAGCTTTATGTCCAAACACACCACATCAAATTCTTCAATATCTCAAGTGCTATAGATAAACATTTTATTTCCCGTTGGCAATATATTATGATTCTTTCTCTGTTTAAACATCGACTGAGACGAACTTCAAAATAAAAGCCTGTTCAGTCGGCAGGCAAGTTGTTTTCCTGTTTGATTCAACGGTGCGAGATTGAGTGTGGATGAAGCCCCTGCTGCCTTTAACACACCTGCAGCCTTTTGATTAGTACGTGTGTGTGCGTGTGTGTGGTTGTGTGTGTGTGTTTGCGTACGTGCGTGTGTGTGTGTGTCAGCGGGGATTCAGGCCAATCGTGTCTCGAGCTGCTGGAAACTCTCGCACTCTCTCTTGTTTACGGAGCCGTGCTGCGAGAAGTCTGGCGATACTGACGAGAGAAAAACCACATTCTCTTGTCTTGCTTCACCTCATGCCTGCTGCCTTTCTTCTTCTTCTTCTTCTTCTTTCACTTCTGGTGATGATGCTCTGCAATGGTTGGAAGTTTGTTACTTGTTCTTATTACAATAGCAAAAAAAAAAAAGGGATTATTTTATTGGTAAGATATTTTCAAACAAATTATCAGGTAAGTGTTTGTTTTTTGGTGATCTTGGATAATGATTTGATATTTCTTAACTGTATGAGGGGATGTGACTCAAGTTATTTTTTTTAAGATCATTTTATTATTTTTTTTGACGCACACACACACACACATACACACAAACACACATAAACACACACACACAGGAGTTATTTAATATACCATACTTAGATATTTTGAAGCAGCTCAAGCAGAATTTATAAAAATGTCCCATATCAGTTTAAGGTATTTTTTTTCAAAAATTTTCCCGATTATTCAGATAATAATTTTTTTTTCACTTCCTATATCCCTCTGGACCAGTGGTGGGTTGATCCAACTGCAGTGCCCCCCTGTGTTTTTGAGCCACAATTTCACACCCTTGTTATTATTTGGTTTCATCCTGCTAAAACCCATATTCTTAACGTGCAGCTGAAGCGCAGTAGTAGTGGTTGGCTCCATCCTCCTCCTCCTCCTTCCCCACACTGAATGTCAGAATAACCTTTTGCCCGGACATGAGGAGCGCTTGATTTGTCTCATCAGGCAGGCGACATGTGGCTTGCTGACATCAAACGTCGGGTGAATTCTGTAATTCCTCGCACATAAAGAGGTGGCAGGCGAAAAACGGCGCCACTAATGGCGTCAGACATGGAGGCGGAAACAGCCTGGTCTTGGATCCGCCTTCGGCCCGTATAAACCATCTTCATCTTGACACCTCTCCTCTTCACGCAACAGCTTATACCCTTGGAATCGTTTCCATCTGATGTTTCTCGAAACATGAGGTGAAACCTCTAGGAGGTTCAAAAGAAAAAGGATCAGTAACAAACAAACAAACAACAAACAAAAACAAATGACAATCAGTAGCTTCACTGAAACAAACCAACCATGATTAAAAATAAAACAACTAAAAAAATCTAAATAACACAAAAATAAAGTTTAATCTCCAAAGAAAATGTGTAAAATTAAGCAAATCAGCCTCTTAAATTTGAGAAGCAGTAAATAAATGACCTGAAAAAATTAAAATAGGTTTAAAAAATGTTTTTAAAATAACAAACAATTAGCACACAAACCGTGCCAAAAATAGAAAAACTGCAGTATTTATATTTTTATATATATATATGTATCATGGTTCTGCTCATGGTTATGCTTATGGTCATGGTTCATCCATGATGGCTTAATTACAGAGAATGAATTTCCCCATGGGGATTAATAAAGGATAAATTAATAAAATCATATAAAACCTTTGAATGATGCGTTTCTTGCAATCATTTTTTTTTGCCTGATTTAAAGTATCAACAACCTGTTTTATTCCAAACAAACTTGGAATAAAAAGGTCATGAAGGTCAGGAACAAAAACTGGATTCAGTATTTGAGCCTCCACAGCCATGAAAGGCTGCTGTTCACAAGCTTTAAAACACATACCGCCTGTGTGTGTGTGTGTGTTTGTGTGTGTTTGTGTGTGTGTGTGTGTATGTGTTTAATTCAGGCGCGCATTGTATAAGGGGACAGAAAACACTGATAGAAATGTGAGGGGACCCAGTGTGTGTCACCTGAGTATGTGTTGGTGCGTCTTCACGCTTCTGCGCACAGATTTATTGCGCTCCCGTGTGTGTGCGTGTTTGCGTAAGTTCGTGTGTGTGCATCTCAGTGTGTATGCGTGTGGTGCAGAGAGAGAGATAGAGAGAGGGAGCGAGAGAGAGTGTAAACGTGAGGAATCTGCAGTAAATCAGCTTTGCCTTAAGAGGTGATTAATAAAGATGTCATCTTTTTGTGTGTGTGTTTGTATGTGTGCGTGTCAGTGTGAACTCTTTAATACAAAAAATAAATAAATGAAAAAGGGTGCCATGGTGACGACAGATAGAGTCGTGTCAAACGGGCGGGAAAATGCACTCTGCTGATTTACTATCAAGCTGACAGGAAGTGGAAAGGGTTGTTAACAAAATAAAAGCCTCAGATCCTCCTGTATTATATTTTCCCTTTTTCCTCCCAATCAGAGGATTGATGATTTCCTGCTAACACCGAGAACAAAAATCTTCTGTTGTTGGATGAGATCTGAATCTGTTTGCAGGAAGTGGCTGTTAGAAGAAATAGAGAGAGCTTCGTCACACTTAGCGACGACTCTTAGCATCGCTGGCGGCGGCGATGGTTTCATCTATTTGAAGTGACAGAACGGTCAAGGTGGCGAGCGGCACCTTTATTTGCTGTTTGTTGGCTGATTCGGTTGGAGGAAGCTCTGTTGTATCAGAGTTTGTAGACGCCAAATGTTTGTAATTATAAATCCAGGAAATAGAGACTCAGGTTAGTTTCAATGGTTAGGTTTAGGGTGACTTTTTTTGCTTCAAACTAGGTTTCAGTTCATGTTATTTTGTTTTGGTTCACGTTAGTCTGAGTTCAGTTTTGCTTAATTTGGCTTTAGTTTGAGTTTAATTTGCGTTTGGTTTGGTTTCATTCAGGTCTCAATAAGTAGGCTACTGTTTTTAACCTTACTCTGGTTTTATTTCACCTCTATTTAGTTCAGTTTTGATTTTGGTTTGGCTTCACTGGGTTTAGATTTGTGTCACTATGGCTGTGGTTTTGATGACTTTAGTTTGTTTTGAGTCTGATTCTGGCATTTTTACTTTACTTAGTCTGATTACATTTCAAGGGCGTCACGCTGGTGCAGTGATTAGAGCTTCGGCCCTCACAGTGCGAAGGACTCTGCTTCCATTCTGAAAAGGGGAACTTTTCTGTGTGGAGTTTCCATGTTCCATGGGAAAAAAATTGCCCAGAGTGAGTGAATGATTGTTTGTTATTATATGTGGTGATAGACTGGCGACACAGTCCAGAGTGTACCCGCCTCTCGCCTGATCACAGCTGGGATAGGCTACAGCATCCCCTACGAGCCTGAGTGCAGGATAAGCGGCAGGTGATGAATGGATGATTACATTTTCAACTGCATTTAAAGATGGATTTGGCCTACAGTTTAGGTTTGCTTTAGCCCAGTTTAGTCTTTATTTCTTTTGGTTGAAATCAAGTCTTTATCGAATCAGGTTTTGTCTGTTTTTTTTTTCTATTTCTGTTTTTTTTTAGATTTATTTAGCTTTAATTGGGTCAGGTTTACGCTCGGTTTTATTGTAAGTTATTTATTGTTTGGCTTTAATTCGGGTTGGGTTAGCCCTCACTTTCTCTTCTTGTTGTAGTTTGTGTTTAATTTGGTTCTCTCGAGCCTTGCTTTGTTTTTTTAAACCTGGTATAGTTTTAATGTGGGCAATATACAGTTGTTTTGTCTTGGGATTCAGTTTAATTTCAGTCAGTCTCCGTCAGCAGCGGCTCCTGACGTCGACTGCCACTTTAATCCTCTAGAGAAATTAAATATTAGCCTTTGTTTGACTTCGGCGCCGTCACTTACTTCCCGGCGGCAGGACAAACCACGGCGGCTGATCCTTTGTGTCAGCAGACGGATCTCACGTCCATCACGTCCTCAAACACGCCATCACCGCCGGATTAAAAGAAATTAATGTGAGTCGACCGGCGGAGGTTTGATGAAGAATCCCGGCCTGATATCTGTAATTTCTGACAGGAGAGCCTTAAACTGCTTCATTATTGGGTTTAGCTATGAAATCATTCAGACGTCCGTTGAATCCTTCCGAGATTTCGTACGTCAACACTTTGTCATCCAAATCACAAATGTTCGCAAACCTCGCAACGTGAAGAGGGACACTAAAACATGTCGTAAAGATCCGGAAGCCTCGTGCGAGGAAAACCCCATCTGACCCAACCTGTGAGACAACCATTATGTTCCCTGCTCTTCCTCAGGTCGCTGGATACGATCATGAACGTCCTCCACTCCAGAACACATTTAAACATTTGGTCATTTTTGTTTATTTTCAAGCTCACCCCAAATTTTCCTCCATTTTCCAAAATGATCCTTGCTTTGCAAAATGGCCGCGGCCTATTCCCTGCGATGTACTTGACAATGTTGTCATTCTGAAAACGCGCTTTCTGGCGGCATCCTCGCATGTTCTCGCTCTAGAACCGCTCAACTATGTCGGCCGGGCTTTTCAACAATGTGCTCACGGTAGAAGAGAAGCCTCAGCGTTCGCCCCCGTCCCCGCAGCAGAGGACCACGCCTACCATCAGCTTACGCACAGAGCGGACGAGAAGAACATTTGCCTCTGAGATGCTGTTGTTTCTGAAGTGGGAGGGGGGGTTTATGTTTCTGATTCTAAACCTCCCGGAGCTTTACTGCTGCGCTGGAGCAAGACGGGCAGCTAAACCTGGACCAAACATCTGGGCCGGCTGAGGACACCTTGCGTGTGTGTGTGTGTGTTTGTAATATTTGACCCTGGTAGTGTTTGAACATCCTCCTAACAAACAGAGGGGTTAGTGCTCGTAAATAAGGGACCAGCTGTCTGTGTTGCTGTGTGTTGTCGTTGTGTGTGTGTGTGTGTGTGTGTGTGCGCGCTGGTGTACGTGCGTTTTTGTGTGTACGTTCACTCGCTAAACTGACACATTTTCAATCACATGGTTTATTCCTGGGAAATTGTTGAAAAGAGGGAAAAGGGCAGATCTTTGCGGCTATGCGGGGCCCGAATGGGACAAGCCAGGATTAGTTTTTCACATTTTTTTTTTGTGTGGATTGTGTGTGTGCCTGTGTGTGTGTGTGTGTGCATGTGTGTGTGTCCTCAGACAATGCCCTAGTAGCCAATTTGTAATATATAGTCAGCCTTGAAAAATGGCCCAGATCTCTCCTTCGCTGTCTGCAATTTAGCTGTGCGGCGCCCAGCAATAGCATTGTACTGCCTCCCACCGCTGCCATTTGCCCTGATGGAGTTCATGTGTGTGCATGTGGGTGTGTGTGTGTGTGTGTGTGTGTTCCTGTATGTGGTGCCTGGATGTTTACGTGTGTGTGTCAGTTTGGGTAGGTGAGCACAACTGTTTGCTTACTTGCTTATGTGCATCTTGGTGTGCATTTACCCATGAGTCTATGTTTTGAGCGTGTGTGCGCGCGTGCACGCACAAGTAACCATGTTTACACTTGACTCATTGAATTTCTGCGCGTGTACGATTATATAAGTGTGTGTAGCTGCACAGCGGGTGTGTGCTCGCAATTGTACTGTTTATTTAGCTGAGTTTGTGTGTATGTGAACACCTGAAGGCATCAATCTGGGATAAATAGAAAGGAGGAATGGAGAAAGGAAGGATGTTAGGAGTAAAAGAGTTAAACAAGGAAAGTGTGGGAATAAAAAGGCTTAAAAAAAAGTACCAGACAAGAAAAGAGGCTTAAAGTAGGAAAGGGAAAAAAAAGAAGGTTAAAAATTGGGGTTGAGGGACTTTAGGTGGAAACCTTGGAGGGAAGATAATAAAGAAAATGAAAAAGATGGTAGGAAAAGAAAGGAAGGATCATACCGTACGCTGGATGGATGGAGAGAGTAAGATATAAATGTAGAAAGGTGTAAAATGACCTAAATGATGGAGGGAGCAGGAACACAGATCAAGAATAAAATCACAGACAGAGTGACTTGTGTGAGTGGAGACACTTGTGTGAGTGTGAGTTGCGCGTGTGTGTTTGTGGCCCCCTCTCAGCTCCCAGGACTGGAAGACATCATGACATCATAGCATCACTGATGTCACTGGATGTCAGTGGATTTAGAAAAAAAAATGAAGAGTTAGGTTAGGGTTTTACAATACTTCAAACAAATATTTTGAAGGTATTTTTCAGACAAATACTGCAGTTCTGATTATCAGTGATTGCCACTCGCTGTCAATAAATTTTTTTATGAATGATTTTAGGAGAGTTGTATTTTTAAGCTCTGAATGTTTTTTTTTTTGCTTCTTTTATTTTTATTTGTCATTTTTGGGGACATTTTTTATGTCTTCTTGCTAGTTTGTAACTGTTATCTCATCTCTTGTGAGGCTGATCCTAAGGGATTTGATCCAGATTACTTGGTAATCGTGAATTTTATGCAATTTCTTCTTGATTATTTAAAAGTTTAAATGTTTTTTCTGACGTTATTTTGTTTTTTTTTCAATTACTTTGACAGACAGGAGAACAAATTTATGGCACGAAAAACAAAAAAGAAAGCAACAAGCCCTTCAGCAGGGTCATGTAATCACATAAGTACATGAGCGTGGGTTAGCCTGCGTCCCCCTTCCACCGGCTTCCCCTCCATCTTTTATTCGTCTTTTCTGCTTGTTCCTGCATCGGAAAGAGATAAAAAAAAACAAAAAAACGAATACAATCTCTGCACTCACATCTCATGCTTTAATTTGAAATGCCTGACTCTCCCGCTCCGATTCTCTTTACAACAGAAATAAGTTACCCCCCCTTCTCTCCCCCTCCTGACAAGAACAATAGCGGCCCACTCGCCTCATGGATCGTGTTTTACAATCATCCGCGTCCACAAAAGCAAGACCGACAATGTCAGTGGTTTTTACGGCACGACACAGTGCAGCTAATGTTCTCCTCGCAAGCCGGCATCGCTTCACTGCCTCCCCCCACCGCTGCTCCCCCCGCCGCCATATGAAAAATCCATACCGGCATGGATTTTGACAGGCCGTCTGTTGGAGGGAGTGTAAGATTCAAAATAATCCACTGCTTGGCCACACGCCCCCTTTTTTTTTTTTTTTTTTTTTTTTTTCAAATTTGACTGTCATTTTTTTTCTCCTGGCATGTTTGGATTGTGAGGAAAAATACAACCAAGTCGTATTGATTTTTTTTTTTTTTTTTCCTTTTTATTTTGAAGAGCGCTTGGTTCCCTGACAGGCTGAGGGAATTCAGTTATTTTAATTAGTTAAATGTGAGGTTTCTTTCAGGAAATCTTTCTTTCTTACCCAGGATTAGAATCTATTTTGAAATTCGGTTCTGGACGCATGTTGGTCAGCAGGAGCAGTTTGACCTTTATCAGATTAGTTGAAGTTATTTTCAAAGACTACTCTTTATTTGGAAAAGAGGCATTTTCTATTGTGATGAGCCATTACTGTGTAATTAATGCATCATCAATCAATATCATGTATCCATCCATAATAGTTGACATGAATCACAAATATCTGATTTTTAAGTTTGGACTTGTGGATGTGACTCTACCTACGCGTCTCTATTGGTCGGCCTTGATGTGTTGACCTCAGTCAGATTGCCTTGATGGGTTGCAGCCTACACATGTTTGAACTTGAACGGTTAGCTTAAAATACTTAAAATAAGGGTCTGAAACAAACAGATCCGTTCCTCTTCATGCCCCATGTGAAACATTGGTAGCTTTTGTGAGATTAGTGCGCTGTCTGATTATTTATTTTGGATAGAAGGACTGGTTTGGGGTTTCGGACATCGTACACTTTGGAAAGATGCCCAACTGTGTTTCACCGAAAACCAAAGGAACATTTTCTATTTCCCTTTTGCTTCTTATTGAAAATAAATGTTGATTTTCCTGACGTTAAAATATCAACAAGAAAGGTTTTCAATGAAGAAAACACAATTTAAGAAAACAATATTTACATTTTAGTTCGAAATCGTTCCTGACAAGCCCGTCGATCATGCCGGGTATGCGATTCAGGAACTTATCTTTAAATCGTAGATGATCCTATGGATCGAAAACAAACAAGATAAAGTATGGGACGTGACATAGGACCTGTTTCTCATTAAAAGTCTATTAGATAAACGTGAAATAGATTTTAAATACATATATATATATATAAAAAAATCAAGTCGTATTCAAAATGATTCTCCCAACAAAACCCATAAATGTCAAATGATGCCTGATTGTTGGTTTCCTGATGTTTGGATTTCTCTTCCACCTTCAGCTGTTTTTTTTTTTTGTCCTCTTGCTGACGTCCCCCCCCCATCGCCCCAGCTACTTCACCTCCTCCCCGTCTCTTCCTCCTCCTCCTCCTCCTGCTGGCTGTGTTTAAAGTCCCTCTCCACGTTTTTTATTTTGTTTTCTGTTCCACAGTGACCCCTACTGGGAGCGGCCAGCTAATTCGGGCAGCTGCTCCGCCGCCCGGCCCAAGACGCTTCACCTGGCCGGCCAGCAGCATACCTCGTCGCCATGGTAACGTCTGTGTAGCAGTAGCAGTCGTTGTTTTAGCAGTGTGTGTCTGTTTTTGTGTGCTCTTCAGCATGAGAAGCTCCTTTGCTATCGCATTCTGTCATTTGGACGTTTTGTCTGGAA
>NC_141284.1:17163257-17248257 GCF_037954325.1 Fistularia commersonii | reverse complement strand
ACAGCAACCCACCTACGACAGCGGTGTTTTTATTTATTTTTCCTTCCCTTTTTTTTTTTTTTTTTGCCATCGAGATCTGACTTTCACCTCGTCTTCACCTCTGAGCCACTGCTCGCTTTTGCCTCGGGCACTTTTCCAGCTTGTTACCGCGGTGATGCCCCTCACCCCCCTCCAACCCACCCTTCCCCGAGGACGGGGAGACACCGGAGAGACGCAGCGCACATGAAACAAAGCCTCCGTTTGCCTCCATTTTGTTTCCTGGGTATTTTAAGTGTCGGAGAGACGGAATCACTTTCAGTTTCCAGGAGAGAGAAGGAACTTTTATGTCTCACATTGCTGAGGATCTGCCGAGGCGTGCGTGCATTCACACACACACACACACACATACACACACACACACACACACACACACACATGTCGACATGCCACCATACATTCATAATTTTTATATATTAGTCATTGATATGTGGGTAATTTAAAGTTTTTTTTTTTTTTCAATTTCACTAGAGTTTTTTTTTTGTCATTTATGCTAGTTTTGAAATACCTGTATCCATAATTTGAGATAATGTCTTTCAGTCTTTTAAGTCTACTAAAATATTTTTGGGACAATTTTGCTTTTATTTATTTGTTAATTTCTGTGGAGGTTTTAAGCTTCTTATTTTAACGGGATTTCCAATTTTTTTTGCAAATTTGTGATATTTTTTTGAATTTTTTTTTAAGATTTGTACACAACCTCCCCCCCAACTCATTGATGATTCTCTTTCATCATTATTCAATTTTCTTTCAAATCATGCTCACTTTAAATAAGATTCTTTGTTTTTTTTTTCTCTTTTGCATGATTGATCAATAATTTCATTTAATGTTGACTTTGTAGGTGACATTGTGGTTTTTTTTCATCCTTATCATTGTCCAAAATCATGCCATATTTTCTGGTTAAAATTTTTTTTACTACTCGTATTTTTTCGTCTATTTCTTGATGATTTCTGAGTAATTTGTTTCTGATAATTGAGGGGGTGTTCGTTTGCTTGTAATTCCGTTGGTTCTTCTTTGCCTTAATTCTTCTGTGGTTTGTTTCCCTTTTTTTATTCCTCCCACAAGCAGTCGCTTGACTTCCTGTCAGCTGTAAAGAGTCGCATCATATTTACTTTCCTGGAAGAATAAATCACTTTTTATTTTCTCTGCCTCACTTTGTGGGTAATTTGATGTTTTGACGCCTTGGACTCTGGCAGCGCGAGAGGCTCTTTAAGCTTTTATTTTCAAGGCTTTAAGGGAAGTGGATGAATTGATTCGTGTCCTGCGGTTGGTTTTCGAACAGCGCTGCAGGTTTATGGGTTGAAGCTGCGTCCGAACACAATAAAAAAAAGAAAGAGGCAATATGAGGCCTTTTTTAACCCATGCAGTCAGAGTAAAGAGCTGGGAAGGTTTTAGCTGATTACTGCTTTTTTAAATACATAATGTCTTGCAAATTTCTTAAGTACTTATTTTTTGTTTTAAACCTTTTCTGCCTTGGTTATGACAGCTTATTTCTAACAAAGATAACCCTTGAACTAGACAGAAACTGGTGGTAAATAACTGAAACAAAAAGCCATCAAATCTATTGCTGGATGTTGCTTGTCATGTATGTGTCATCACATTGTTACTACTATTACATAAATGAAAAAGGCACAGTATTTGGCCTGTTTGTCATTGGGTGCACGGTGCAGTGGTTATCAATTCCAAAGCAAGAAGGTCCCTGCTCCCATTCTGACAGGGAGCCTGTCTCAGTGGAGTTGGCATGCTCTCCCTGTGTCTGCGTGGATTTCCTCCAGGTTTTCCTCTTTCCTCCATCATTCCTAAAAAATGCTGTTGTTTGACAAGACACCATAAATTGCATGGATGTATGAATGAGAGACTTCATGTTTGTCTCTGTATTTGGCCCTGTGGTCCACTGGCGACTGGTTCAGGGTGAACCCTGGTGAGTGTATGAATGAATGAATGAAATCTTTAAAGTATGTTTGCTTTACCTTTTGTTATGGATTCCTTTCTACTTTTTTAAAATCAGGTTGTAATATGGGAAATGTTTTTGAAAAGGAGATAAAATCTGCAAGTGATAAAACAGAAAAAGTAAATGTGATAGAGATGTCATGACAAAAAAATTAGAAAGAAAGAAAAAAGAAAAGAGAAATCCTGCAAAGTACTAACAATGGCTTTATATTCAGCGCGGGCATTTGTGTGTGTGTGTGTGTGTGTGTGTGTGAGTGAGTGAGATTGACAACCTGCAGCAGCTTCTGATATTCATGAGCGTCTTTTGCTTCACATTTCAGCCATAATTAATAAACTCACACTCGCCTGTGAGGTTCGAGTGAAATATTAACTACATCACGCTCACACACACACACACACACACACACACACATGCACGCACGCATGCAGGCACACACACACATACACACAGATTGAAACATACACTCACACAAACGCAGATGGACACACACATACATGCAAAGGCATGCACACACACGCTGACACCCAAACATATATTATGCACACGGGGAGTAATGAAGGAACATTCACACACTTGTAGACACCTACAGTCAAACACACGCGTACATGTGAGAGCATGCATATGTGCGCTTACACACACAAACACACAAACACACACACACACACACACACTGAAATATACAGCATATTTTATTTTCACACATTCATTTCTATGTAGAAGCACAGAGGCACTTACACATTGTAATGTACAGCATACGCACACATACACTGGCTGAGCGATGAAATCTTAATTAGAGCAGAATTTTACGGATCGTTTCTTGAATTATTTACATTTAATTGTTTGGTCGTTAAATGAAAAAAAAAGAAGCCTAAACTCTTCGTTCATGTTGATTTATTTTAGTGTGACTTTAAATACAGGGTAATTTGTGAATTTGCGTGTGGTTTTTTTTTTTGTGTGTGTGCGTGTGTGTGTGTGTGCTTCTAAAGAGAGCTAGGATGAAATGTAGAATAAATGGCAATAACTAAACAACACACCGGTTGTCTTTGGTCACCGTTACAATGGACAAATCATTTCTGATACTTTATTTCGAGTGAAGATATGATTTAACGATGTTTTGGAGAATAACGGCATGAATTTATGGTTCCATAAAAATGACCAGCAGCTCCCAGTGTTCTCAAATAAATCCTTCCTGAAAACAGCATGTTTGCAACACTGGCAGGACAAAAGTTTCAGACAGTTGTCAAATGTATGTCGTGCTCATATGTGGATCAAGAGCCACAGAGAGATCAATTTATTTGATTCCAATTCTTTATTTGTGTAAATTTGATCATCAGTTTGAGGAGTTTCAATGCCCCTAGGAGGTCAGACGTCAAACATCCAACATGATTCTTTGTCTCCGAGACAGGGTTTGATTGTTGCCTGGGACACACACACACACACACACACACACACACACACACACACACACACACACACACACACAAACACACATGTGAAGAGATAGACAGGACAGTTGTGAGTTGTCTTTTGCCTCTCCATTTATCTGTGTGTATGTGTATGTCAGTCATCTTACAGCCTCATCAACAAAAACAACCTGTAGTTTCTAACTGAGACCAAAAACAGCAAAATTTGCCCTAAATAACTTCAAATCATATAATTGAATTAGATCTGATCTGAAAAACATGCAGAAGAAATAAAACATAAACACTTTTTCTGGAAATAACTATCCTGATTGTCTGATATTCTTTTCTTCCTTAATGGATGCTTTTTTTCTGGCTCTCTTAAATTATATCTCAATGAATTATTTCAAGAAAAAGAACAAACAACAAATCAATTAATTCAACAAAATTAACAAAAAAAAATGTAATCATCCTGAAGAAATTGCCCAACAATATGTCATGCTCTTTTGTTTTTTGCCTTGCTGACAAACCCATTTGTTCCCGAACCATAAAAATCCTGTTTTATCTATTTTCTATCTTTAAAAAAAAACTCCCCATCATGTATTTGTGTATTCTTTCTAAACCTTAGCCATTAGTGTTAGGGTAATTTTTGAAAGTTGATGTTTGAGATCGCCCTGAGTGTCACCGCTTCTGGGCGCTACTTAGCGTCCTCGTCAAAACAAACAAAATGAAGAAATACTAGTAATGTTTTAGAGACTTCAGATTTCACTTTGTTGACGGCGCCATCTGATAGACATAAGTTCAGTGTCTGAGTTTCTGACAGGACATCCATTGTAGGTCAAACAAGTTTGTAATTCATCAACAGGAAGATGCTGGATCATCTTCACAGACTCCCACGTTCTAAGTTGGCAAACTGTTAATTGAACATTGGAAAGGTACCTCTTACCTGAGAGTTAAGGGGTGAAAGGGCACTAAATATCAGTGTTGAACTGAAAACCTCAAAAATAATTTTTCCTCCATCATTATTGTGAAGCGGTTTAGGAGAGACACGCTTTCTATTCTTGTTGTAGATATGGGGCTGACCTGAGGGCTGAAGCTAATCATAGCCAGTACATGGGCTAGAGGTAAGGCTTAACCTGAACGGGTCACCTGTCAATCACATGTCCAGATATACCGTGGAGTCATCAACCATTTACTCATTCTTTTACACCTGCGGACAATTTTGTCTCCAATGAATCTCCAATGAACCTACAGCCTGTTCTTCGACAGTGGGAGGAAGAGGGAGAATATGGATTCTTCTTATAGCAAGCTGCCCCTTGACTTCCAACCCACTGCACTCCTGCTAAAAGTTAGCCGAGCTGGTTGTTTTTGTTGAAACCCCAACTTTATCAATGATTTTTATGGCCGGTTAAAACGCGCCAAATACGTCTTTGCAGAATCTGTAGTTCAAAGCAGCCGCTAGCAGTGTTCCGGATCACTTTGTTTCCTCTGTTAATATTTGCGCCTTCCTGTCAAGTCATGAAGCGGTTTAGGAGAGACGCGCTTCCTCGACGGGAGAAGGGGGTAGGGAGGAGGCAAGACAAAGATGGCTGTCGCCACGTTTTTCGTGGAGATTCAAGTGTGAAAGTGTCTCAGATTGGTTCGCCGTCTATCTCTGGAAGGAAAGTCGCAGATAGAAACGTGCATTTAAAGACTCTCTCTCCCTCCCCTTTTTACTGCTGTATCTCTCTCGGGCGTCCGGCAGCGTCACAGCCTATTTCTGCGGTTCTGGTCCACTTGCCGCAGGGAGGAGATTTAGCCTGCCAATCCCTCTCTGAGATCGAGCCGAGCGGCAAAGCCGAGCCCAGATAATAAGCCGAGGAGCGGCGCCAGGCGAGGGTTAATGGCTGAATAATAGCCGCTAAAAGCTCCGTGCAGCCAGATAGCGGTTCCATACAGAACTCCATTCACAATTTGAAGGATTTAAGGTCACGTATCAACACAGCCGCAGTGAAATCCTGTAAAACCACCATTGATACTTCTAGGCCAGCTTTGAACAGTATTAGCAGCATTTTCAGCAGTTTTACTGCATAACTTTGCTGGTTAAAACTATGTTAATAAATTGGAATATTTTTTTCAGATGACACACAACTGAGATCTTTGTCACATTAATTTGTGTCCCTCTGACAATAAATCAATGTCTAACCAATGTTAACCCTATTCTGAGCTAAATGTGACATGGATGCTATTTCAAATTGGCATCGATGATGAAATTTCACGAATTTCAAATTTATCTCAGATTCTTGGACTTCTTTTTTTTACGCTGAGCTTGCATTGTTTATCTTTTGGGAATGTCTTGCCGAGATTAGTTCAAAATTTCTTTGTCGATTTAAAAACTACAATTGTAGTTTCTGATGTCTGAAAGCTTTCCACTTCCAGGTAGATCAATGTCCGATGCTCGCAACTTGTCCTTCAATTAGCAGACTCCCACTTAAGTCTTATGCCAAGCCATGAGTTGCATTAAACTGGATTGGAAACACGTGGCGGCCTTGGGGGGGGACCAACCAAGGTGTTTAACTACCCAGTTAAATGGGCGAGGCGGATTAAAATGCAGGCCAGCTAATGATTTACGCCATGTTGTGCTTGTTATTGGTCATTTGCTAATTGGTTCGGTACAGGAGGACGGAGGGCCAGAGTGGACCCAGTCGCTTGATTGGATGGAGAAGTTGAGAGTCCACCTGAGTCCGTAAAGTCATCTTATTAAGTTAATTGCATCTTTGCGTGGCTTTTCACACAGTCCAGCGTTTACAGAAGCACTTTACAGGGACAAGAGGGCGAGAAGAGCCGGAGAAAACCAGACTGGCGTTTTTACGAGGAAAAGTTTGCTGGTCTGGGGTTTATCGGTATTATTTCATCATAAAAAGTTTGAGAGAGCGTTCCTCACAGCATGGACGGTGCAGGTTCCAGGTTGTGGATTTGACTGGGTTTTGCTTGTTTGGAGTCTCCATGTTCTCCTTCCTGGGTTCTCTCTAGGTTCTCCATCTTCCTCCCAAAGTCCGAAAAAAGTGGTTAGAAAGTTTATGCTACAGTTCAGGTCCAGGTTGTAATGTGATTTTCCCAATGGTTTCTCCCTGTGTGTTCTCTTCAGGCCCCCCCCCCCCCCCCTTGGTTCTCCTTTTTATCACATTGAAGAGTTTAATTGTCTGTAGGTGTGAATGACTAACTTGTTAAATCCTGTCTCATTCCCCACAGACAGGTAGTACTGGTCAGGTAGTGTCTTGCACATTTAGCGGCACCAATCACACCTTGTATCTCAGATTATATTGTTATTATGATATATTTGTATGTATGTATGTATTGTATGTATTTAATACAAAAGACACTATATGATATCCAGTCGTGGTGAAGCACACTTTAATGCATTGAACTATAATACTTCAACTCGGTGTTTTGCATTTAACCATACCATTAAACACAGTACAAAACTATTCATATTTTAACACACAATATAGTACTCTTTGAACATTGTATATAGACAGTACTATCTAAACCTTGTACACAAATTTCACTAAATTAATGGAACATCGAAACTTAGTAACTGAAACAATGTCAGATATGAATATAAACCACACACACATTGAAACACCTGTTCAGGGATCCAACCTGTAGCTGGCACACGCACACATGCACGCACGCACGCACACACACACACACACACACACACACACACACACACACACCCATCTGCTCAGGACTCTTCATCATCTCTGGACAAAAGACCCCCCCATCTTTGTTTCTCTCCCCTCCGTTGTGTTCGCTGTCTCTCGTCCTCTCCACCATTGTTCTGCCGGCGGGTGCATAAACCTGTCCGGTTGCCGGTTGCCGTGGGAACTCCCTCAGGACGCCCGGATCACAGATGCTTTGCTGATGGGACGTTCAGTTGTATGTGAGCACACACACACTCACCTGTCTCTTCACATTTTACACACAGTTTGACCATCATGTCCTAATTCAAGGACGAGCTTTACGTACACACATGCACACACACACACACGTCTATGGCCAGATGGACCTGCGTCTATGTGTGTGTGTGCGTGTGTGTGTAGGTCAGTCGGGAGCAAGTCTGCAGTGATGAAGAAGTCATAGTGAACATTTAAGTTGTCAGAATCCTGTCCCCTCCTAGAGATGACACATAAACCTGCTTATACATCTGTTTTTGAGTCTGTTGTACACTTTAAAGTCTCACCAGAACACAATTATTACTCAGGTTTCAAGGATTTCTTTTGTCAGATTTGTCAGGCAGGTATTCATGCAATTTCCCCCAATAATTTCCATGTTTATTACCATTTGTTTTTCATTTTTAACTTATTTTACATAGTTTATTGTCATTTTAGATTAAAAGCAAAGATGCATTCGGCTGCACTTAATATTTTGCACATACGCACAGACACAAACACACACACACGCACACACACGCACACACAATTAAAGCTAATGAAGCTGTCTTTCACAACAAAAGACCAAGAGTCAACATCCTCATCTAAGTCAAGACAAGATAAGATAAGATAAACTTTATTGATCCCCATAGGGAAAATTCTTTTGTCACAGCAGGGTAAAAGAATATAAATATCAATCGAGAGACAGTCTATCCACATCTCCGTCATCCTTCTTTCATTCATTCCTTCATCCACCCTCCTCGATCCTCCCTTCATACCCTTGATCTCGTCTTTGTCTCCTTCTTCCCTCTTCCTATTTTCCCTTTTTTTCATGATTACTTTCCATTTGAGTATGTCCCTCCTTTTGGAAATTTGAGTCTAATTCATGCATTGTTTTAAAATAGCATTACATGATATTGTGGTGTTTCAACAAGGAAACAATGGCGGAGATGTGGAGGAGTTTAATACTTTAATACAGAAACACCAACCAACAACAATAATCTTGAACATCCGGGATTGCCCATATTGTCCTTCTTCTTTTTTTGGCTTTTCCCTTCAGGGGTTGCTACAGCGAATCAACTTTCTCCATCTAAACCTATTCTTTGTATCCTCCTCTCTCAGACCAACTACCTTCATATCCACTCTCACTACGTCCATAAATCATTTCTTTGGTCTTCCTCTAGACCGCCTGCCTGGCAGCTCCAATTTCAGCAACCGTCTACCAATATACTCACTATCCCTCCTTTGTACATGACCGAACCATCTCAGTCTGGCGTCTCTGACCTTCTTTCCAAAACATCTAACGTGTGCTGTTCCTCTGATAGACTCATTCTTGATCCTATCCATCCTGGTCACTCCAAAGAGAACCTCAACATCTTCATCTCTGCAACCTCTAGTTCTGCCTCCGTTCTTTTAGTCACTGTACCTGCTTCTAGGCCATTAAGCATTTCTGGTGTCATCACTGTCTTGAACACCTTTCCTTTCATTCTGGCCGATAGTTTTCTATCACATAGTACCCCTGACACTTTTCTCCACCCATTCCAAACTGCTTGAACCCGTCTCTTCATCTTTTTTCCACACTCTCCGTTGCTCTGGACAATTGACCCAAAGTACCTGAAATCCTCCAGCTTCTTGATCTCCACTCCCTGTAGCCTCAACGTTCCACCCGAGTTCCTCTCATTCACACACATATATTCTGTCTTGCTGCGCCTAACTTTCATTCCCCTCCTTTCCAGCGTACACCTCTACCCCTAGATTTTCCTCTCCCTGTTTTCTGCTCTCACCATAGATCACAATGTCATCTGCAAACGTCATGGTCCATGGAGATTCCTGTCTAACATCATCTGTCAGCCTATCCATCACCACTGCAAACAAGAGGGGGCTTAGAACTGATCCCTGATGGAGTCCCACCTCCACCTTGAACTTTTCTGTTACCCCAACAGCACACCTTACCACTGTCTCGCAGCAAGCATACATGTCTTGCACCAGTCTAACATACTTCTCTGCCACTCCAGACTTCCTCTTACAATACCCGAGCTCCTCCCTTGGCACCCTGTCTTATGCTTTTTAGGTCTACAGAAACACAATGCAGCTCCCTCTGGCCTTCTCTGTACCTCTCTACTACCATTCTCAAATCAAATACTGCATCTGCAGTACTCTTTCTAGGCATGAAGCCATACTGCTGTTCACAAATGCTGACTCCTGCTCTCAGTCTAGTTTCCACCACTCTTTCCCATAACTTCATTGTATGGCTCATCAACTTTATCCCTCTATAGTTGCCACAATACTGCACATCCCCCCTTATTCTTAAAAATAGGCACCATCACGCTTCGTTTCCATTCTTCAGGCATCTTTTCACTCACTAAGATCCTGTTGAATAATCGAGTCCGAAACTCTACCGCTGCCTCTCCTAGACACTTCCTCACCTCCAAAGGTACATCATCAGGACCAACTGCCTTTCCACTCTTCATCCTCTTCAATGCCTTCCTCACTTCACTTTTACTAATTTTAGCCACTTTGTGGTTTACAATAGTCACCTCTTCTACCCTTGCCTCTCTTTCATTTTCCACATTGATCAGCTCTTCAAAGTACTCTTTCCATCTTCCCATCACTCTTCTAGCATCTGTCAATACATTTCCCTCTCTATTCTTAATTACCAGGACCTGTTGTACATCCTTTTCATCATTATCTCTCTGTTTTGCCAACCTGTATAGATCATTCTCACTCCCCTTACTGTCCAACAGAGCATACAGGTCATTGTACGCCACGCATCCCACTTTTTCTGTGATAACCACTTTCTCTGTGTATGCTCTTGCACTTCCGCATTCCACCACCAAGTCTCCTTATCTACTTTCCTTCCTGATGATGCACCGAGTACTCTTCTACCTGTCTCCCTGATAACATTAGCTGTTGTTGTCCAATCATCTGGAAGCTCTCCCTGACCACCCAGACCCTTTCTCAACTCCTCCCTGAAAACTATACAACAATCCTCCCTTTTCAGCTTCAACCACTTTGTCCTCTGCTCTGCCTTTGTCATCTTGATCTTCCTTGTCACCAGAGTCATCCTACAAACCACCATCCTATGCTATCTGGCTACAGTCTCACCTATAATTACTTTGCAGTCACTGATCTCTTTCAGGTTACCTCGTGTATACAAGATGTAGTCTACCTGTGTGCTCCTACCTCTGCTCTTGTAAGTTACCCTATGTTCCTGTTTTTTCTTGAAAAAGGAGTTCAGTACAGCATTTCCATCCTTTTTGGAAAGTCTACCACCATCTGTCCCTCTGCGTTCCTATCCTGGATACCAAATCTGCCCATCACTTCTTCATCCCTTCTATTGCCTTCACCAACATATCCATTGAAGTCTGCATCAATTACCACTGTCTCATTTCATCACACCTTCAATGTCCAGTTTCAGACTCATAAGTCTATATGACATTCTTTTCACCTCCAGAACGTTCCTAACTAACTCCTCCTTCAAGATAACTCCTACTCCATTTCTCTTCTTGTCAGTACCATGATAGTACAACTTAAAGCCTGCTCCTGAGCTTCCAGCCTTACTACGTTTCCACCTGGTCTCCTGGACACACAGTATATCCACCTTCCTTCTCTGCATCATGTCGACCAACTCTCTACCTTTTCCTGTCATAGTCCCGATATTCAAAGTCCCTACTCTCAGTCCCAGGCTCTTTCCTTTCCTCATCCTGTCTACTTCAAAACGGGTCTTCCTCCTCTCATTTGACCTACAGTAGCCCAATTTCCACCGGTACTCTGTAGGTAATCGGTACCAATGGCGGTCGTTGTTAACCTGGTCCTCGACCAATGAGGTATGATCTGGTTATCATGGTCGATTTGCATGCTTGGTTTTGGCAAAAGTTTTACGCCGGATGCCCTTCCTGAGGCAACCCGCTGCATTTATTCGGGCTTGGGATCGGCTCAGGGAGACACTGCTCCGTGCCCCCCTGAGGCTGGCTCTGGGAGACACTGGCCAGTGCCAGCTTGAGGCTGCATTCAATACAGAAATACCATCAAACAACAATAACCTTGAACATCCGGGATTATCCATATATTCCCGGTTTAACCACGCCCCCCAGCCCTTAGTCCCGTGGGGTGAGAGGCCACACCCTTTAGTGTCCGTCACAATATATATTTATTGTTAGTGAATATTTTCATTTTATTTTATTGCAATGACACACAAAAAGACATCCAGAAACCAACTAAGTTTTAGAACATGCCAATTGTTAAAGTAATTTTCTCAACAGGGCTCTTAAGTGATGTCGAAAAAAACATGAAGAATATTTTAAAGCGACAGCATGTCTGTCTGCAGCCAGAATCTGTTTCTCTTCTTGTTTCGGTTCACCATATCTTTTTATGAGCTGCAATAGAACGACAATGCAGTCAGGAGTATGTGTGTGTGTGTGTGTGTGTGTGTGTGTGTGTTTATGTTTGTGTGTGTGTGTGTGTGTGTGTGTGTGTGCGTGCGTGCGTGCGTGCATGCATGTGTGTGTTTGCAAGCGATAAAAGCCAGTGCGAAGAGGAAGTGTTTCTTATCAGAACTTCTAATCACTATTCATATTGTCCACAAACACCCACACAGACACACACACACAACACACACACACACACACACACACACACACACACACACACACACACACACACACACACACAGACATGCATAGGGACACACACGGGAGGTAGAATGATATCTCGTTCTGTTCCTGGCTGTAATTTAACAGAGCCTATATAGGAATGTTTGTGTGTGTATGTGTGTGTGTGTGTGTGTGTGTGTGTGTGTGTGTGTGTGTGTGTGTGTGTGTGTGTGTGTGTGTGTGAGCGCACGTCTTATCACTTCGTGGCTTTAGACCAATCAGCTCTCCTGCTCCTTCCTCTGGTACATCAGGCCGCTTTTTGTCTTTGAGTTTTATTAACTGAAGCCTCTCATCGTTCTCTGTGATACTTGTGTCCCAGAATATTAAGATGTTTGGGGGAAAAAAAAGGAACGTCCTCATACGAGGACAACGGGTTCAGTTATTTACTGGAATTGTTAAAGTGTTCTCTTCCACTTACCACATCAACCAGTGGACAAGCAACACCTGCTCCACGAGGTATCACCACGCTATTCAGTCCCTTTGTCCTCAAACAGGTACTTGGCCATTGTTAGCATCTTGGCTAATCTTATGCCAGAATTTAAGACTACAGTCAAGACGTTAAAAAAAGGTGCTGTCCCTAGCAGGTGCTAATAGGTAAGATGAAGACAAGGAGTCAAACTTAATAAGAATCGAGCATTTTATTTTGTCTTTTTAATGAAATGACAGTGTTATGTGTTTTGTTACTCTATTCAAGGGGTTGCCTTAACTGCCTTTTAGAGGTGCAAATAAGTCAGACAGTGAGTTGGACTTATTTTAATATGTTGCATTCAGTTGATTGTGGATTCAGAGGTTTAATCCATATGTCATTCTCAGATTTTTCCTTTTTTTGCAACAGGAAACATTAATTGAAAAAATATTGCATTGCTTAAAAACAAAAAAGTACATTTCTGGATTATTTTTCAAATTGTTTCCGTGATATTGGTCTTGTTTTTGTGTTGGTGCATGTGTGTGTGTGAGTGTGTGTTTGGGGCCAAAGGTATGTTGTTCCGACTCTGTTGCCAAACTAATTAGCGCTGCGGAGCTCAGAGGCCTGCAGAGAGATTACACACCATGCCGTGTGTCTGTGTGTGTCTGCGTGTGTGATGTACTGCCAAAATACCTCTTTGGTTCTCGTTCACACACCTGGAACACACACACACACGCAGACATCCCTCCGACATGGTTCTGGCCTGTGATGCTTCGGCCTTGTTAATGGAGCTACAGGTCGCTGGACTGCTGTTTTTGTGTTTGTGTGTGTGTGTGTGCGGGCGCGCATATGTGATTGAATGCGTGTCCGCTTTGTGTCTGCTGTGTGCATGTTTGGTTTACTGAGTAATGGTACATACTGAGTAGCACACAACTTTCACCTCTAAAGTGTGACGTCAATTGTAATTTATTTATTTTCAAAAGAATTTAAAAGAAACTTTGAATATGGACAAAATAAGGGAAAAAAAACATTTGTTATTTATTTATTTATTTCCAAGGGTTTTTCACAAATCCAAGTTTTTCTTCATACTCCTAAATTTCTTTCAAACAAATTCTTATTTCAATTTGATTCAATGTTATTCTGATCTTTTTTGTTATTGTTTTTTTAACAGGCTTATTCACTTCAATTTTTTTTACCTCTTTCACATAATTTAGAAACAAATTCACAAGAAATGTATCCGTTCCTCGTAACTTCAAATGTATGAATAATGACTTATAATATTGACTTTAGATTTATTTTCTGTTATCACAAGCAGATTGAGTAATTTTGACAAGTTATTTATTTTTTATTTTTAGTACTTTTTTCAGTGCAGTTATGTTTAGCAAAATATTAATTAATTTCTGATTATTAAGGTGTAACTGTACATCAGAAACAGAATCCTTTATTGATTCCTGAGGATCCAAAATGTGTGTATATATGTGTGTGTGTGTGTGTGTGTGTGTTTGTGTATTTGTGTGTGTTTTTGTGTGCCGATAGTTGATTGATTAGCAGGTAATTACAATTTCCACTTAACTTCCCATTGATATTAATTTCCCTTTTAATCAGCACTCAGATGAATTGTGTTTTTTCTTCAGCTCATATTCTAACCAAATTTTACTTCCACCTTTAAAACTAACAGCGTCTTTGAGCAAGTTTTGACTTTTATGTTTTAGTTTTTATTAAAAAAAAAACAAAAGGTTGGTAAAAAAAAAAAAAAAAATCATCCTCTTTTTAAAAAAAATGAGTTCCAACTTACTGGTTGTCTGCTTTAGGCTTCCATCTACAGAGTTGAGCGTTTTTTTTAATTTGAGGGAAAGGTTTCCATGACGATGGGAGGAAGAAAAGATGCAGCTGACTCCCAGCGTTTAACCAGATTACGCCGTTTCCTGTCGGGATTAACGCGGTTTACAGTCTTCCCTTCTCTTTGTCGTCAAGTCAAATTGAATTGAGGGATCAGCGGAGGAGGAGGAGGAACAGGATGAGGATGAGGCGACAGAGTTAAAAAACATTTTTATCAGTTGCAGTTCATATAATCTAGTTGAATAATACTGTTGAGAGATAATGAATCAAAATCATTATATAATCAAAATTAAGTGGATTAAAAACAATAAAAACATTACCAATAACATGAGAAAAATATTAATAACAATAACAATAACAATGAAATTGATGAGGTGGGGAATATTAATCATAATATTCCTCACCTCATCTATTTCAATTTTTATCATTCTTCTCTCTCTTGATTAACTTTTTTTATTGAAATGTGGGACAAATGACCAAGAAATTTGTAAAAATATTCTTACAATAAAATATTGTATTTTGTAATGTGAAGTATCTATTTGAAATTAAGTTATAACACCCAAGTTAAATTGTTCGAAATCACTTTTTTTTTTAGAATATTACACTTGATGGCTCGTTCGCGGAGACATCGCCTCCTGCTGTGCGAAACGTGAGGTGTTTGGATCGAGGAGTGGTCTTCAGGGGTCGGACTCGGGAAGGAAAAGGAGGGCGCAGGTTAAAAAAGAGATATAAGAAGACAGGAGGGGACAATGAGGGGAACGAGGAAGGAGGCGTAAGAGGCCGCCGGGGGAGGACGACTCTTTCTCTTCATTGGCTCCCGGCCAACGATGAAGAGGAAGAGGAGAGAGTTGTCTCTTTGTTTGAAGGTTAAAAGAGGATGGGAGAGAAGTTGGTTCGGGGAGGCAGGCTGGGGAGCGAGGAGGTGATGAAGGAGAGAAAAAGGAGGAAAAGGATGAGGAGGACAGGGGATGGAGGGAACTAGAAGAAATGATAAAGACATGAAGAGAAAGAGCAGCTCAAGTAATTTTGTCTCCGGTGTGGCAGCAGCTTTTATACCATTAACAACCCATGTGTGTGTGTGTGTGCAATCCGGTGCGTGTGCGCACGTTTGCATGTGTGTGTGCGCGTATGCGTGCACACGGCGCCTGCCAACTTTTTAACGAGGGACTGCTGCTAATTTCAGAGCTAATACTGAACTGTTCCACATCACTGAGCCCGAAGGGGAGGGGGAGAGAGGGAGACGGGGGGAGGCGGAGGGAGAGGCTGGTGGGTGGAGGCCGAGAGAGGAGGAAAGTTAGGATGAAGGAGGGGGGCGACGAGGAAAGACGGGATGAAGAGTGACAAGGAAAGGAAACGGGAAAGACAGGACATACGATGGGAGGAGGACGAGGAGGAGATGAGGGGTGGGGAGACAGCAGGAGGGGGGAGAGGTGGAGGTGAGGATGAAAGAAGGGGGATCAAGGAGGAATACGGGGCGAGGGAGGAAAGGAAGGAAAATAGATGGGCCATATGAGGGGGGGCGCAGGAGGGAGGCGAGGAGCGGAGACAGCTTTGGAGGGAGGGTGAGGGAGACAACGAGAGGAGAAGACGCAGCCGGAGGAGGAGGAGGGAGGGGACAGGAGGGGAGGTGAATGGATGAGAGAGACAGGTGGAGGGGGGAAGGAGAAGGTGATGGAGGGAGGGGTTGGAGATGGACTGGGGGGGGGGCAGTCTGGAAGAGGAGAGGAAGGAGGCAAGACTGGACTTGATGGGGGACGGATGGGGAGATGGAAGAAAAGACAGGATGGAGAGGGAGGAAGACAGATGGTGAGAAGAGGGATGGGGAGCAGGAGGACATCGAAAGAGGTGAGATGGGAAGAAGGAAGACAAGGGGTTAGAGGGGAGGAGAACAGATAGAAGGAGGAGAGGGGAGGGAAAACCAGGGGGAAGGAGGGGAGACAGGAGATTTGGAGACGGGTTGTGGAGGGACCGAGAGGTGGATGGAATGGAGGGAGACGGGGGGAGGAGGGGAGTGAGAGGAGAAGAAAGGGAGAAGAAGTGATGGAGGTGTGGAGATGAAGAGAAAGGACAGGAGTGGGGGAGATGGAGGAGGAAAGAGGAGGGGCAAAAAGGATGGGAAGGGAAGAGAGAGGAGGGGAACGCCGGAGAAGAGAGGGGGAGCGAGACAGTTCAGAGGAGGTGAAGGTTATCGACCCCACCCTCAGCAGCTGTCACCTCCTCCTCCCCTTCCTCCCATCTTGCATCCCTCTTTCATCATCCCTCCTTTCCCTCCCGCCGCCATTTGTCATCATCCACTTCCTGTCTGTCTCATTCTCATGCATCTGACCTTTGACCTCTTCTGTTCGCCTCTTTCATATAACTCGGGGACTTCAACCGATCAAGCAGTTTTTATTTTGTTAATATCTCAAAATAAAACTCTCTCAATCAAAAAAAGTAAAAAAAAATAGAAAGATAATCAAACATAAAAAAATCAAATTTTAACATACATTTTTTTCAGTAAAAGTGATTTCCTATTGACTATTAAGGATATTCTTGAAAAATCTAAAAAAAATAGAATAAAAGGAAAAAATAAAAAAGATAAAATGAATTAAAATGAAATAGGAATATATAAAAATAAAATAAATGTCTCTACATGTCCATTTAAATTTTTAATCGCAACTTTTCATTTTGGGCCCAATGCGGCTTTTTGACTGGAAGCACAGACATAATGTTGGCTGGACATCCGAGTGTGGTGGTTGAGGTTTCTTGTGGGGAAATTAGAATATTCGGGCAAATCTTTTATAATTCACAGAAATAATTCATTTTATTTTGTTTTTCTTGATGGCGTCGTCTGAAATCTCAGAAGTTCTCGATGTGTTTACATGTTTTTCATTTGTTTTCATTTCGCTCTTTTTTACATCTGTTTACGTTGTTGGCGCAAGTTTGTGCTCAGTCATGAATACCCGTTCCCATGGAAACCTGGGTCATGGGGGTCTCGTGAGATTTGACCAGTGCTGTAATTTATTGTTTTTGATTTTTACTTTCCATGTTTGAAAATTGTTTTTCGTCAAGCTTCCTCATTTTCAGTTCCTTTTTCCTTTTGAAATAATTTTGCAGGGAACACCTTTCGGCAATTTCCTGTTTTTCAGGGTTTAACCCCTTGCTTGTTTATATGCTTTTTAATAAATGTCTTAAAGTTTTTGGTGATTTTTTATTGATTTATTCAGTAAATTCCTAAGGCCTGTTATTTTGAGTAAATTTTGGATCATTTTTTGATCATTACTCCTTTATTTTTCTTTGATTGGGAGAAAATCAAATTGACACCCGATTAGCCTTTTTTTTAACTCTTATTTTTCACATTTTCTTCTCACCAAGTGTTAAATCCATTTCAGTTGATTTTTTGAATCACTTCTACCTTTTTTAAAATATAATTATTATCTTATTATTTTTAGGTAATTTCCTGTTGATTAAGGACATTTCCTGATTCTTCTTGGTTTTATTTATTTATTTACTTTTTTAATTTCTTGCTGACTTTTTGACATTTTTTTATCTTTATATTTTTTACTTCTGTTTTGGAAAATAGTTTTCAGCTAGCTAATTTATTGGAGAATAAAATAAATTGTATTCGTTTGTTTATTTCCATGCCAGAATTACTCTGGTGTTTATGCCTTGCTAAATATTTTCCAAATGAATGTCCATCACTCATGTTGTTGGCCCGATCATTTGCTTCCCTGCTTTTATTTTATTTATTTTATTCTCCCTCTGGTCGTATTCGGCTATTGATGCATGTTTTGCTATTAATCTTTAGTAATTAATACGCGTGCCTTCTTCCCGCCAACGTGCGATTATTACCCCGTAATGTTCATTATCGCATGAGTAAAGGCAGCTTTGCTTAATTGCGCGGCGTCTTCGCATCCATTACTGTTTCCTCGTCAAGGAGATAACGGTCGCCGCGGAAATGAAGAGACACGTGTCGCCCCAGCGAGGAACGGCGGGATAAGTATTTATCCGCCAAATGACGTGAGGCGATGTTGAACGTATTTATTACGCAGATGTTTCAACTACAATAGCGCCTCCTCATGGGAGATCCAGAGTGCTATTACCAGATTATCTAAGAAGATGTATTCCTTTACATCATCTCTTGCATCATTTATTTGTTATATTTATTTGATTATTTGTTCATATGTTTCTGTTTTTTTTTTCATTTAAATTAAAAATATATTTTTAAATATATTCTTTAGATGTAGTTTAACAGCACTCCCTGATGGAATTTATCATTGCAATTGAGTTTCAAGGTAATCTCTTATTATTTGGTTGTTCTTTTTTTCTTGTTCGGGAAATCTGCAGTTTTTTCATGTTTTTATCTGTTTTTTAAGTAGTGTTTTTAAGGTAGTTTATGAATTTAATTATTTGTGTCCAAGTTATTTTTCACCAAATATCATCGTGTGTTTCATTCAGGTTGTAATTATTATGGATTAATTGGGATCTTGACATTTTAAGACCTCTTTCTCAGGTAGTTCCTTTCTTTCGCCCTTTTTTGGTAGTTTATCGATAATATTCAGGTCACTGATTGACCATCTCCCCCCTGCCCTCCTGATCCCCCTGGTAGCATACGATTGGCTTGAACCTCATCTCAGCAGGAGGTCCTATAACCCTTGGGTGCTGCTCTGCTATTGCACAGTGATCGAGCGGGTTCTAGAGTCTCTGTCTGACTTCAAAGTCCGAAGTTAAGGCTTAATTCAGCGGCAAAAAAGAAGAAAAAAAAATAGCAGAAAAAAACAAAATCAGTTGAAATTATAAAAGGAAACATTTTGCTGCAACAAGTAACCAAAATATAAAAAAATAAATGACTGATAATCAATGACATAATCATTGAGGAAACACCTTTGGCTCACTCATAGAAAGTATAAGAAAAATCATATTAATCAATATTATTTGAAAAAAAAAAATATTCTGATGACATTTACAAGTAACTAAAAATCTTCAAAGAAACTACATTACAGAAAAAAATGTTCAAAAAAACAATGAGAAGCTATATATAAAAAGCTATATATATACAACATATAAATACATATACAACTACATATAAAACTGGGCATGAAATATGAGTACAATTTTCTTTGTTAAAATGAACATTTTAAGAGAAATTCTGTGAGTGACCTGACAGTTTAATGTCAGAGGTCACACATATGTCACTGTGATGTCATACATGAGCTCATTGATCAACTCATTTTTTCGCTTTCTCCTCTTTCATCCTCCCTTTTCGACCTCTTCGTCTTTTTCTCGGCAGGTTTATTGGGTTTGGCGTTCAGTACGCTGATCATTGGACACACACACATGCACGCACACAGGCAAACACACATACTCGCATATGTAGTGTCATCGCCATGGCGATGTCAGCAGGCGGGGCTTAATCCAAAGTGACACTTGTTCTCTGCCTTCCTTTCCATCGCCATGGAAGCAATTACCCTCCTCCTGAAGGGCCTTTGTCTGTGTGTGTGTGTGGGTGTGTGCGTCGCGTGTGTTCGTGCATGCATGTGTCCGTCTGTGTGTGTGTGTGTGTGTGTGTGTGTGTGTGTGTGTGTGTGTGTGTGTGTGTGTGTGTGTGTGTGCGCGCCTGGGTACCCGTCCTGCTCAGAGTTGACAGGGCGGAACCTGGGCTATGGGTCATCTGATTGGCTGAATTGAAAGAGCTAGCAATCCAGTGCAGAGCGAGAGAGATGATGCTTTCTTCTTTTTCTTTCAAATGTTTTTTTTGTTTTGAGGAAGAAAAGTTTTTCATCCCATATCGAACCAGGGGCTGAGGGAAGGCTAGCGGGGGAAGTAGACGATAGAGAAATCGAGAGAAAGAGGGAACGATAGAGAGCGAGGAAGACAAACAAGATGGGAATGAGAGAAAGAGGAAGAAGGAAAGACAGGATTGAGAGAGAGAAAGAGGGGGATGGTGATAGGCAGAGATGGAGTGAGAAAGAAAAGGAGAGAGGGAAAGAGGGAGGAGGGGGAGATAGAGAGACAGAGAAAAAAGGCGGGATAGATGGAGAAAGGAAATGAGTTTCTCTTCCATTTCTTTTATATTTTAGGTTAGGTATATGTTAGGTAATATTACTTTGTTGTTTTTTTTCATTCATTCCATTAAATGTTCATTTTCTTCCCTGGGCCTACAGATTTTGTCTTTCAAAAGTTAAAAAAATGATTTCTTTCTGGTGTTCATTTCATCAAATTTTTATGTTTTTTAGGTTTCTCAATTCCATCTTCCCCATGTTTGTGTGTGTGTAAAGATGACAAGCCTAATTTATGTAATATGAAATAACAACAATTTGTGCCAAAAAACCTTGGTTTCATATAAAAGCCCACCATGTTTCTGAAGAGTTTACTCCTTCGGAGATATGTTATCTTTAAATCAAGAATAAAGTCAAAACAAACAAGATGATGTTTCATCAACACACTGACAAGTTAAACTGTTATCATTTTAATATTTATTATTGAATAGTTTCGAAAATTTAAAAGAGAGGGAACAACGAAGGATGCGGACAAAATGTCACCCAAATGAAAACATATTGAAAAAAATATTTTATTAACATACATATATATGCAATTGTTTTATTCACCAGATAGGCTATAAATATACTTTATAGCTGTGTAATTAGATAATACCAACACAGAAAACGCAAGGAAAGTTGTGTGGTGTGTATGTGTGTGTGTGTGTGTGTGTGTGTGTGTGTGTGTGTGTGTGTGTGTATGTGTGTGTGTGTGTGTGTGTGTGTGTGTGTGTGTGTGTGTGTGTGTGTGTGACATAAATCCGTCATATGACTGATGGTCAGTTTGACCTCCAATTGACCTGGAAGTTAAACCTAGACCTTCCTAGATGCCATAAAGCCTTACAGACACACACACACACACAAACACCCACACACACACACACGCGTCATGCTTCGAGGATGACAAGCTTTTTAAAAAGCCATCGACCACCTCGCTGAACTTTACGATGTGACACACACACACACACAGGCAGCTGCGACGAGCTCTTTAAAACACCATCAAGTCACCCATCTGAACTTTACGACAAGTTTCATCTCATGTTTAGACGAGACATGTGCAAACACACTCACTCACACACACACACACACACACACACACACACACACACACACACACACACATACATACACACACACACACACACACACTCACAGTCACATAAATGCACATGCATTACAAGTGTCGCATTATCGACTTGCAGAGACATGATGAATATGTCTGTTTGAGTCAAGGTCAAACACACCTCCAAACACGCGTGCCCACACACACACACACACGCGCGCACGCACACACACACACACACACACACACACACACACACACACACACACACACACAAAGGCTCATTTGTTGCCCATCAACGTAAACCTTTCAGAGTTGGATAAATTCCCGCAGCTGGTTCTTCACTCATCCACTGCAGCAGGTCCAAGGACTTCCAGTCAGGGGTCCTTAAATGTCTTCTTGAGATCTTTTAAGGTCTTCTGGGGGTCCTTGATGGTTTTCCATCTATCCATGAAGGTTTTCCCCAGGTCTTCGAAGGTCTTCCACATTTCCTCGAATGTCCTCTGGGTGTCCTTCAAGATTTTAAGGTATCATTGAGGGTCTTCCACAGATACTTGAAGATCTAGCCTGCGTCCTTGAAGGTCTTGCAGAGATTTTTGACAGTCGTTGAGCAGTCCTTGAAATTCTCCCAAGAGGTCTGCAACAGATCCACGGCGAACCAAGAATAATTTATTCCTCATCAAATGATTAGATTTTGGCATCTTTATAACAGTGCATATATTTATGTAACAACATGTTTTTTACTTGTTTTCTATTGCTTTTTATGAAGTATCAAGGTTTTTAGATCGTCAAATCATTTTACTAATTTCCTACTCTTCCATTGATCTTCTATTTTTCTTTTTTTTGATAATTTGGAAATATTATTTATTAACTTCCTTTCCTTCCTTTCATCCATCCACCCTTTTATCTTGTTTCACTTTTTTTTGTTCCGGTCGCAAATGAATAATCTGTCTTTACTGGTATGTGAGTGCACCCGTGTGCATGCTCGAGTCTGCGTGCATGCGCGAGTCCGTGTGCATGTGCGCAAGTGCGCTGATTTATTGCCGACCTAATAGACGCTGGCGTGCAAGGATGACGAGGGTCGTCGCTGCCATTGAAGGTGAAGGAGGGAGAACAAACAGCGGCTCTTTGAAATGAAATAATGGAGTGGAAAGAGACTGTGGGGGAAGAAGGAAGGAAGGGAGGGGGGGGAGAGGAGACAAAGAGAGGGAAGAAAGGAGGGAGGGTAAGGAGATGAAGGAGAGGATGGAGGAAGGAAAGGAAAGGAGACAGGAAAGTCAGGTAGGAAGGAGATGATTGAGCAATGGGAGGGCGGAAGGAAATATCTCGCCGTGCTGATCAATCAGGGTCATTGATCGTGGGCGATCAAAGCTTTGATCTTGGCATCCCTCGGTTCTCCCTCTTTAAAACAAGTGCTTTGTTTTGAAACTCGCCCTGCTGTCCTCCGATGGCAACCGACGAGACGTGTGGTCCACCGAAGCTTAGATTCAGCAGTCCATCGTAGCTAACATTCCTAATCTGAGCTACAATAAGGATTAGTTTAAAAGAAAAAAGCGAACACAAAAAGAAGCATTTGGATTTTGTTCCACCATAGTCAGAGGTTGAGTTTTATTTTAGTTTGTAACAGGCTATTTGTAACTTTATTCTTCTTCCCAAGTGCTGCTGTTAAAAACATATTTTGCATATTTTGCCTCATATAAGGACTCTGGGGTGCAATTGGTTAAAAAATTAAACTGTGCCTATTTTATCGATTATGTTATTACTGAAACGGTCCACCTCCTCTGTCTAGGCTGCAGGCGTTGAGGAAGGAGAAGTCTCGGGACGCGGCTAGATCGCGGCGGGGAAAGGAGAACTTTGAGTTTTATGAGCTGGCGAAGATGCTTCCGCTGCCCGGCGCCATTACCAGCCAGCTGGACAAGGCGTCCATCATCCGCCTCACCATCAGCTACCTGAAGATGAGGGACTTTGCCAACCAGGGAGACCCGCCATGGAACCTGCGCATCGAGGGCCCGCCACCAAACACCTCCGTAAAAGGTAAGAGGGCGCCTGCGATTGCCTGACAGGAACTGGCATGGTGGACGACAGGTGACATCATGTGTCCAGACAAAAACACCTCAATTCAGGGAAACAGTGTGAAATCCCCCCTCCAACAAGGACAATGGTTCAGTCCAGTGATGACGTCACTGAAATAAAAGTAAAAATCAACCTGACAGATACTGGATATACAGAGATGATGGTACTAAACTGCCACTACTGCAGGTTCCTAATACAACGCCTAACTTATACTATCTACTGCTACTATTACTGCTTTATCTTGCTACTTTCTATTACTTTGACTGGTATTGCCAACTTCTACCATCACCTACTAAAGGCTCCTACTCGTGCAGTACTCCTCAATACTATTACTTCCGCTGACTTCTAAACCCAGCTAGTAATAAGTGTCACTACTGCTCTTTTGCACAACAAAGTATTACATACAGCTACCACTACGTCTTCTAGATGCTTTTCACTTTGACAATTTCCACCTCTAATACTGATACTGCCAGCATCTGCCACACATAACACGTACTACTACAACCAAGACTTTAATCCACTTCACTATTACTTTCCTCTTCCATGATTCACTTGTGCAGCAATGACTATACTTTTTAAAACTACAACAACAGCCGCAGTTATTACTGAGTGCTGCAATTTACTCCCAGTGTATTTATGACCAATTTTACCATTACTACTAACCACAACTACTACTGCCACATATTATTACTACGTCTAACTGCTACTGCTACTGCAACTACAAATATTACTACTACTAAGACTTTTTTCAGATGATGACAAACTTAAATGAGGGAATACGATGACCTCTCCTTTCGCAGACTAAGCATTTTGTGTACTAGTGCTTCTGCGATGTACTAGAACTTCCATCAAAGAAACATTATTGCTACCAGTTTTCTTTATTTAGAATACTTGACTCCTAACTCCCTACTTCTACTTTAAACGATTCCTAACGACCATTGGATATAACTATTACAAAGTACTACAACTACTATGACTACAATATATTTATAACTTGCACTATAAACTATAGCTTGCAAATATCATACTCCTATCACAGTAATGAAAACGAGTGTCACATGTACTGCTAATAATTGGATTCACACATTCATTCTAACTTGGGACTGAAGTCTTAACTATGTTTTTTTAATTGTCAACTAAACGGCATATCCCAACAGCGTCGCTTGCTTTCATTCTCCGCTAGCAGCAAATCTGGCCCTTTAGAACACACACACACACACACACGCGCGCGCGTTAAGTGATTTTGGTGTGTGAACATTAAGCTTTGATGAATTTGAGCCTGAAGAAGGGGACAAAAAAGCGAACACTTGTGAGTCTGAGTGGGATTTGCCTTTGAAATGGGCTCTTTAGAGCAACGCACTTAACAGGAGAGAAAACAGCAATGCTTGGGCTCGAAGGAATGACCCACACATGAAAGTGTGTTTGTGTGTGTGTGTGTGTGCGGGCAAAGATTGCAGCTGGGATATGTATTGCACATCGAGCTGCAAAAGAATAACACTGTAGTTTGGCTAGTGTCAAGAGAAGTACATGGTTTTCTGACTGTGTGTGAGTACGTGCCTGTGTGTGAGTACGTGCGTGTGTGTGTGTGTGTGTGTGTGTATATGTGTGTGTGTGCGTGTGTGCCTGTGAGTGTGCGTGTGTGTCTTTGTGTGTGTGCACATACCGCTGCTACACAACAGCAGATGGCATCATTGTTGTCCTGGCTTTGAAGGAGTGCATGCATTTTAATGACCTGAAATGTATACACTGAATTACTGTGTGTGCGTGTGGGTGCGTGCATGTGTGTGTATGTGTGTGTGTATGTTCACTTGCTGAATTGTGTTGTTACTGTCTTAGATAGTGTAGACCAAACCCAACAACAAGAGTCAAGAGTATCCCCCAATTTATTTTAATATTATAAAAGATCGTCAAAATTTTCAATATTCAATCAAAAATATTTTTTGACAGAAAAATTGTCTAAATATTTTGAGACTATTTTTACAATATGTCATCCATGTTGCTTGTTTTCCCCCCAAAGTTTTGAACAGAATTCAATAAAAGGAAGCAAAATTAAAAAAATAAAGAAATCGTTATCTAGCAAATAATATCAAGAAGCCAAAGTGTACTGAATAATTCAGACATCAGTTTTACGCAATTTGTTTTCTACAGAAGTCACATGATGATAAAAAATAACCTCTATGCTCATTAAAAAGACATCATTTGACTTGCCTATATTTGATGGTTATGTTTATAAATGGCACCTATAAACACACAGGAGATGAAACACATACTCACTATGACTACATACACACCAACATACAGAACGTGAGGGCGCTCTCACCTTGTGTGCACGCGCACACACACACACACACACACATGCATGCACATGCACATGCACATGCATAACATTCCATTTAATCAGATTGACTTTACACACAACCACACAGACATTCAACACATGCAGACAACCCCCCTCCACACACACACACAGACACATGCACTTTGACCACATAGACACAATTTAAATGCACACTTGTGTGTTCTGAATCTCCTATTGACTGACTAATGAATGAATATCCTCATGCAGAATTCTGTTTTTGAGTGCGTATGTGCACGACAGTGTCTGTGTATGTTGTGTCTGTCTCGATGCCCATGTGACTTTTCCCTTTGTAATTGTTTGCCATGTGTGTCCGTGTCTGTGTGTGTGTGTTTGTTGTTATACAGCAGAGTGCTATTGATTCTGGCCTCTGTAGCTGCTCTGCATCGCTTCAGGTAATGAAGACAGTTGACTGTGTGTGTGTGTGTGTGTGTGTGTGTGTGTGTGTGTGTGTGTGTGTGTGTGTGTGCGTGCGTGTGTGTGTGTGTGTGTATGCGCGCACGCGCGTGTGTGTGTGTGTGTGTGTGTGCGTATGTGTATGTGTGTATTTGATGACTCCATAGTGGTTCTGTTAGTAAAAATATCCTCACTTGTGTTTTCCTCCTCACTGTCTCGCTCTGTGGCAACAGTTTTGGAATCAGTGCTCGTTCAATCGAGATGCCCCCTGGTGTTGAGCGCATTGGTATAGCAGGGGTGCCCACACTTTTTCGCCTTGTGAGCTACTTTTTAAATGACCATGTAAAAATGCTCTACCTGTACTTAAAATGCTGCATATATATTTATTGATATATCTACTGAGTATACTCAACACAATATTTGTGCACCTTGCATAACTGTGTGAACCGTTACAGCAGACTATAACAGAGTACATTTTTGGTCATTACCTTACTCTGATGACTTGTACTTTGTGGAATCAGCCAGAGCTGCGTTGTCCAGATAGTAGCTGCTGGTAGCCAGTCTCGGGTTTTTGAGATTAGCACTGAGAAAAGTGTCTCCTTTACAGACAACTGTGATTTTGGTCCCTTCACCTCTCGCTGAAAGTGCGCCTCTACATCAAGTTTTCGGTTTCTTACTTGATTGTCCTCCCGCACTCATGTTTTTCCCTTTCTTTAGAAGAAATCAATTAAGAGGCTAACTTTCTGGTAAGCTCACTGGAACAACGCGGTTGACTGCACATGCGCGGTGTCTCTAGCCAGAAAAAGAGATCTCAGACTGGCTCCCCTGTATTTCAATCAACTAGCAATTGCCGTAGGGGGGAGGGATGACAGACTTTGAATGCCATGCGATCGACCAACATTACCTTTGATCGCGTGTGACATATTTGGCACCCCTGCTGTAGAGTATCAGATCAATATTTTTAGATTATTCATTGATATATTGATATAATATATTGATATATTACTAATTTCAAGGCTTTTCTTTTGGAGTGTCATTCTTCATGTTTTCTCTGCATTGTTTCTTATTTCTTTTTTTTTTTTTGTATTTTTACTTTTATTTTCTTTATGTTTCGGTGTATTTTTGGTGTATTTTGTTTGGTGTATTTCATTAAATACCCTCTATTTTGGCTCCAACTTTGCCTCTACTGCTTCTCCCATCTTATCCCAACTTATATTTCTTTCTCCCACCTTCCTCCATATCACCTGACCTCCTCCCTCCACCAGCTTCTTCCTTGCCTTTTCTCAAACTTCCACCTCCTTTTTTCTTATCCTGTCTTCTTTTGTCTTCCAAACCCTTGCTCCCAAAGACATATCCCCCCCAACTTTTACTTCCCATCGTCTCATTCGGTCCTCCCCTTTTCCTTCTCCCTCCTCGTCAGCTGACCTCCTGCTCCCTCTCTTCCTCCTTTTTCTTTTCTGCACTCTCTTCCTCCTCCACCTCCTTTGCTCCGGCTGCCCCCCTTTTTCTCCTCCCCCCTCGAACTTTGCAGTAATTGACCCATCAGTTGCTCTTCTGCAGTTTAGTGTTGGAGGTTTTGACTTCCTGTCAGAGAGTCTCCACATCTGCTGCCGGACGACACACAAACAACCGTGACCTTTGGAGCATCCTGACACCCTTGCCTTTGTGTGTGTGTGTGTGTGTGTGTGTGTGTGTTTGTTTGTGTGTGTGTGGTTGTGCATGCGTGTGTGTGAATATCTGGTCAGTTTGTGTGTATTTGTTTTTTTTTTTTCTTCCCTGCTATATACAATATCCAACAGTGTGTTTTCAGCTTTCGTGTGCCTGTCTGATAGTGTGTGTGTGTGTTTGTGTGTGTGTGTGTGTGTGTGTGTGTGTGTGTGTGTTTGTGTGTGTGTGTGTGTGTGTGCGTGTGAGACCCATTCCGACACCTGGCTATTCATTATGCATGCAGAGAGCAGCAGACACCAAAATGCCACACTTCATGAGCTGGTGTACAATCAAGACACACACATTCTCACACACACACACACACACACACACACACACACACACACACACACACACACACACACACCCGCATGCACACTAACAAACACACACAGGCCCGCTGTACTCAATGAGCAACAGACACACACCGAAAAACAAACACACACTAAGCCACTAAGCACAGATGCACGTGCATTTCTCACTGCAAACTCACACACAAACACACACACACAATCAAGTCTCGGTTGATTTACATTCTGTATATTTTCTATCAGTTATTAAAGTATAAATTATGGCCCCTTTATAAAAATCCCAAATTCTATTTATGATCTGTGTGTGTGCGTGTGTGTGTGTGTGTGTGTGTGTGTGTGTGTGTGTGTGTGTTTATGAAGTGTTTCATCAATGTGGTGTTTTTCACATATGAAAAACAGTCCAGGAGTAACTCATTCATGGCTGGAGTTTTCAGACCAATCTGAACTTCAGCGTCAGTGTTACGCTCTGTCCTCTTACATTCACAGCTGGGTTTGCCGATCTGACCAGCTGGATCCTCCATGTTCTCCTGCCTGGGTTCTCTCCAGGATCTCCGTCTTCCTCCCACAGCCCAAAAACAATCAGTGATTGAGGACTCTAAATTGTCTCTAGCCATGAACGAGAGTGTGAACAGTTGGACGTGTCTGGATGTGTCCCTGTGATTGACAGCTTGACCTGTCCAGGTTGAACCCCACCTTTCACCCCAATGACAGCTGGGATCGGCTCCAACCTCAATACTAACCTTGGAGCAGGAGAGGGCGGTCAGACAATGACTTAATGAATTAATGAAGAAATGAATGAATTAATGAATGTGGCAACAAAAAAATGATTGAATGAAAAAGATTCTGATTTAGATCAAGGTCAAACAGGAGCTTTGAGTGTCTTTTTTTTTCTTCTGTCGCCTTAATATCTGTTGGAGTGACAGAGAGAGATGGAGCGAGGAGAGGAGAAGGGAAAGAGGTGGAGGAGAGGGAGAGAGCGTGAGGCAGGAGCGAGTGAGAGAGAAAGAGAGGCGGGGGGTGAAGGGAAGTGAGAAGATGAAGTGAAATGGGTGAGAGCACGAGAGAGGGTGTGACAGATAGGTATGAATAGAGGAAGAGAGAGGAGAGTGAGGCAGGGGGTAGAGGGGATGAGCTGCCGGGGGAAGAGCTGGGGATGAAGGGAGATGGAGGGATGTAAACGAGTGGGTCAATTAGAGGAGGGGAGTCTGGTCTCTGCAGCAGCTGACGGCTTTATGATGCCGCCGCCGGCCGAGCTAATGGCTTCCTCCATTATACTGAGGGACGCCGTGACCCCGGCCAGTCCGGGTAAACACCGCCCCTCCTCCGCCACCCCCAGTCTCCCTCCGCATCCTTCTGCCTCCTCCGCCTTCCTTTCCCTCGGCCATGGATCACTCTCTTGGTCTGCAAGGGGAAAGAGAGTGGGGAAGGGTATTTGTACAAGATATGGAATGGGGCAGAATTTGCAAAAATACCAAGTTTGATAGACATTGTGTCAGGGAGCGTTGTCCAGCTGCTGTATTTTAATTACAATGTTCTAATGCTAATTTAATGCAAGTACTTTGCAGGAAATTGGGGGCCATTTTCATTCCTTGGGTTTGAGAGCAGATAAAGCCTAACTTTTTTTTTCTAATTTCTAAGAAAATAGGAAAAGTATCTATTTTTTTTGGCAGCTTTGTGACACTTTGCCATGGTGAAGGGGTTTGCGCCTCCCAGTGATCCTGGGAACTATGTTGTTGGAGGCTTTACGCAACCTGGAAGGGTCACCAGAGGAAAACGGGTCCAAAGTGAGGGACCAGACAAAGTGTGGCTCAGAAGACTTCCCATAAAGAAGACAATCATTGGACCCAGTTTTCCCTTGCCTTCCCTGCCAGAGAGGTGACACTCCATGTCCGCTCGGTGGCAAGCGCCTGGTGGCTGTGCCTTCACCCATGGGGCTCAGCCGGGCACTGCCTGAAGGAACGACATGGGTTCCTCTTTCCCAGGACTCACCACCCACAGGAAGGGCCAGGGGGGTTGGGTGCAGTGTGAGCCAGGCTGTAGCCAGAGCGGGGGAACTTGGGGGTTCCCCCGCTCTGAAGCCAATTCTAGGCTTCAGAAGCTGGTTTTTGGAACATGGAATGTCACCTCTCTGGCAGGGAAGGAGCCTGAGCTGGTGTGCGCGATGCTGAGAGATTCCAATTAGATATAGTTGCACAGCGTGGGGTTTGGAACCAGGCCTCTTGAGAGGAGCTGGACTCTTTTTTTTTTTATTCTTGAGTTGCCCCCGGTGAGAGGCTTCGGGCAGATGTGAGCATATTGATTGTCCCCTGTCTCTGCCCCTGCACGTTGGGTTTCAACTCGGTGGACGAGAGGGTAACCTCCACCCTTAGGTGGGGGATGGGTTCTGACTGTTGCTTGTGGCTATGCACAACAACAGCTTTTGGGGGTCCCTAGAGGGGCTGCTAGAGAGCGCTTCAACCGGGAAGTCCCTCGTTGTACCGGGAGACTTCAACGCTCACGTGGGCAATGACAGCGTGGCTTAGAAGGGTGGTAATGGGAGGAACGGCCCCCCTGATATGAACCCGAGCAGTGTTTTGTTATTGGACTTCTGCGCTCATAACGGATTGTCCATAACAAACACCATGTTCAGGCATAAAGGTGCCCTTTGGTTGGTGCACTTAGCACCAACACCCCTTAGGCCACAGTTCTTTGATTGACCTTGTGGTCGTATCGTCGGAGTTGCGGCCGCATATCCTGGACACTTGAGAGTGGCAGATCTGTGAAATGATCACCAACTGGTAGTGAGCTGGCTCCGAAGGTAGGGGAGGATACTGGTAAGACCTGGCAGACCGAAACATAACCTTAGGGTCTGCTGGGAACGTCAGGCAGTCCCCTGTCAGAAGCGGTTTCAACTCCCACCTCCGGCTGAACTACAACCACATACTGAGGGACGCAGGAGACATTGAGTCCGAATGGGCCTTGTTCCTTGCTTCCATTGTCGAGGTGGCAGGGGTCTTTGCCTGTTGGGGCGGCAACCTTCGAATCCGCTGGTGGACTCCAGTGGTGAGGGATGCTGTCAAACTGAAGGAGTCATATCAGGCCTTTCTGGCCTATGGGTCTCTGGAGGCAGCTGACAGGTACCAGAAGGCCAAGCGGCATGTGGCTTTGGTGGCTGCTGGTCCACTGTCCTGGCTGTGGAACAGTGGACCAGCTCTATACCCTCAGCAGGGTCCTCAAGGGGGCATGGGGGTTTGTCCAACCAGTCCACATGTGCTTTGTGGATCTGGAGAAGATATTCAACCACGTCTCGTGGGCAATCCTGTGGTGGGTGCTCTGGGAGTATGGGGTACTGAACACCATTACATGGGCTCGTTGGTCCCTGTATGATCGGTGTCGGAGCTTGGTCCACATTGCCGGTTATAAGTCGGACACGTTTCTGGTGAGAGTTTGACTCCACTAGGGCTGCCCTTTGTCACTGATTCTGTTCATACTTTTATGGACAGAATTTGTAGGCGCAGCCAGGGTGTTGAGGGGATCCTATTTGATGGATAGTCTCTGCTTTTTGCTGGTGCTGTGGTTCTGTTGGCTTCATCAGGCCATAATGTCCAGCTCTCAGTGGAACGGTTCACTGTCGAGTGTGAAACGGCCGGGATGAGGATCAGCACCTTTAAATCCGAGACCATGGTACACAACTGGAAACGAGTGGAATGCCTACTCCAGGTCAGGGAAGAGGTCCTTCCCTAAGTGGAGGAGTTCAAGTATCTCAGGGTCTGGTTCACGAGTGAAGGAATAATGGAGTGGGAGATCGACAGGCGGATCGGTGCGGCTTCTGCAGTGATGGGCTCTTTATCGGTGTGCATCGCCGTGGTTAAGAGGGAGCTGAGCTAAAAGGCGAAGCCCTCAATTTAGGGGTCAATCTATGTTCCCACCCTCACCTATGGTCACGAGATTTGGGTAGTGACCGAAAGAACGAGATTGCGAGTGCCGAAATGAGTTTCCTCTTCAGGGGGGCTGACCGTCCCTGAGAGATAGGGTGAGAAGTTTGGTAATCCGTGAGGAGCTTGGAGTAGAGCTGCTGCTCCTCCTCATAGAGAGGAGTCAGATGAGGTGGCTCGGGCATCTGGTCAGGATGCCACCTGGACGCCTCCAGGGGGAGGCATTTCGGGCATGTCCATCAGGCAGGAGACCACGGGGAAGCCTGGAGACAGTCTCTCCAGCATGGCCCGGGGACACCAGAGGAGTTGGACTATGTGTTGGGGGAGATGGAGATCTGGGCCTCGCTGCTGCGGCTCCTGCCCCTGCGACCCGACTCCGGATAAGCAAGGGAAAATGGATGGATTGATTGATAAAATTTTGTCTTAATATTAATTGAATTCATTTTAACTGAATATCTTTGCTTGTTTGAGGTTATCTTCCTGAGAGGGTTGAGCAAAATGTTTGGGAATTTGTTTAAATTAAACAAAAATAAATGAAAAATAACTAAACTGAGGAGAAAGTACCTCAACATGAAGGAGTTTGGTCAAAAGTGTTCAGTTCGAAACAAATAAAATTCAGAACTCAAAATAGAAAGCCTTCAACGCAGCTCCAAAATCTGAAAGCGCTGGAAAAACGAAATAATGATTTCAATAAGAATCAGTGAAAACGGATCCAAGAGGCGCAGGAATGGAGCGTGTTCTTCTTCAGACGGACCTCAAAGGACGTGCACAAAGGACGTGCACATCTCGCTAACCCACTTAGACTTCTCATATCTTTCTTTATAATCCGGTTACATCCCTGCCCCCCGCCAACAACCCTCCATGTTTCCACCTCTCGACGCAACCTGACTGCTGTTGCCCTGTCGTTTCCATGGTTATTTGGATGCTAAAATGAAAGATGAAAGTAATGCACATTCTTTATGTTGTTATCATTGTCGCTGAAATTGTTGCTATTGTTATCGTTCCTGTCCTTGCTGTTGTCTTTGTTGATAAAGTTTTTGGTGTTGATGCTCTCATCATCGTTGTTGTTCTAGTCCCATTGTTGTCTTTATTTTTGTTGTCCTCATTTTTGGTGCTGTTGTTGTTGACACTGTTATTGTTGTCGCTGTTGTTGATGTCACTATTGTTCCAGTTGCGTTGCTGTCCTTGTTGCTGTTGCCTCTTCAATTGTGTTGCTTTTGTTTTCTTTGTGGCTGTTGTTGAAGTTCTTGCAGTTTTCATTGCCACTTGTTGATATTGATAGTCAATGTTTTGGTTAAAGTTGCTGCTGTCTTGTTCATTGTTCTTGTCTTCATTTTTTTTTGTTGTCATTCCAGTTGCATCATTGTCTTTGTTGCGGTTGCTGTCACTGTTGTTTTGATTATGTTTGTTGTTGCTGATGCTGTTATTTTTATGGTTGTTGTTGTTATTGTTGCTGTTTCTGTTACAGTTTCTACTGTCATTGTTAGTACTGTTCTTTGTTTTCTTGCATGAACCTCTATGGTTTATTTCCTCGGTTCCTTCCTCTGTCTTTCCCGAACTTCTGCTGCTTCCTAAATATTTCTTCCTTGTTTTTTCTGTTCCACTTACGAGTAGCCGTGGCTAATTCACCATCCGTCGCCCTCCCCAGCCCCCATCTGATTGGCCACTGCGCCGCCGTCAATCACCTGCTCAGATATCCGCCGCTGTGACACGGAATTAGCGGCGACACAAGGAGCCGCTGTCGAACAGCGGCAAGTGTTTGCGATCAGGTGTAATTGGCTTGTCAGCGCGCTGATGAATGTTCGTCATTAGTCAAAGCGGCCGGAGTTCGTCTCCCTGTGTTTTTCCTTTTTTTTTTTTTCTCTTTTTTTCATATTTTTTTCCTCCGGCAGCAGGTCGTGTATCAAATTGTCAGAATCAAATGAGTCAGGAGTTTCTTTTTTTTAATTTAAATTTGATGAATAAATAAATAAAGGTGGAGGGCTGAGGGGCGGTGGTGAAGAGAAAAGAGTGGTGGATAGAAGAGACGAAGGTGGAATGCGGAGGGTCAAGGGTGAAGGGGAGAAAGGATAAAGGGTAGAAGGCTGAGGGGAGCCACTTTGCTGATTTTGGTGTGTGGTTGCCATGGGAACTATAAGCACTATGAGCTCCGTTTTCCCCTCCGTGTTGCACCATGATATTGATCATAAGAAGTCTTATGGACAGTTCCCAGTCTTGACCCTCACTAAGAAGCACCTGGTCCTGAGAGACCCAAGACCAGAACCCAGGAGTTCTTCATCCTCTCTCCTGGAGTAATTTATGTAATGAAGAGGAATAGATTTTGAAGCAAGAACGTTTTTCTGAACCGCCTGTCCCTTGTGTCTCCTCCCGTCCGGCCTCCACAGTCCACGTCTCCTCTCATATCCCAGCTCAACCAAGATGAAACCCATTGCAGTCGTAGACATGGGCCTCCCCCCAGACATCGGCCGTCACTCAAACTCTGGCTAATTAGACGTGCGGTAGTTTCTTTGATGATGTTGTTGTTGGGAGCGTTTGGTCTCTGCGGAGGCAGGGAAAAAACAGGGAATAAAGGATGATGACATCTGATGGTTTTCAGCTCTTAGAATGTTAGATTTTTAGTGACTTATAAGGATTGTAACAAATTCTAAGTAGAGTTTTGAAAAAAAAAAACACAAACCAAAAGTGCTCCAAAAAGAGAAGATGATTTATTTAATATATAACACAAAAAACAAATTAATACATTTCTAGGGAACTTTGACAGGACATAGTCCAATTTTCTGCAATTTCTAATTATTAGTAGTGGGTCTGTGTGTGTGTGTGTGTGTGTGTGTGTGTGTGTGTGTGTGTGTGTGTGTGTGTGTGTGTGTGTGTCTTACCAGTACCGTCAAACACATAGGCCTCTTGTTGAGACTTTGACTGTACTCCATGTACTTTTCAAAACACGAACATACACGTACACATGCACACACACACACACACGCACACACACACACACACACACACACACACACACACACACACACACACACACACACACACACACACACACACACACAACACACATGCATACCCACGAACACAAGGACTGGTTACTTTAGTTGGAGGTTTATTGTAATCAGCATTACTTCTGGACCCTGTCTCGGTGTATGTGTATGTGTATGTGTGTGTGTGTGTGTGTGTGTACGTATGTGTGTGTCTGTCTGTGTGTCTGTGTGTCTCTGTGTCAGTGAGTCGCATGTCATGTCATCACACAATGCCGATATCAAGGCACCTGTTTGAGGTTTTAACTTTAACTCCCAACAGTGATTGTTAAATTTTGTGAAGAGTTTATTGTTAGTTTATGGTTATCAACTTGCTTATCAGTTCTGGACTCTCCTTCTCTCTCTCTCTCTCTCTCTCTCTCGCTCTTTGTGTGTGTATGTGTGTGTGTGTGTGCGTGTGCACACATGTACACATGTGTGTGCGTTTTCTCATATCGGTGCTGTGTCTCAGAGTAGGGGATGAGCGTCATAGATCATAGTTCCACTGTACCAGATAGCTTATCGTGCACACAAACACACCCACACACACTCAGAGGGCAATAACAGATTTAGTTTTTTTCCAGCTGGTACATTACAGTGTGAATCTCTATTAAGGCGACATCTAAACCAGGTGATGTTGATTAGATGTAATCAATGTATTGATCAGTGATCACAATATCTGTCAAATGATTTATTACAGACATTACAGTAATCTCTGGGACATCAGGAACTAAATTTGTATATATGCTTTCTTTTGGGGGAAAATTTTCTGGTTGATTTCACTGTTTAATGCTGTTTTATAACACATTTGTTATGTTTCAGGAATTGATAAGGGATTCTCAGGGATTTTTTAACAAAATCATTGTTAATTTCCTTTAATTTCCTAAATTAATAACTGTAGTAATATATGTGTAATTTTTCGCTGGATAATAAACTGAGTCATAATAAAATTCTGAGCCTGTTAACTAGAAATTGAACAAATCCATTGTCATGAGTGTCTCAGACACAGACACACACACACAGACACACACACACACACACACTGTCGTGCAGATGGCGGCGAGTGTGTGACGCTGACTAATGGGATGAGAGTTCAGACATGTTGCCGTTAATCGATTAGCACAGCAGCTCAACAGTGACATTTCACACACACACGCACACACTCACACACACACACACACACACACACACACACACACACACACATTCTTTGACGGCGTGAAACGAAAGAATTGGAAACAGGAGAATTTGTAAACAAACAGGAAAAAGATGAAAACAGAAACAAGTGAAAAGACGAACCAGTGGAGGGAGGGCAGAAGGCTGGATGATGAGATGAGATGAGATGTACTTGAATGATCCCATGTTTGAGAAATAGTTTAATGGATGGAGGAGAAAAGAAAGTAGGAGGAGGGAGGAAAGGATGGAGAGCAAAAGAAAGGATAGAGGGAGGAAAGGAAAGAAAAATACCTTGGATCAAACTAAAACCAGGAAATAAAACTGAATCCTTGAGGGTTCCATTTATATATTATTGATCATTTTGTCATCACCTCAGATTCGATCAGTTAAGATAAATCACTAAAAATGTTTCTAAAAAATGACCCCAGTTTTTTCAATTTTTTAAACTTAAATATTAGATAGATAAACATCCGACTTTAAGAGATGATTGAGAGATAAATGAATAAATAAGTCAATAACATTTCTGTGCAGTTTTACTAAGGAAAACAAAATCATGTGAAATACCCTAAGAAAATGACATGAAATATAAAAGTCCCTGTGTAACAAAGATACTCCCAGAAATTTGTCCCTAAACTACCTGGAATTTACCAGTAAATTACCTGAAATCGATATCATAAATTATTTGTAAGTAATTTGCAAATAAGATAAAAATTAAAAAAAAAACATCAAACTGAATAATTGAGAAACATAGTAAACAGAAACAAGTTGTTGATCTAAAGACTCCTGCTGCTCCTTTAATCATCCGACGTGCGTGAGTGCGCACACACACATACACACAGGAATCTGGCAGCAAAAGACAGGAAGCAAATCAAAGACGCCGACAATCTGTGATCTTCTTTCATAACATACAAACTTCTTCCCTCTTCCTCTCTTTTTGCTTCTTTTTATCCTCCTCTGTCACTCCCCCTTTCACTCCTGTTTTACTACCTCTTCTTTTCCTTCATTTCTCACTGCTCCTTCTTGCGGAGGGGATAATTTGACCTTCAGCGCTGGTCGTCCTTCGGTCGAGCGGTAATACACTAAACATGTGATCAAACATTTCACCAGTTGATGGAGACATTTCCAAGGAAGGGTCTCCTCCTCCTCCTCACACCTCCTCCAGCACCTCCCTCTGTACCCTTCACCAGATTCCTCCATCTTCCTCCCTTCTCCTCTTCCCTCTCCTTGCTCACCCTTCCATCCCCTGCACCTCTTCTGGTATCTCGGCACCCCCTATCCTCCTCCTTTTGACTCTCTTGACATTTTCCCTCTTGTCGTATCCTCCTTCTTCTTCACCCCCTCCTTGCATCAACTCCTCTTTCCTCCTCCTCCTCCTTATCCCATTCCCACATCCTCCTCTCCTTCCCCACCTCCTATCCACTGCCATCTCCTCCGCATCTTTCCTCAAACTCCTATCTTCTCCTCTCTATCATCCCCTCGCCTCCTCTCCTCACCCTCTTCCCTCGCCCCAGCTCTTCTCGTTCTCCCCTTCCTCCTCATCGCCGTTCTTCCTCCCTCCTCCCCATCTGCGCCTCCTACGCCACCCGCCGCCCCCTCATGCCACTCTGGCAGATGTAAAAGTGAGCGACGGTGACATTGAGACGTCTGTGAGTATTTTGGGACTCCTCACTTCCTGGAAGGCGATGACATCATCGCGGCAGTCACAACATCTCGCCAGCTTGTAATTCATCACATAAATGGACAGCGGCGGGTAAAGAGCTATAAGTAATTACAGTTCCACCAACTGAAGGAGGGTGGGGCGGGTTATACTCCCCAAGCAGGGAGAAATTAATTGAAATAAATAAACTTTCAAATTAAGACTTGTCTAGGAAAGTAGGAAAAGATGGTACGAAAATCAAGAAAATAAATTCCAAATTCAGGAATAATAATCTAATGGGAGTGGAATAAAACAATATAAGAAATTCTTGAAATAAAGGAGGCAAAAAATATTTATGAGATATTTTCCAAATATTTCAAAAATATTTAGCAAATCTGGAAAAAAAAGAAGCAAAAAAAAAAAAGTAAAGAAAATTCCTGCCACTGAATAGAAGCTCTGGAATGTTTTCAGGTGTTTTCCATGCCAGTGTTTATAGGGCACAGACCCATGCACACACACACACATACACACACACACACACACACACACACACACACACACACACACACACACACACACACACACACACACACACACACACTTGTAATGAAACAGCAGAAGATTGAACATTTGTCTCGCTGTTTTTCTCTCAAGCACAATCATACTCCTTTGTGCTGGTGTGCTTGATAAAGTGTGTGTGTGTGTGTGTGTGTGTGTGTGTGTGTGTGTGTGTGTGTGTGTGTGTGTGTGTGTGTGCATATGTGTGCTTGTGTGTGTGTGTGTGTGTGCGTGTGTGTGTGTTTTTGTGCATGTGCATGTTTGTGTGAATGTGTGTGCGGGCATCTGTGTGTGTGTGTGTGTGTGTGTGTTAGTGTGTGTGTGTGTGTGTGTGCGTGTGTTTTTGTGCATGTGCATGTTTGTGTGAATGTGTGTGTGTGTGTGTGTTAGTGTGTGTGTGTGTGTGTGTGCGTGGGTTTTTGTGCATGTGCATGTTTGTGTGAATGTGTGTGTGTGTGTGTGTGTGTGTGTGTGTGTGTGTGTGTGTGTGTGTGTGTGTTTGTGCGTGTATGTGTGTGTATCAGATAAGGACTGCGCACCGATAAGGACTGCAGACTCACTTTAACCGACTGTGGCTTTATTTTCCCTTCAGTTTATTTCCTGATGGTAACGTCATCGCACCTCAATGTTGTCATAGCGACAGTATGACTTTTAAGGCTAATTAAAACAAAAAAGGTGAAGATCTCTGGCTTATTTTTTGTATTCAATTAAGTTCAATGTAAAATTGTATTTGTTTTCGAAATTCTTTTTCGTCTTTCGGCTTTTCCCTTAAGGGGTCGCCACAGCGAATCAACCCTCTCCATCTAACCCTATTCTCTATATCCTCCTCTCTCACACCAACTACCTTCATATCCTCTCGCACTACGTCCATAAATCTTCTCTTTGGTCTTCCTCGAGACCTCTTGCCTGGCAGCTCCAATTCCAGTATTTGATTTTGAATTTATTTTTGCTATTTTCATTTCTTTTAGAACTCTTTTTCTCTATTTTTTGCTTTATCACATTTAACAATTTGCCGCTAATTTATTTTGATTCAAAGAGTATCATTCAAGATTTTGTTTTTAAATTTCAATTCTTTTTTTGGTAATTTCTAAATCATTTTAATGATGTCAGGAATGATTTGTAGTTCATATTTAATTTCTTGTTTATTAATTAATAGGCCTGTGGGACACGGGTGCACTATCAACACAATTAATGGTGGTGTTGTGCACTGTTCTACTCCAGCCTCACACGGGGCACCATTTGTGACACAATGAGTGAAGCTAGAATTAGTTATTAATAATAACCAACAATTATCAGTGATGATTATTAGTTGTCAATCAAAGTTATCGGAATATCATTAACTCAATAATGATACCAACCTTCGTTGGGGGCACCACCAGCAAAGCTAGAAAACAATAATTAATGAGTTGAACACAGTCTCAATAAATAGGTATTTATCCAAAATGTCAATATAACACATTGATAATATGTTAATAAGGCGTAAGTCCAACAGGAGTGAGGTGTCCTCTAGGTGCACCACCAGAGACGAGAGTCGGCTGGTGATCTGGAGACACGGTTGGTACTCTGAGATCTTTGGGTACAGTCTGGAGGTCTGATCATCCGGTCGGGACATCGAGTTTGGGACCACGGTCCGGAAAAATTGACTTTGCATCTATATACGGTCACCTCTTGTGCACTCGACAGAAGCTGCTAGAGCGTAGCTTTTAGAGCGGCATCTCAGTTTGAAACGTGTGGTTATAACAAGTTTATGACATCACAGCATGTGCCTCGTTGTGGTCCAATGGGTGAGGGTGCAGAGATGGGCCCCCCATAGTAGACGGCCTCCCTTCTCATCCCTCACCTCCGGAGTGTGTACCGGAGTTAACAAGAAGGTGAGAATTAGTTTATTGATGCGTTGGGGTCGCTCCTTGGAACAAAGGGTGCAGACCCTTTGGTCAACACATGGTGGTTGAATACATAAATAGGTTGAGTTAACAGAAATAAGTTTTTGTTAAAGTCAGTTCTTGAGGCATAACAGTGGAGATGGTGCACTGCTAACTTCAACTCATGTTATTGTGTGTTTGTAAAGGGAATACTTTGAGACTCAGTTTCGCCAAGACGCCTTGCAATGAGGAAACAGAGTCTGGGGACTCAAGGATGGGCTCCCTTATTAGTGGGGCTGAAGTTGCTGAGGTAGTCAGAGAGCTCCTCGGTTGCAGGGCCCCAAGGGTGGAGGTCAGCTCCGAGTTCCTCAAGGCTCTGGATGTTGTGGAGCTGTCCTGGCTGACACACCTCTGCAACATTGCATGATCATCAGAGGCTGTGTCTCTAGATTGGCAAACCTTGATGATGAACTATCTCTTTTAAAGGATGTGGTCTGGACTGGAAGGTGTGTTCCAACCATAGGGGTCTGTTTGATAGTTGAATCTCAGTTTCAGGAGAATTCGGGTGGTTCTCATTCCGGTCACAGAACAGTGGACCGGCTCTACACCCTCAGTAAGGTTCTACAGGGTGCGACGGGATTTGCCCAACCAAACTTCATGTGCACGGTGTACTCAAAGAGGAGTTTCAACTAATACCCTCCTGTGAGGGAAGTATGAAGTACCGGATCCCCCTATGGGGCCATTTGGTCCCTGTATGACCAGTGCCAGAGCCTGGTCTGCATTGTTGGAAGGAAGTTCTTCTCATTTTCATTGAGGGTTGGCCTCTGCCAGGGCTGACCTTTGTCACAGATTCTGTTCATAACTTTGATGGACAGAATATAAAGGCTCAGTCAGAGCATTGAGAAGATCCGGTTAGGTGGCCTCAGGATTGGGTGTCTGCTATTTTCAGATGATTTGGTGCAGCTGGCGTCCTCGGACCACAATCTCAAGTTCTCACTGGAGTGGTCCAAAGACGAATGTGAAGTGGATGGGATGAAACAAAGCACCTCCAAAACGCTACGGTCCTCATCCAGAGAAAGGTGGAGTACCCTCTCGATTGCGGGTATGGGGTCCCGTCCCAATTGGAGCAGTTCGAGAATCTTGGGGTCTTGTTCACAAGTGTGGTAAGAATGAAGCTATAGATCAACAGGTGCATTGATGCAGTGTCAGCATTTATGTGAATACTGCATTTGTTCTGTTGTGGTGAAGAAGGGGCTGAGTTTAAAAGTAAACCTCCCAATTTACCCATCGATTTGCATTCCCAACCTCATCTGTGGTCATGGGCTGTGGGTAGAGACCCAAAGAACCGGATTGGTGATATAGGGGGCCAAAATGAGTTTCCTCTACTGGCTGTCCATACTCTTCCTTAGAGACAGGGTGAGAAGCTCAGTCATCTGGGAAGTTTCTCAGATTAGAGCCACTGCATCTCGAGGTGATGAGGTGACTCGGGCATCTGGTAAGGAAGCTTCCTGGATGCCTCTCTGGTGATTTGTTCTGGGCACGTCCCACTCGGAGGAGGACCCAGGTAAGATCCAGCACATACTGTCAGGGACTCTGTCTCTTGGGTGGTCTGGGAACGCTCGGGGAATCCCCCAGGAGAGCTCAGTGAAGTGGCCGGGAGACAGAAGCAGACAGAGCAGCTTAGCCTGCTGCTCCCAGATAGAGGCAGAAGATGTATGGACACATGGATAAATAGAAATATATGGTTAGGCCCAGAAATATTTGGCCAGTGACACAATTATATAATCAATATGGGCTTAAAGTGCAGACTCAGCTGTAATTTGAAAGTATTTAAGTCAAAAACTTAGGAAAAAAAATTGGACGCTTCTCCAGTTTCATCGGAAAATGGCAAAAAAAAGGGGCATTTAATGCGTCAGTATGTGATGGCCAAGGAAGCTGCACCATTCGTTAGGTGGTTGACATTTTGGGATGAGAATTTGTTGCTTATAGAGCCATAAGAAATAAATGCAACTGATTTTTCTTGTATGTTATGTTTAATGTTGTTGTTTATAGGCAAGAACGTATAAACTTTGTCAGTTCAAGGTTCTGGCTTAGACTAGAGAGCATCAGAGAGCAGAAAACTGAGGTATTATTTATTTCATTTTTGTAATTTTTTTCTTGCTACCACAAGTCATGTGTGATTTTTCATTAAAGGAATTTCTTTTTTGGCTGTGGAATTTTTTTTCACTAGAAATTACGATGGAAATGCTGCAGACAGAGCCATAAAAAATTGTTGCAACAGATTTTTTATTTATTTAGTGGATTTAAATTTAAAAGCTTTGTCAGTTTCAGGGTCAATATGTGCAACTAGTTAATTTCAACCAGTTTTTCGATAAACATTGAACCACTCTGGCTGTTGACCTGTACTGATTTTAAATTTTGTCCCACTGTGTATTTTAGTTTGACACCCCTTATTTAGAGCATCCTCCCCGCTGATGTCTAATCTGTTCCTTGGGAGGGCGTGAAATGTGTCCTGAAATGGGTACTTCCGTCAAATATCGCTCGTAGCAGTAAGTAAATAAAACAAAAACTTCCCCTTTAGGGAAGAGTTGAAGAAGTTTTTGTTTAATGTGTAGAGAAGTCATTCTGGAGTGTCCTCGTATGAGGACCCACAGTTTCACAAGCTAGAAAAATTTTGTAGTCACCCTGAATGGAGGATAATTGTGAAAGACAATGACTGAATGAAATTTTGCCTCAGAAAATTATTAATTTTACTCTGCTGCAATCAAACATCTTCTTCTTCTCCCTTTGGCTTTTCCCTTCAGGGATCACCACAGCGAATCAACCCTCTCCATCTAACCCTTTTCTCTGTATCCTCTTCTCTTACACCAACTACCTTCATATCCTCTCTCACTACATCCATAACTCTTGTCTTTGGTGTATTCGAACATGTTTGAATAAAGTAAATACTGATGATGTTCTGCTACATCTGTTTGATTTAGGTCATTTTCAGATCATTTTATGAATACTTGTTGAAGCGACAAAAATATAATAGTATTTTTGAAGTATTTCTTTGTTGATCAAAAACTGTCTTGAAATAGATTATTGTAAACTTTGTTTTTGTAGAAAATTCTCACATAGTTTTCTTCAAATAATATATCTTTCAGATCTTTCATGGTAAACATTCAAACTCCTCCTTAAATGTATTTAAATATTTTGTACATGTATTTAACTATTTTGTACATCATTTTTACTCTTTCCACCATTGCTGGCAGTTTTTCGGAAATATTAAAATCTTTTTTTTAGAACGAGTGTAAGAGAGAATCTAACTGGAAAGACATTTTGACAAATATTTATGGACTAATAAGGAATTTAGAAAAAATAGCTGAAAATAATAACAAAAAGTCAAAAAATGTCTTTTTCAGAAATATAACTAGAATTAAAGTAGTGATCAGGGTGAACCATCAGCCACTGTCCTGCTGCTGGAGGCGGGTTCTAGTATCCAGGGTTCCAAGAGGAGAAAAGCAGAAAACGGCAGGTGGAGAACGTCTGGTGGAGAGTTTTTTTCAACCTGGTTCATCCTGCCGCCACCGGTCCACCAACACTCCCACTGCGCCCGTCGAGAACCTTGTTCCCTTCACGCACAGTAGGCTGCCACTTAATTAATGTGTGTGAATGTGTGTGAATGTGTGTGATTGTGTGCGTGCGTGTGTGTGTGTGTGTGTGTGTGCACACTCACGCCTTTTTCCCACGTATTATAGTGTTCAGCTGATCCCAGTGAGAGTATTCAGGGGCTTGTTCAGTTCACTGCTGGGGCGTTGGGGCCCCCTACCTAATTACACTGTGTCTGTGTGCGTGTGTGTGTGTGTGTGCGTGTGTGTGTGTGTGTGTGTGTGTGTGTGTGTGTGTGTGTGTGTGTGTGTGTGTGTGTTTGTGTGTGCGTGTGTAAGGGTGCACGCGCACGACTGAGGTACAGTAGGCTGGTTCCTAATTACTGTCTGCTCCTTGTATTCCCTCAGTGCCAATACCTTGCTGCCTCACTGAACCTTTAGTGTGTGTATGTGTGTATTTGTGCGTGTGTGTGTGTGTGTGTGTGTGTGTGTGTGTGTGTGTGTGTGTGTGTGTGTGTGTGTGTGTGTATCAGAGAGTAGAAGAGCGACAGGAGGCTGATCATGTTCTCCAGGAAAAGTCAAAGAGCAGTCTTGTTGAAATATGGGGATATGAAAGGCATCAGTGGTTTTCACACGTGTTCTGTTCGCTCTCGTTTCTCTGTTTCTGAGTTTCCCAGGTGTGAATGGAACATCTCAGAAAAAGAGGGCCGACACCCGATCGAAGCAAAACTCACGTTTTGACTGAAATGTGGAGGCTTTTCCTCCAGCCAACGTTGTTCGGACTGAAAAATTTCATTGTGTGTGTAGGGCGACCCGCAGCAAACCAAGTGTCAGAGGTATCCTGGTGATATGCTCAGGGTTATGGTTGGTACAGACCACCAGCTGATACCTGTCATTGTCCACAAAGTGCTGGAAAAACATTAGAAGCAGGACAAAGTCTGTTTTTAGTCTGTTTTGGATGATTTCATGATGATTCTTCTCAATCATTTCCTGTTTTTGTTTGAGGTTCTAGCTAAAGGGTGGCTCCTGCACATTCTGGGTCTGTTCTGACCGGGTCAGGTTGATGCCTCAACCTCTCGCGCTGGAAGTCAATTTTCTGGTTCGTGGATTATCAATAGCAGAACCTTTCTCGATGATCTTACAGTAATCATCTACTGATAATTTATTACAAATTTGGAGTTAATTCCTTAATGCTAAATGATGATTTATTACAAATTTTATGGTACTCTTTAAATTAATATTTAGATTCTTTATTGCAGATTTTATGGAAGTCTTTAGTGACTTCTTTAGGAAAAATTTTGAGGTATATTTTTAAACTAATATTTAGTCGGTTAATTTATCACATAAAACAAGGTAGGTTTCTGCCAATCGGTTTTAATCTATCACAAACATTAGGTTATTTCATTTGTAAGTAATATATTACAAAATTTAGGGTCATTTTGCATTGATATTTGACTTTATTAATGATGGATCAAATATTTTTTTCTGTTATTTCATGCAGTTCTGTTTAAACCACCAGGGGTGAATATATGAAGCCAGAGAGCTTTCGTGAGTGTATGGCCTTCATTAACGATTAAATAAAAACACTATTAATCTGCCTTTAATCACTGCTTTAAATGAATGCTTTGTTTTTCCAGCGAGAAAAATCTACCAAAATCCTGTTTAATAAAAGGACAAATTGAACAACGACTATTTAAACTCCGCGCCTGGTTTTAATTGACGAGGCTCTAATCTAAGCTTCGGCTTCCACTCATTTATTTTAACTTTCAGCCACTTCTTTTCCCCCATTCTTCATCTTCTTCCTCAGCTGCTGCAAAGACTCACTATGTTTTCCTTCCACTTCCATTGCAGACTTTTCTTTTTATCTCCTTCACCCTTATCTTTTAATTTATTTCCTAATTGATTTTTTAATTAACTTCAGCTTCCAACATGGACTGAAAGCAAGATTTTTTTTTTCTAAATATTAACGTTAACTTTCCATCACATGGATGGATGGATTATTGGAGAAAACAGCATTTTATTTTCCATCCATCCATCTTCTGCCGCTTATCCTGCACTCAGGGTTGCGGGGGATGCTGGACCCTATCCCAGCTGTCATCGGGCGAGAGGGGCATAGCACACCTTGGACTGGTTGGTTCGCTAGTCAATCACAGGGTCACATATATAGACAAGCAACCATTCAGTCACCAATTCGGGGCAATTTTTCCCAATTTACCTGCTGCATGTTTCTAGACTGTTGGAGCTACATGGAAACTCCACAAAGAAAAGTACCCTTGTTGGGATCGAACCAGGGTCCGTCGTCCTGTGAGGCCGAAGCGCAAACCACTGCATCACCCTAGCGCCTATGTTGTATTCTGTTTTATTTTGTCAGTTCAAGTAGTTTGAAACTGGAACGCTATAGAAACAAACCTATCGCAAAATTCATTGTTGGAGATATGATTTATAGACATATGAATGCATAAACAAAATGAATAAATAGAAAGATAAATAAATGAATATATTTGGTTAAAACCAAACCAAATTGAGGTAAATAAAAGTAAAAGAAAATTAAACAAAATTGGAAAAATAAATTAGCTTTTAATATCAATCTTTAAAGCACTTAATGTTGTTGAATATTAGCGAGATGTTTTACAATTAAATTTTTATTTAATTAAATATGAATGAAAAAAAACTAAACCTTTTTAGTATGAATCAGAATAATTAGTTTTATTTGATTTGGAAAAACAAACAGACAAAGAACAGCGCATTAATTCTGTAAAAATAAGTATGGCTACTCCGACTGTTCCCCTCTGATGTCATCCCTTCAATTAATTCATTCCTTCTTTAATTTATCACTTTATTAATTCATCCCTTCATTTATTGAGCCCTTCATTAATTCAGCAGGTGGAGGAGGAATTACGGCGAGAGGTCGAAACCAAGGGTTAAAGTTTGATGAAGATGATTATTGACCAGCGGCGTCTCATCAAAAGTTAAATTGGACGAAATGTTCCTTTGAAAAAACACTCTTAATTAACTAAAGGGGAAGGTATGTGTGTGTGTGTGTGTGTGTGTGTGTGTGTGTGTGTGTGTGTGTGTGTGTGTGTGTCTGTGTTAAAATACCAAATTCATAATTTAGAACTTTGAAATGTTACATTTGAATTTGAATTTAGAAAACGTCCTCCATTATTCCATCCGTCCATTGTCCATTCATCATTCCGTCATTCACCCTTGTCATCATTCCTTCATCATCCCTCCATTGCCCATGCCTCATCCCTTCATTTCATCCCTCCATCAGTCCCCCACAAACTCTCCATCCTTATATCACTCCATTGTTCTCTCTTGATAAATTGACTCTGACATACTGCCAGGATACCCCTCTCAGCCCCGGCCAACAGCTACGCCTGAAGCCTCCCATCAGGACCCTCTACCCCCGCCCCCACTCCCACCCAAGCTCGCCCCTGAGCGCACCCACCCCCCTCATATTTTTACCCCCCTCCACTAATTGAATTGGCAATTTGTGTAACAGTAACACTGCCCACTCAGGTTGCAGTTCAATCCTGTCATCCAGTGTCACCAGGGAGACACACATGGATACGGCCGCAAACGCGTGAGCACACACACACATATATATGTGCACAAGGACACACACAGATACCTAAAAAAATACCTTGATATTCATCTGAACGAAAACATATATTTAGAAGAAAATTTCATATAAATAAATTGCACATATAACATTTAAACATAAGCATGCATTATTTATTGTACCATTAAATATAAGTGTGTGCGCGTGTGTGTGAGTGTGTGGATGTTAGTGTCAGTTTGTGTGCATGCATCAGTGTGTGTGTTCAGAGCTCCCAAACACGTATTGTATGTTCAGATTTTTCATGTGTTGTTGAACCTTTAAGACACACGCACACACACACACACACACACACACACACACACACACACACACAATAAATGCTGAAAGCGATGCTGGAGGCTCTACCAACAGGAGGACGGAGATTTTCATTGTTATTCTTCGGCCTTCACATGTTGATCCCCCTTCTTCTTCCTCACCGAAATCTCAGTGGACAACATGACCTGGGGTTGGGGGTTCACTTGACACGCACATATCCACAAACAGACAAGCACATATCCGAAAAAAATGACAATGAGTTGAGAATAAATTTGGAAAAAATATAATAAGAAAAAGCTTCAATCTGTTTGAAAATAACATTAATGATGAAAAATAAAAAAAACAATGAACAACAAAAGAGATGTAGAGAATGGTTGCCAGGGGACGAGAGGGAGCATGAAGAAACCAAAACGAACCTAAGAATTTTAAAGACTTAATTCCCAAAACAGGACAGATATTGTTTGAGACTCGATGAAAATGCATTTTCAAAAAAAACAATATAACCCAAATTGTTCAGAGAATTCTGAAGAAAATCAGTTTTGAGATTTTCCAGAGGATTCAAGTAAATTCAAGAAAAAAAAAAAAATCACTTATATGTGCTGTTATTAAATATCCAGGAAAATTGGGCTAAAATCAACATTTATTTTAAACTATTAAAGGAGATGAAAGCTGGGGGATGGAGGAGGATGAGAATGTTCATTAAACTAAATTCAAAGAATATAAGTCTTGCTTCTTGTTGTTGTAGTTGTCGTTGCTGTTGTTTAACCCCTTCATTGCCCCTGGAGCTGCTGCACTGGGTTTTCCCAATACTTCCTTCTGACTGTCTTTTCTGCCTCTCCTCCACCAGGACCTGCTATTACATCATTAATTGACCGTAATTCCACCATGTTAGCTCCCCGACAGCAATGTGTGTACACGCATGTGTGTGTGTGTGTGTGTGCATGCGCAGTAATGAGCCCTGCAGGGATGAGAGCTCGGATGTTGTGTGGAGAGAGAGAGAGATACACCTCCAGGCACAAAAACCTGACGCTGCCCGCCAAGTGCCCCGCCTCCAAAGTTACATTTTTCACATACCAATGGTTCCATGTTCTAGGGGTTCTACATTGCCAGGATTCTTTGTTCTCGGGGTCCTGTATTTATGGCATTGAAAAAAATCACTCACACATGTATTTGTGTGGAGAAGAGGACAGCAGGAGACAGTTATTAACCCTAAGGAAAGCCTAGACTGTTGGGGGGAGTTTCAGAGTACAAAAAAAAATTTAATTACTCAGGGAGGAGAGATTTGTGGATGATACTGAAGTGTCACCAACATGGCCGATGCTATCTCTTGACATTCTGCAGGGATAGCGGGATATAGCTAAGAACTGTTAGCATTATGAGTTGGGCCTAAAGCTCAGCCTAGCCTGATCCTGACATTGTTGCTCAGGCAGCAGGAGCTTATAGTGCCAACGCTGTTTCCAGATTGTTCTGCAGAGCTGACCTCATTGGTTCCTCTTGTCCTGTGCAATGTGTGTTCGTCATGCCAGGCTGTATAATTGTGTGTGTGTGTGTGTGTGTGTGTGTGTGTGTGTGTGCGTGTGTGTCTGTGCTTGTGTGTGTGTGAGTATGCGGTTGTGTGCGTCTGTTCGTGTGGCTTTGCTTGTATCAATGTGTCCGAGTCTCACCGGTCTTCTTCTGTCCTGTCCTGTGCTTTCTCTCTCCTTGTGGGTGTTTGTGTGTACTTGCGGGTGCGTGCGTGTGCACGTGCATGTGTGTGTGTGTGTGCGCGCGCGCGTTTGTGTGTGTGTGTAGCTATCGGTAACCAGCGGAGGAGGAGTCCCAGCGCTGTCGCCTCCGAGATCTTTGAACCACACCTGGGCAGCCACATTTTACAGGTAAGACAAACACGCTAATAAACGAAAGCAAAAAAATGCACGTACACTTTGAAATGAGCCTGAACGCATCACGCAGATTGTTTGCAGTTGGCCGATGATGTCTTTGCTTATTCCACTGTGAATTGTTAAAATGATCACCATCAAGGATTCAAAGTCTTTATTGTCATATGCATAGCAAGGACATGTGTTTCCATGTTCAATGAAATTCCTACGTTGCTGTCCACAGTGAGTGCTAGATAGTATGACATTTGTATAATTAATGTGTATTATTGAAATTATTAAAAAAGCCCTGAGGAAATGGATGACTGTGTTTCAGGACTGAATATTTAATCAACAAAAATTATTTAAAATCCTATATTTCAGTGGCTCTTGTATGTCCTGAATGCCTTAACGTCTCTTATAATATAGGAAAGCACTGAAATCAGAGTAGTACTGAGCTTAAAACTTATTAAAATCGGAAAGAAAATAGGTCTAAATAATTTCCAGAGAATTTTAAAAAATCTTGACTAAACCACAAAACATAAAGGAAAAACACAAAATAAAAAAATAGTAAAAAGGTTAAACCCTCCTTTAAAAAATTGGCTTGAAAATTCAATGAAATATTGATTAGTGATTAAATCAGATTTTGAAGTTATCAATATGTGCACGCCCATTTTGGGTTCAAGCTGCAGTAGATCATGTTTCTTATGGTTATTCTGCACTGACATTGATAGTTTTCCTGCATGGAAAATTAATCAGGGATCAATCAAGTGGAATTTTGGTCCGTGCGGTGTCAAAATACAAGCCAGCGCCTGCAGGTTTGTGATGAATAATTTCCTGTTGTTGTCGCGATGTTGCGTCACTCGGGAGGATTCAGAGAAAAACACAAACGCATGTAAGCATGCACATGAGCGTGCGCGGCATGTGCAAATGCACACACATACTAACACACACACACACACACACACACACACACACACACACGCACAAGTTCATGTCAACCCGCTGTAGATTTTTTGAGGCCAGATCTTCATTATTATTATCATTGTGAATAATAATATAAGAACAGTGCAGGTCAGACACATAGCTCAGATATTTAATAATTAAAAAAGCAAATGGCAAAGCCGTGATCGGCCTCGTACCAGGGTCAAAAACACTGTTCGACGATGCAGTGCTTAATGTGTCGTCATGATCCCATTGCTTTCCCCTGAAAGAAATCAGATTTTTATTTTATTTTCATAAAAAATGTGTGTTTAACTCACGAATAGCCATACAACTGAAGAAACCTGACTAGGATTTTGCTCTGCAACTCTTTGAAGTAGTTTTGTCATCCAAACCTGAATGAAATATTTGTGTTGTGACACCTGAACTAGACAGTTTTATGGTTGCGTGGTTTAGTTAGGTAGTTCCTTTATTGAATCTGTCTTACGACATGTGAACATAATAAGACCATTTGACCAATACCGTTCTTGAACAACTAAGAGGTAGGTGCTGAAGGTCAAGGTCCACTCTTTTGTGGACAATGTCTGCCTTCTCGCCAGAGACGATAGATAGTATAAGAGAGGAGTCCAAGAAGGCACTTTTGTCAAACTGGAGGGTGGCTTCTCCACACACCTGTCTTTTTCTCTCTTCACTCACCACCTTCTTCTGTTTTACACAATCTAAATATTAGCCTTTCAATTACCCATTCAGACTCCCACTCAGGTGATTTCCCCTGATTGTACCCTGGTTCCCCAAACAACACACAAATTACAACTCACTTATTAACATATCAAATTCAACTTGGACCAACGCCCGACCCCGACCCCAGCAATTACTGTATACACACGAAACTCCTCACGGTCTGTTAGAACAGAAGCCCTCTGGATGAGAGGTGAATCATCATCAGGGAGAAAAACCAAGAAGTTTTGATTAGCCGAAGAAGTAACATTCTCGAAAATCTGCTGAGTACCTCCTTCGACCTAACAAATACATCTGTTGTGTCATCTAAAACTAAGTATTTTAGCCAACAAAACAAAACCGGTCGTTTTGTCATCAAGCTCTAATATGCCATTCTATTGTCAAGACTTAAAGAGTAGTTTTGTCACCCATCAGGTTTTTCCTCTGTTTTGCAGCAAGTACTGATGCTTTACACCTAAGAAGTATTTCTGGCATTTAAACCTCACTAATACTTGTGTCATGGCACATAAAGCTCACATGTAACTTTGTTGTCTCAATGTGTTGAGTTTCAGAGAGAGGGACGATTTGGTTTTGAATCTACAAGTCTTTCGATTTCTCACCAACCAGATGAGTTGAATAGAACAATATTAGATTCTTGATTTTACTTTTTTTTGATGATAGGATAAGAAAATACAGCTGTATTTCTTGGTCGTTACTGCAAACATTGTTAGCTTGTTTTTCCTTTTATTGCAATATATTCACTTCGCACAGCTCAGACCTCATTACGCTGTCCTACCCTGCTGGTATCACTTGGACAGGTAAGGGTTAAATATCTCTGGCCAGTACATTAAATATCAGTCTATATTCAAAGTAAAGCTACTACTGGTTTTACATCTTTACTTTACAACCCTCTCCATAGGGGAGGATAACAAAAAAAAGACCTGAAACCTGTTTCACCACTATCAGATGAATGATGCAAATTATTCCTTACAGTCTACCTTTACATTATTAGTGAACTGATTCCACATAATTCACACTTCAATTTCTATTTTGAAATATTTTCTTATTTTATCCCCTCCTGCGTGTCTTGCGCCGCTGCCAATGACTTCAATTATCCCTCAACATCCCATGCCGTGGCAAAGCTGAATTATTAAATGAAATTATGAAAGTATGATAATGACTGGGTTATCTCCATCACATCCCTCGGGTGGATGTGTGTGTCTTGTAGTTTTAATCCCTAACATGCTCCACTTCTTATCTGTTTAACATACAGCCCAAAGGCTGAGCTTTTAACATCACAACCATGCTGATAGAGGCTGCTAATCTGTGTGTGTGTCTGTGTGTGTGCACATTATATACATAATGTACGAAGTGTGCAGACATTTTTTAAAAGCATTTCCTGAAAAAACGTGCAAAAGCTAATATTCGGTATCGCTTCACTGTCAGCTTATCCCAAAGTCCCCTCTTTGTAAAGCAGACAGGTGTGTCCAGGATGCTGGTGTTGTCCCTGTAATTTACGCTTAAAAAAAAATAGATAACTGATGACTCAGTATGTTTGAGAAATCTTTTTCAAAGTATATTTATGCAGCCATGCTTGTTTTTTCAGTATGAAGTATAATAAGTGAATAAGGTACTTTCTTTGATAAAGAGGCCTGTATCAAGGAGGCAGGTGTTCCATCCATCCATCCATCTTACATTGCTCATCCAGAGTCGGGTCGCAGGGGCAGCAGCCGGAATAGTGAGGCCCAGGCCTCCCTCTCACCCACTACATGGTCCTGCTCTTGTGGGGGAAACCCAAAGGTGTTCCCAGGCCAGCCTTGAGACATAGTCTCTCAATCTAGTCCTGGGTCTTCCCTGTGGCCTCCTCCAAGATAGACATGCCCGGAATACCTCCCCCAGGAAGCGTCCAGGAGGCATCCTGACCAGATACCCGAGCCACCTAATCTGAGTCCTCTCTATGCAGAGGAGCAGCGAATCTACTCTGAGCTCCCTCAGAACTTCTCACCCTATATCTAAGGGAGAGTCCGGCAACCCACAGTAGGGTTGGCTGCTTATATCTGCAATCTTGTTCTTGCGGTCATTACCCACAGCTTGTTCTCATAGGTGAGGGTGGGAATGTAGATTGACTGGTAAATTGAGAGCTTCGCCTTCTGGCTCAGCTCCCTCTTCACCACGTTAGAGTCCGCATCACTGCTGACACTGCCCCGATTCGCCTGTCGATCTCCCACTCCATCTTTCCTTCACTCAGGAACAAGACGCCGATATACTTGAACTCCTCCACTTGAGGCAGGACCTCTTCCCTGCCCCAGAGTGGGCACTCCACCTGTTTCCGGTTGAGCACCATTGTTTCGGATTTGGAGGCGCTGATCCCCATCCCGGCCGCTACTTGGTTGCCAACTGCTCCAGTGAGAGCTGGAGATAATGGCTTGAGGTAGCCAACAAAACCACATCAACTGCAAAAAGACTCTTGTGGCCACCAAACAGGATCCCCTCAATGCCCCGACTGCGCCTAGAAATTCTTTACATAAACATTATGAACAGAATCTGTGACAAAGGGCAGTCCTGGCGGAGTCCACTCTCACTGGAAACTGGTCCGACTTACAACTGGCAATGTGGTACAAGGTCCAACACCGGTAATACAGGGGCCAAACAGGTTTCAGTACCCCATATTCCCGGAGCACCCCCGACAGGATTGCCCGCGGGACACGGTTGAATGCCTTCTACAGATCCGCAAAACACATGTAGACAGGTTGGGCCAACTCCCGTGCCCCCCTCGAAGACCCTGCTGAGGGTATAGAGCTGGTCCACTGTTCTGCGATCAGGATTAAAACCACACTGCTCATCATTGATCCAGTAATGAGCCCTGGTTCAGTGACCCGGCAGACCCTGTTCTACAGCACCCCTGAATAGACCTTACCAGGGAGGCTGAGGAGTGTGATCCCCCTATTGTTGGAGCACACCCTCCCATCCCCCTTTTTAAAAAGGGGGTCCACCACCCTGATCTGCCTGTCCAGCAGGAGTGCCCACGCAATGTGGCAGTGGCTTGTCAGCCAGGACAGCCCTACAGCCTTGAGGAACCCAGGGTAGACCTCATCTACCCCTGAGGCCCTGCTACTGAAGAGCTTTTTGACTGCTTCAGCAACTTCAGCCCCGGAAATAGGTGGGTCCGCTCCAGAGTACCTTACTCTGCTTCCTCATTGGAGGGCGTTTTGACAGGATTGAGGAGGTCTCAGAAGTATTTCTGCCACTGATCTACAATGTCTCGAGTTTAGGTCAGCAGCGCCCTGCTCCCCCTGCTTCCCTCTCCTTAGCCGCTTGATGGTGGACCAGAATATCCGCGATGCTCAGTGCAAGTCGTTCTCCATGGCCTCCCTGAGCTCCTCCCACGCCTGGGTTTTTGCCTCAGCAACCAACCAAAGCTGCATGCAGCTTGGCCTGCAGGTACCTGTTAGCTTCCTCTGGTACCTTACAGGCCAGAAAGGCCCGATAGGACTTCTTCTTAAGTTTGACACCATCCCTCTCCACTTGGGTCCACCGGCGGATTTGAGGGTTGCCACCCTAACAGGCGCTGACTGCCTTACAGCCACGACTCTAGACTGCCACCTCAACAGTGGAAGCACAGAACATGGCCCATTCGGACTCAATGTCTTGCATCCTCCCCCACCATCGGAGCCAGCTCACCACAAGGTGGTGCTCAGTTGACAGCTCCGCCCCTCTCTTCACTTGAGTGTCCAGGACATGCGGCCGCAAGTCCGACAACACGATCTCAAAGTTGATCAAGGAACTGTGGCTTAAGGTGCTAAGTGCACATATGAACACCTTAATGCCTGAACACGGTGTTCGTTATAGAAAATCTGGAACGAGCACAGAAGTCGGTAACAAAGCACAGCTGGGGTTCAGATCGGGGGGGACGTTCCTTCCAATCATGCCCTTCCAAGTCGCATTGTCATTGAACACGTGAGCGTTAAAGTCTCCCAGTAGAACAAGGGTGTCCCTGGAGGGAGCGCTCTCCAGCAGCCCCTCTAGGGACCCCAAGAAGGGTGGGTAAACTGAACTGCTGTTGGGTTCATTGCCACAAACAACAGTCAGAACCCATCACCCCACCTGAAGGTGACGGTGGGGCTACCCTCTTTGACCACCGGATTAAACCCCAACATACAGGCACCAAGTTGGGGGGGGGCAATCAATATGCCCACTCATGTTCGGCTGATCTCAGAGGCAACTCCAGACTAAAAAAAAAGAGTCCAGGCCCTCTCAAGAGGCCTTGTACCAGACTCAACACTGTGCATGAGATAAGTCTACTTTTTCTGTTCGGAATCTCTCAGCCTCGCACACCAGCTCAGGCTCCTTCCCCAGCACAGAGGTGACATTGCATGTCCCAAGAGCCAGCTTCTGCTGCTGAGGGTTGGACTGCCAAGGTCCCCCGCTCTAGCCTCTGCCTGACTCAGACTGCCCCTGACCCCTTTGGTCCTTCTTGGGGGGGGTGAACTCAGGGGAAGAGGGACCCATGTCATTCCTCCAGGCTGTCCCCAGCAGAGCCCCATGGTTGCAGACCCAGCCACTATGCGCTTGCCATTGAGCCCCACCCCTGGGCTCTCAGGGAGATCCCGGTGACCCGCATTTGGGCAAGGGAAAACTGGGTCCAAAGTATTTACTCCTCATGGGTGGTCTTCTGAGCTGCACTTTATCTGGTCCCTCACCTGGGATCGTTTGCCTTGGGTGATCCTTCCAAGGACATACCTTCCACCAACAACATAGCTCATAGGATCACTGGGACATGCAAACCCCTCCGCCACGGCAAGGTAGCAGCCAAAGGGGGGGTGGTCAAGGCAGGTCTTGTCTTTGCCAATTTTTGTAAAAGACTCTAATGTATACATTATCCGCGAGAATTCAAATCCCACCCCTACCCAAGAGACGGGTTTGTGTCTTTATACATTTTATACAAAGTGCAAGGGTGTATGTGTGTATGTGTGTGAGTGTGTGCATACGCGTGTGTGGAAAAATTGCCCCGAATGAGTGAGTGAATGGCCGTCTGTCTTTATATGTGGCCCTGCTATTGACTGGCGACCAGGCCAGCCTCTGGACTGCAATCTTCTGTACCCTGTACCGGAGAGAAGAAGAAATTTGTTTGTTTTTTTTTATCTCAGTTGTAAATACAGATTAAAGTTATTGAAAAAAAGTCAAATAAAGGATCCGTGAGACTGTGAGGTCAAAGGTCAGGGGTTGTCCGTATTACCGTGCACCCTGTCGCTGCATTTCGTCGACATCATACTCCCCTCTCTAATTCTGCAGACAGCAAGCATGTCGCCGTGACAACCAAACCCCTTCTGCACCACCTCCTTCCGCCACGCTGCTCATCTCGTTGTTGCGTGTGAGTGTTAAACACGAGGCGGTAACAAGCGTCCGCTCACGCTGCACTGAGCACCATGTGCGTCTGTGTGTGCCTGTATGTGTGTATGTATGTGCGCGCACAGGTGTTTGATCTCACTGCTCGAGACACTTGACATCCCATAATGCCTTGTTATAATCCCCGGAGAGTCGCCATGACAACCAAGCGCAGCAGATCTGGAGTCAGATTGAAGCAAAGGTGAGATTGGAAGTGACACGAACAACGAGGTGCATGTGTGTGTATTTCTGTAATACCGTGTGTGTGTCTGTGTGCGTGTGTGTGTGTGTGTGTGTGTGTGTGTGTGTGTGTGCGTTTGTGTGCGTTTGTGTGCGTTTGTGTGCGTGTGTATGTCCTTGAGAGTCCCGTTAGCTTGTTCTCATTCTATAATTCTCTCCTTTTACATTCTTGCTGTTAAATGTTGAATTTTTTTTTCTGACTCACTTCTTGCATTTTTGTCATCATGAATTTTTTTTGTACTGGCCTCCTAATGCAGTAAAAAAGAAATTACCTCAGAAAGAAAATAAAAACAATAATAAAAATCTGTGAGTGATGACCCCATTTTGTATTAAAATTACTTCAAGAGTTTGCAAGAAAATTCCATGAAATAAAAAAAAGAGGTTATGTCATTATTATCCTGTAATGACACCAAAATGTGCAATAGACCAGAGGAGGATAAGGTTGTTGATTTAGTTTCAACAAATATTTTCTGAAAAATTACAAATTGAAAAAAATTCAATCAGCTAAAAAAAAGGGAACCAATTAAAAAAATGCTCAACAGTCCTTTGAAGATATGATCTGAAAAAAATCCAACAAAAATAATATCCAACAAAATAATATTCAAATTATTTATAATGTACAATATAACGCAATAGCAAAAAAACAGCAGATGCATTAAACAGAGAGATAAAGGAAATGTCTGAAAAATAGAAATAAAAAAAGTGAAATGGGAAAACTTGCTCCTCATCTTTGCTCTCTGGTCAAAAAGCAAGCATCGTAGTCAAAAATGTATCCGTGAAAAGTAAGGAATGAGGGGCAAGTTGGACGAAGAGCCAATCAGGAAAACGCTTTGAATATGAAAAAATAAATAAAAGAAACATGTAAGAGAGAGCCATAAATCACTATAAAATCGGCACTGAATTAGAATCCATTTTGCCTAACTTTACACAGATGATTATAATTTTGATTAAATAAAGTCCAATCTCATAATCGTCTGAATGTGATCAATAGATTTGCAAAAAAAAATCAAAAGACATTATCTGTACCAGATCAATAATTAGGCAAAAATCAGTAGTTCATTATCTTTATTATTTATTTAACGTTTACATAGCATTTAACATTTTACATTTGCTATTCCTTAAGTCAAAGCTGAGCTTCTGCACTAAATGTTTCCAATTCTGTTTTAGATTTCAATCCTGGCGGTAGACAGTTACGCAGATGCATTCCTTTCACTGAAAGAACAAATTGCCCAAATGTTGTCCCGCACTGAGGTACTTTATGATTCTGCTTACTTCTGCTCCCCAATGTTGACAGTCTTTTTAATTAAGAGAGACACTGCATCTGGGGCAGACACTTAAAAACCTCTCTCAAAATTTAAAAACATCTCGTCAATTATTATACTTTTGAATGATTTTGCAGTGGTGCCATTTTTTTGGTTTCTTTCTCCAAATTTGTTCCATGGCTTGTTTATGGAGAGACAATGGGGGGTCTGATTGCTGAATCAGTGGCTGCACCGCAGGCAGTGATGGAGTAGGACAAGTGTGAGAAAATTATGGCGTGTAAAGTGTAAATATAAATGAATGGGAGACATGAGCCAATAAGTCTAAAACAGCTCAAATTGTTTTTTATAGTTTTAGACAATCTCTTTATTTGTGCATCAAACTTTATTTGTAGTTCGAGGGTGGTACCTAAGTATTTAAACTCCTTTACCACTCCAATTTAATTTACATCAATGGCAATATAATATTTTTAAATCACTTTCAAAGCACATTGATACCGTTTTTTTTCCCTGTAGTTCAGTGGTGAATGATTTCTTTGCAGGCAGTCTGAAACAGTCACCATCTGTCTGTTTAAGATCTCAGAGGCTTGATGAGGATTCTTTGCTGATACATAAAACAGAGTCGTCAGCATACATCTGGCATTTGTGTCTCTGCAAACATTAGGTAAATCATTTTTATACAAGCAAAACAGAATAGGACCCAAAAAGCGATCCCTGTGGCAGACTGCTCTTAATAAACAGAGAAGATGTTTCCACATTTTACAGTTGGATACGCTGCTGCTGATGTTCCAGATGCGAGCTAAGCTGACGGCATGATTAGAAAAATTACATTGGAGTTTTAGGTCCCGAAAACATTTTTCGAGTGAACACGCAAACATTTTGTTTTCCAAAAAAATGGCACTGCAGCGTCTGAAAAAGGAACAATATGGAACGGGCAAAATGGAAAGATTTGAAAACATATCTATCTCTTTAAAAGAGTCAGAATATGTCTTAATGCTTGGGTGTATTTACTTGATCACTAAATCATACAGTCAAACTACTGGCCTGCCCAGTGTATTACCATATTTCTGGTGTTCATTTTCAAAATGGTGTTTTCTGCACATGGAACAATTTGAAAATGACGACTGAAAATGAAACAAAAAAAAACCCATCATGTAAGTTAGTTAACTGAACAGGATCTCATGGCACGCTGTATAAAAGGGATTTTCTCAGGCCCAAAAATACTGCTCCAACCACATCTCTATTGTTAAATAAAAACTACTTTCTGAGTGAAATGAGACTGTGTCATCTCAGTTCAGCACTTTTTTAGATTTGAAATGGCCTGGAATGAAAAAACTGGTTGTTTTATAGATCAGCCGTTAATTGATTAGCTCAGACATTTTCAAGTACCTTTGACATAACAGGAGAGTTTCTATTAGTGTATAAGTACTAATCTCAGATTTATAGATTTGGGTGATAATAGCTGTTTTAAGACTGTTGAAATTTCTCTTTCTTCACGGACAGATTCATTAGATTAAATAGTAGTCTGATCAAGATGGCACTGTGTTTGTTCTATTCAGAGTCCAAATGAATCTTTTTTTATTTGAGTTGCTTTAGTGCTTTATCAGTGTGTAACGTCAAAGGAAGAAGCCTTACTGTTCCCTATTATTTAAAAAAAGATGTAATTGTTGGGAGCTTGAATTAAATTCATCTGTGTTATTCATTATTTGGAAATCTGAATTAAGTTAAACTATAAATTTGTTAAGTTTTTATTAAACTCATTAGCTATTTCCTCAGTGTCAATGGATCTTACTCCTTTTACTGTATGTTCCTTTGTTCTTAGTTGTTGTAACTTACAATGTAAGAGTATTGATGCGTTTCCAGAGATATAAAATGTTCCCACCCGAATCATTAGCTGCATATGATAATTTGTCTTTGCCTGTCTCAATCCAGTCACAAATCCATTGGGTAATTGTCGAGGGTTAATCTCTCTTAATTTGTGGACGTTGGTTTACAAAAATAAGCTTGACCTTGCTTTTTTTCATCAGCTGGTAATTGTCAACGTTTATCCATGACTGCTTGTTCAGGCTTAAACGTTGGAAGGTATGCAAACTTTCCAATTATATCAGTCACTGCATTCATCAAGATGTTACAACATCTGTCAGCATCACGAATTTCCTTTGCAGTACCCCAATTTTAAATTTAAATTCCTTTTCAAATTGATTTATTTTTCTGTTGGGGGATTTCTTTTGGCACATTATTATGATTTGGTTTAAAAGAAAATCTCTGTAGGCGTTTTTTAGCAAGTTTCCTAATAATCATAATCATATTATGACCTGATATGTTTTTATCAGTCATTTAAGCTTATTTGTAAAAATGATTGGAGTTTTGCTCGTCTTGGAGATTCTAATGAGCTTTTTAATCATGTGGTGAATTTGTGTTTAGCTGTAGGTGTTTTTATCTTTATGCTTCAGGTTGTTGTCCAGCCATTTTATGTTTAAATGCTGAAGCACAATATTTTCAGATTTATTGTATTTTATTTTATTTTCAGTTTCTAGGTGCTTTCAGGAGGTTACATTACAATAGAATTTTACGTTTTGCTTGGGTGAATTGTATCAGGTGATTATGTTAAAATTCATTATTAACAAAACCACATTTCACATAAAACACTCCAGACCAGGGCTATCAAGCGTAACATGAGTACATTAAAAAAACGTATGTAAAGTAACACTCCACCTTCTTTTCCTGATGCTCTATATTTCCGAAAGAAGGTGTGACCCAGAACATCAGTCATGGTTGTAGGGGTGTGGCTGGTCGACCAAACTTCACACGGAGCCAACACATTCAAGGTGTTGAATTTGATCTCTCTTTGGAATAACACTTTCAACATTCAAATGGCCACCAGTAATGGCTTTGATTTTTTTTCCTTTGAATTCTTAATCACTTTTGGGAGGGTCTAGAGTTGGGATATATTTCATCCTTTTTGTTGAAAAGTTACTCTGCTGTAGACCATTTTTTTCTTTGAGTCTTTTCTGCTGCTGAGAGAAGTGAGATGAAAAAGGTGCAGGAGTCTTAGGTATAAAGGTTGGATTGGGATCCTTTAGCGCAGAAGGGATCTTACTCTGGTGGATGTCTTGAGGGATTATCAGGCTTCCTTTTGGAATGGATCCCAGCTGAGGAGCAAGAATCAGTCACTTTTTTCCTGTTGAAGTCAGTGAGGTCTAGTAGTCATTGTGTTCAGCTATGTACACACACTGTGGAAAGTGCCTAATCCTGTTGTTGCTGTGTGGCTAGCAGTGCTAGGTGATGGGGAGGGGTTCAACTGGATGTTTCCTCCTGGCAAGAGACTGAATGATACACAGTAAAAATAAGACATTTTATTTTTTCCTTTGCTATGTTGCTGTTTTATCTGGGAGGGATGATGAAGTTTTTCCCTGAAAAATGTGTAGAATGTCAAATATTCATGTCCGAAGAACTTAAGTCTGGGTATGACTATAATATGTTGTGAGCTAATCTTCAAAAACTTCTGATGACAGCTCATTTGATATGTAAAGTGCACTGCATGCAACAGATAATATGTATAGACAGTGGTACCTCAGTTTACAAATTTAATATGCGCCGAAGTGGTTTTCTGAAACCAGAATGTTCGGAAGCCAAAACAAATGTTCCTAAAGGATACAATGGAAAATTGGTTAATCCATTCTTGGCCTGCCAGAATGCAAGCTTTCTTCACCATTTTAAAGTCATTGTAGGCTAAATAAAAACTATTTTCTATGCTGACGACTTCTTCAAATTATAGAACGTGAGCTCTTCTTATCACCTCTTCGTTCTTCAGGGTGGAACAGATCAATTATGTCTGAAACATCCTGAAAAGCAAGACCCAAAAGACAATTGCCTCATTCATGCTTCGCAAACATCTTTCATCTCCTCTATCATGGTTCTCAGGAATTCAAAGAATTCCTGCAGTCTTGCATCCTACATCTTGCATACAGCTGCAGCTAGCCCTTAGCATTCTGTTGGCATTTCGCTTGTTTGTGGAACAGCATTTCATTCACGTACTAAGGCATTTTTTCTTCCGAAAGTTAGTGCATTGAATGATTTGATCATGAAGTGGTGCATACATTAACTGAGATACCATATTATAGGCAAAGGGTGTACAAATTTTTACTGCAGATAATCAAAATGTTAAACCAACAAAATCAACAAAAGCCCTGGTCTCTTCATCTTCAAGACAATGATTCATATTTATACATATTTAGCTCCCCAAACACCAAGGAGATGTTAAGAATATATGACTAACTAAAGCGCAAGTCAATAAATCCAATATGTCCTCATTTTAGGATGTCTGGTTTATTCATTTTCTTAAGGACAATGAATGAGATATCGGGGCTCATCTGGGGCCCCCAATGCTGAGAGAGCAGTAAAGAATGCATGAAGACCTGAGTGTGTGTCGGTTTCCTGGTCACATTTTGTTCCCGCAGTGAGAAACTTGGGGGAACAAAGCGCTGGAACGTCAGACGTTCCATTGCTGATCAAATGTCTGAGGAGACGATTGATGTTTGTTGTTTTTTTAAAGGCAACATGTGGTGTTTGAAGATGAAGGGGGGCCGACAGACGGACACTAATTACTCAGACGGACGGGTGACGACACACACAAGCGCGGGCGAGGTTGCACGTGCGCCTGTGTGTGTGTGCATGTGTGTGTGTGTGTGTGTGTGTGTGTGTGAGAGACAGATCACGCTTTGGTGAAATAAAAGACAAAGGATTTGAGAATGTGTGATGTCTGTGTTTTAAAGAATTCAGAAGCATCTGGCAGGTGTGTATGCACACATAATCGTAGAAATTCAGGACAAGATGTAAAACTGTCCATTGTGCTTGTAGATGGTATGCACTTACATGAGGTATATATTAAGAGCAAAATGAGAAACTATCGGAAAATATATAAATTTTGGGACTCATCATAAGTAGTGTACCTTTGATTCAGAGGATGTTTTGGCCATTTAACACTTTACACCCTCCTCAAAGGTGGCCAGCTCTTGGTTGATCAGGTCTGAGTTTGTGTCCCATGCCCAATCATTCCAATGTTAGTTATTGAGTGGGTCAACTCTGCAAGCCCAGCAGGAGTCCTTCCGTTTTATCCATATCCACTGGCTGCCTCTTTCAGCCACTTCAGAGATTTATCTAACTATCTGCCGAAGAGCCTGTCCTTGAATATCAAGGTCTTTGAGCAGCCTGATGCTGGAGGAACCCACAAATCCTCCACATCCCACCTCAACAGGGCAGACTTGCTGTTGAGCGTCCATTGCCAGATCAGTGTATCGTAGTTTCTTGCGTTCATAGGCCTCTTCAACCGCGTTCTCTCTGGGAATAATAAATTCTATGATGAACACAGAGTTCAGTGATGGGGACCAAAGTACCAAATCTTGCATAAGGTAGTAGATGTGATTTCTGGGGGGAAAATTAGTTGCTGGCCAATCTCAACCAACATTTTTCCAATCTCAGGTCATGGTTAGCTGTTAGCTGTTAGGCTTTTTCTGACCCTCTAGGATGAATAAGGCTGCCATGGTGGAATTGGTCGCTCTCAGGGGTAAGGAATCAACTACATTTCCCTTGTTCTTCAATACTGCTGCCAGACACTTCAGCATCTAGAGGCACAACCAGATTCTTGTGCGAGGCTGGTCTTGCAACCGGTCAGAATGTGTTTGAGAATCGCATGGGATGGGCAAAGGGCATAGGTTGGGTTCTTGCCATACCACTGGTGGAGTTTTTTTTGTGATGGGAGTACATCATAGGTAGCTTGGAAGATGAAGCTTAGGTTATTTGCCTCCATCTCCCAGAGCTCCATCCAGCTGAGCTTTTTTCTCTCAAGAGCTTCTGGTTTCATCCCTTGTCCCTGCTTAGTAATAGAAACAGCCTTTGCAGTTTTATTAGCCTCCTCCTGGCAACGGACCCCCTCAATCACTATTTTCATCCTTTCTGCTGAGGAAGCCTGATGCCAAGAGGATTTAATTGTTGACTGACCAAAGCCCCATCGTCCCAATGACCCACGATTTCATTGTGCCTTAAGGCTGAGACAGCATTCTGCACTGTTGGATGTGGTCCACTTCTGCCGGATTGCCAGAGGTGGTGCAGTAGTGCTGCCTGTCCGATCTTTGGCATCCTTTAGTCCTTTAGGGTCATTTGGAGCCTCACTTTAAAGCACTTGTTCTCTTCAGTGAGGCTTGTGACATGCAGCTCAAGGACTCCTTTGCCGTAGAGGCTGATGTTGGTCAGACAGCGTGGACCACCAAGCCATTTCTTCACGTATGAAGTCATGGCTCGTTTCATCTTTTCCACAGATGTTATCAGGACGTCGTAGATGGTAAGTGGCCACATAACCCAAGGAAGAAGCCCAAATTGCTGGCAACAGTGCTTGAGTTTTCCCGGTAGTTGGGTCTTGCTGATGTTTTCCAGATCTTTGGTAATATCCGTCTTTGGCTGTTGCACTTGCTCTTTGTCCCCAAGGCTTATGTTGTACCATCTACCAAAACTTTAAACAGGTTGCTCATAGACCATTGGTATTGGGTCATCACCAAAGCTTGTGTTTTTGAGCTCTCCCTTCACTATTGATATGCTTCGCGATTTGGTCGGCTTGATTTTCATCCAGGCCCATGTGATGTTCTCCTGCAATTCTCCAAGTTGTCACTTAGTGCATGCTACAGTAGTGGTCAGTGTGGTCATGTCATCCATGTACACTCGTATTGGTGGGAAGCGGATATTCTTAGTTTGCTGTTCCCCAACCACCCACCTTGAGGCTCTGGCGATGACTTCCATGGCCATTGTAAAGGACAGGCTGATATTGTACACCCCTGCTGGGCCCACACACACATACGCACACACACTAACAGTTTGGATTTCCGTGTGTGTGTGTGTGTGTGTGTGTGTGTGTGTGTGTGTGTGTGTTTGTGTGTGTGTGTGTGTGAGTGTGTGCATCTTTTTTTTTTAATCCTTTATTTTTGGGCAATATTGTTTTAAAGCCAAAAGGTGAAAAAAATATTGAAATTTCAAAATACAATATCAAAAAAGTGTCTTGTATGAATCCTAAGAATCTGCTGAGACATTATATTAACTTTGGTTTGTTGGATTGTTTTTTTGGTAACTTAGTTGAATGCCGTGAAAGTTAATTATTGTCTTTAATTTACATAAAATATACCAGGAAATTAGTGATTAGTGCTTCCTCCTCACAGCAGGAAGGTTCACAGTTTGATTTGACAGAGCGGACCTTTCTGTGAGGAGTTTGCATGTTCTCACTGTGTCTGTGTGGGTTCTATGGTTTTCTCCAGAAAGATGCAAAAGGTTGATTGGAGACCCTAGATTGCCCAGACGGTTGAATGAGAAAATGAATAATGGTTGTGTGTCTCCATATGTGACCTCATGATTAACTGGCAACCAGTGCAATGACAGCATGGATAGGCTCCTGCAGCCCCCACCCCCACCCACACTGACCCTGAGTTCAGGATAAGCTGAACAGATAATGAATGTACCAGGAAATTATTACCCAAAATTCCGAAAATGTTGCCAAAAATCAATTCACTATTAATAATAATCATTTTGTAGTAATGTCTACTGCAACATCTAATAAAAGTAAAAATACATTTTATTTGAGGCACCTTAGCAAACACTCAAGGCCACCATATAGACACACAGGTATACATTAATACACAAAATATAGATTCAAAGAAAAGTGACATAGCTATTTCAAAACAAAACATATATTTATACATATATGCATACATATACATGCACATACACATATATACATGTATAAAATATATACATACATGTTTACATAGATAACTAAAAGTGATAGCAGCTGGTGTCAAGTAGAATAGGCTTCTTTAAACAGATGGGTTTCAAGTTGTGATTTGAACTTGGGGAATGAATGGGTGTTCCTGAGTTTGGGTGGTAGTGAATCCCAGAGATGGGTTACAGAGTGGCCTCTCCACATGGTCGTGAGACAGTTGTATGGAGCAAGAGGATTTGAGTGAGCGGGAGGGAGTGGGAACATGGAGGAGGTCAGACAGGTATGGGGGGACAAGGTTGTGGATGGCCATGAATGTAAACAGGAGGATTTTGAATTGAATACAGGTATAATTAGTTTTACTTACTGTATTTCTGATAAAACAAAAATGTGAAATGAGAGCATTAAATCAGATTTTTTAATTATATATTTTAAAGTATTTCCACCACATGATGTAACAGTCACTAGGCAGTGACTTTAGGTTTGTACACAATAATTCACTATAATATAATATAATATAATATAATATAATATAATATAATATAATATAATATAATATAATTTATTGAATTTAACATTTTAATTTTGATCAACATGGAAATAACTTTCAGGAAAGAAAGGGTAAATTACTATATAGAGAATATATAGTGAGCTAACCATCTTCTTCTTCTTCTTCTTCTTCTTTCGGCTTTTCCCGTCAGGGGTCGCCACAGCGAGTCAACCTTCTCCATCTAACCCTATTCTCTGTATCTTCCTCTCTCACACCAGCTACCTTCATATCCTCTCTCACTACGTCCATAAATCTTCTCTTTGGTCTTCCTCGAGACCTATTGCCTGGCAGCTCCATTTCCAGCATCCGTCTACCAATATATTCACTATCTCTTCTCTGTACATGACCGAACCATCTCAGTCTGGCTTCTCTGACCTTCTCTCCAAAACATCGAACATGTGCCGTCCCTCTGATAGACTCATTCCAGATCCTATCCATCCTGGTCACTCCCAAAGAGGACCTCAACATCTTCATCTCTGCAACCTCTAGTTCTGTCTGCTGTCTTTTGGTCATTGGAACAGTTTCTAGTCCATACATCATCGCTGGTCTCACCACTGTCTTGTACACCTTTCCTTTTATTCTGGCCGATAGTCTTCTATCACATAGTACCCCTGACACTTTTTTATAGTGAGCTAACCATCATGCTGAAAAATACATATCTTCATTGACTTTTTTCCCTTTTGTATAAAATCCAATTCAAATGTTAGTCACAGTTTCCCAGACAAAAAAAGGATGAACATCCTGCAGCTGCACCCCCACTCCTCACCTGTTGTCACGGCGATGAGGGAAAATTAAAGACGACAGTGACATGGCATCTTCCTGTCGGCCTGTCATTCAAACTGACAGCCAGAGTCACCTTAGGTAAGAGACATATGCTGTCTGGTTTTACTTTGAAGGGACATAACCAGGAAGTGTTAAAGGAAGGGTTAAAGGAACCCTTTTCCTCAGACCTTAAAAAAAGGTATAAGTGCAATATCAGTGAATTTAAAAATTAAATAAAATGGGGGAAAAAAATAATATACTGACAATTTATAGGAGAATAAAGGAGAGAGTATCAGTATAATAATAGTTAAATGCTGCAGTAGGGAATAAAATAAATGAAATTATAAGTATACCGTGCTTGAAAAAAAACTTGATCTGATAAAATCTGATAAATATAAAGAAATTAATTTTCAAAAAGATGAATTTTCATTTTAAAAAAGTCCCCAGCAAAATTAATTTGCCACAAAAAACACACCTTAAAGATTCATGAGAATTCAAAAATTGTTGTTTGAAGAAAAAAGAAAATACTTTACTACCAAAGTCGTCTTCTTTTTTTTTTTTTTATTTAATTTTACAATAACACACAAAATACCTTACATTGGTGTTTGAGAGAAGAAATGGAAATTTTTAAGATCATTTTGAAAACCTGAAAACTACTGTTATTTGAAACAGTCTGTGGGGGGTCCTTGGAAACGTAAAGACCTAAGTCACAGACAGTCAGGTGACAAAATATATGAATTAGTTAACTGACTAGTTAATTAATTGATTTAACTCGCTTAACTGGGTAAAAACAAGTGGAAAAACCTGCTTCAAATTAAGACGTAACATCCACGAACCTTGTGGGAACATTGCCCCGCAGCTGCTCAAAGACACACACACACACACAGACACACACGCACACACACACACACACACACACACACACAGACAGGCCTTGAGATGAATTTTTAAGAACCTCATATTCAAACGGCGCCACATTAGCAGACGCTTCCCGCCGCCTGCATGAGCCAATGACCCCCGAGGCCTCGCCATGACCCGCCGCCGCTCAAAGGTCATACTGGCGAGTGGTGAGCCTCGCATCCTTATTACCCATGAACCCCGCACACACACACACACAAACACACGCACACATCCCTCCACTTCCTGTGAGGTCTGTCAGGTTCGTTAGCAGTGGGAAATACTGAAGGAAGACATGGGGAAAAGAATGGTGGTAACTATTTATGCAAGTCAGAAAAAAAATGGCCAACGCTCGTCTGCATCTGTAATTGTTTGATTTTATAGGCGGGACGGGATCTTTAAACAAACATGCTCTCATGCTAATGGCGCCGCCGCGCTGCCCTCCTGACAGCGCTGGAGGGGGAAGGAGGGGTTTGAGGAAGGGGAAAGCTGAATATCATTTGGATAATTAAAAATGACAGAGGTAGTGGTCCACATGCACACACACACACACACACACACACACTCACGGTGTCTTGTCAGGTGGGGGGAAGAGGGACGAGGGCAAAAGGGAGGACAGAAGGGGCGAGACGGGAGGTTAGTTCTGATTGCTGTCAATCAAGCTGTCCGGTGGGAGGCGCAGATCACCGTGAACTTTGACTCCCTCCTCGGCCGAGCGACGTGACGCGGGGAGAGACGGAGAGAGAGAGAGAGGTAGGGGGATGAAGGATGGGGAGAGGAAGGGACAGGAGACTGAGAAAGAGAGGAAAAAAGTGAGGGATGGAGAGACAGAGGTAAGGTGAGGGAGGACGGAGAGAGCGATTAAGAGAGCGATGGAAAGGAGAGGAGAGTGAGGGAAAGACAGCAGCAGAGAAAGAGTGTGATGGAAAGAATGAAAAGCAAAAGAATGACAGTTTGTTGTGTCTGATTCGATTTCTAAATTTAAACAAAAATTAAGACAAAAAGACCTGGTTTTGATTTTTAATTTGAAAATCCAATGAATGAGACAAACTGTGGAAGTGTTGTGGAAGTGTTTAAAAATGGCGGGACGGTCACATGACCTCCCAGCAGCACTTCAAACAAAAAACAGGAGGAGAGGAATTAAAATTCAATTTCAGATATTATCAACTGTGGAGGGGAAAAATTGTATCACCATGGCAACAATAATGCAACTTCGCTTGTATATTAGGATAAAAGTGAAGGCATCTATTTCACTGTAAGCACATTATATTTACAAACTGAGGAAGGGGGAGAGGAGGTGGAGAAAATGAAAACATCCTGATTAAAAGTAAAATCCCGGTCGCCTCTGACAGTAAAACCAGGAAGCACCTTATGATGACATTACACAAACAATCCCCTGCGTGTGTCTTTGTCTGTGTGTGTGTGTGTGTGTGTGTGTGTGTGTAAATTGTTGTGTCCATACGTATGAGGATTTTCTGTATCCTGCCTTTGGGAAGAGGGGATGTTTTTCATCGGAACCCTTCATGTTCAGCTGAGTGTGATACGTGCATGTGTGTGCACACAAGTACCAACACACAAACACCATGCAATGTCAAACGTTGATATTAGTTTACTCCTGGTGATTCTCTGGTCACTTTATGAACTGTTGTCATCTTAACAAAGTCAGATGTTGGAAATAAAATTTTGCAAAAAAAATGTAATTTGAAAAATAAAAGTAGCCCAAATTCTGAAAGAAATAATTTTAATTTCAAAATTTTCTGTGTCATGTGACCAAAACTCATGTTTGTGCGAGTGTGTTTGCACACACACACACACACACACACACACACACACACACACACACACACACACACACGCATACACACAAGTGTGTGCTCATAGATGTGCAGAGACAAAGCAACAGAAGGACAGAGATATAATCTGATGGTCTTTTCATTGTTGCCCTTTTTGTTCACTTGTCACTTTGGCTTTCTAGTGATCCAGTGCTTTGATCATTTTCTCCCTGTCACACACTCGCTCACACACACACAAACACACACACAAACACACACACACACACACACACACACACACACACACACACACACACACACACACACACACACAAACAAACACTCACACGCACACACAAAATACAAATACAAGGCCCTAGATCTTTAATCTCTTCTATCAGCTACATCATTTCTGTAACTTCATGTGTAAAAATCCCCGGAGCCACTTTTTTTTAAGGGGTGAGCGGGCATTTGGGAGGGGATTAAGGGGGGGGGGGGGTGTTCGAGAGTTGTGTTATTTCCTATTTAAATTTAAATTTTTTCCAAATTTAAAAGAACTTTCTCCTCATCTCACAGTGATACACTTTTTTTTAATTCAATTTAATGTCATTTCTTGAACATTTTTAATTCTTACATGTTTGCCAGGCAGTTTAGCCTTTTCTCTGGAGTGTCTGATATCACATAATCGATTCCAGATTATTTCTGAGTGAGAAATCAGGTGAAAAGATTGATTTCATTAACAGAAAAGACAATAAAATAGAAATGGCTTCCTTTTCCACTTTGTGTCACATGTCTGTGGCATGGTACTGTGCATGTGTGTGTGTGTGTGTGTCAACCCTCTATAATCACGACAATCCAACAGAGAGAATTTGAATTGAAAACAGGAAACGCCTCCGTGATTTCCTCCCTTGTTCCTCATCTCTCACCTCAATCGCCCCTCGCACCATGTCTCTCTAATTTCCTGTGTGTGTGTATGTGTGTGTGTGTGTGTGTGTGTGTGTGTGTGTTTGTCAGTCATGGCAGCAGCAGCAGCTGGCAAGGAAAGTTCCCAGAGGGATTGTCGGTTTGAGAAGGTTATAGCTCCGTGTGTGCGTGCGTGCGTGCGTGCGAGTATGTGTGCGGTTATGTGCTTGCAACATTCAGTAGCACTTCCCTTGGTCAAAGTATTGTGTTGAATAAGGTTTAATGAAAAGGGGGAAATTGAACAGAAACGTCCCGAATTACAAAATAAAAGCATGTCGATACGCTGGAGGGGCTCCTCGGGCTTTGTCCCTGTGTTTCTTGTCTCTTTCTAGCATTCTTTCTCTCTCTCCCTCCCACCTTCTCCCTCTCTCTCCCTCTCTTCCTCTTCCTCTCCCTCCCACCCGCCTCTCCCTAATAAGACATGAAACCCGTACGTCTCTAAATGAAGACAAATGGCAGTGGCTGCTTTGAATTCATTATCTCTCTCTGCTGGAGTTGTTTTCTCTCTTTCCCTCTCGCCTTGTTCCTGTCTTTCTCTCCTCCCGTCTTCATCCGTCCGTCTGCGGTGAGACGTCTCTATCTGAAGGTAGTTGAGTCGAGAAAACAAAACAAATGAATCTGAAATCAGAATCCGTTTCATGCACGTCAACCCATGTTTTCAATTCTTTGTTAAAAAGGAGGAAAGGCAAGAGAAAGCAAAAAAAAGATTGGGTGGTTTGTCAGCATTCTGACCAAATTGGAAAATTCAATATCTTTTGTTGAGAACACAAATCTGTGATCTGCTCCTCCCCGGTGAGTCCCTCTGAGAACAAAATTCTCTAAATATTGGGAAACACTGCTGCTAAAACTTCCTGTGATTTGACTTTTATCCCACATTGTAGTGGTGTAAGTGTGAGTTGTTTAATGATAGAGAATCTTTTCCATTCCTTGGAAATAACTAGTCACTATTTTTCGGTCATTTCCTTTTTATTTTTGGTCTTTTTTTATTTTCCACTGTCTCCTCTAAAATCATTTAAGCACTTTGAGTTTGAAAATATGAAGATGGTCATTTTGGGCTCGTTCACCAACTCCAGGAGTCTCCCAGGCTTCAATTATTTACTCTAACTTTTTTTTTTAACCTCGACATCAGGTGGCTTCGCATGAAGTTTCCCACTGCCGTCTGTCTACGTCTGTGGATACGACGGCAGCACCTGTTACTTCCTGTCGCCACTTCCTTTTAATCCCAGACAGACTCAGTCTGCAGAGACTGTGTGTGTGCGCGTGTGTGTGTGCGTGTGCGTGTGTGTTTTTGCTTTGGAAGGGTATCCTAAGGTTAAATTGCAGAGAAACAGCATCCATCTGGAGAGCATTAAAGAGATTTATCAACACTGCTGTCCTTGAATCTTATGACATACTGTGTGCAGGGGTGCGTATGTGTGCATGTGCATGTATGTCTTTATTAAGTGTTTGTGGTTGATTGCTGACCGCTACATCATCACCATGGAAACCTTTTGAGGGTTTTGCCATCAGATCACCTCTCAGGCCACCAAACATGTCCCCACTTTATTTTGTGTGAATTCCAGTCTGTTTCTACTGTTTCGACTTTCATTCTGACAATTTCTACCTCTTTTGATGGGAAATGTTGAGGTTATCATTTAATTGTGACCCAATCACTTTTATTTTGATTTTCCTTTTTTACCAAATGAAAAATAAAAAATAATGATTTTCAGGTTCTTCTAAATTTAATTTGCTGCTTTTAATTTCTAATTAAAGCTTTTCTAATTTATAATTCTGCCTATTAATCTTTAATTCCTACTCAATTTTTAAATAATCTTTCCTTTACTTTAAGGTAAATGATAACTTTTATGTAAAGTCATCCTCCTAAATTATAGGTAACTGTTTATTTTTTATTTTGAGATTCCTTTTTAAAATCGTTTTTTCTATTTCCTTTTAATTTTTTGCATTTTTTTCCACTGTTGGAAATAATTTCTCAGTGATTTTTTTTTTGTTTTGTTTGTTTTTCACTGATCATTACATAATTTGTTCTTAATTTCAAGGTTATTTCAAGGCAAGCATTTCAATTAAATTGAAATGCTTGCCTGTTTCATATTTTTGGTCATTTTTAGTATGTTTTCAGAGATACCCTTTCTGTTTTTCAGGAGTCACCTGTTTCTTTTTTTTTTTTTTCAAGTTGTTTCTGCTGTATTTCTGCATTTTCTGGTTATTTATTGGTGATTTTATAATATTATATCCTGATATTTATCTGTCTTTTAAGACTGGACAAACATCAATCTGATGTCAGTGTTGTTTCTGTACTGTCTGTAGTGTATTAATATCTGCAGTTTACAGGCGACATGAACACAAACAAGAACACACAAGCATGCACACAAGGATACACACACACACACACACTCACACACAGACTCACACACACACACTCACACACATTCACTTGCCTCTTCAGGGAATTAAAGTGATATTGAGCTCTGAGCAATAACTGGAAGAGTGGAATTATTACTTTAGGTGTGTGCGCGTATGTGTGTGTGTGCACATGTACGTGCACACGTGTTTGTGTCAACTGTCCACTGCTCAGCTCCAATATCACGCTGATGCTGTTATTTCTCTCTCTCCCTTTCTTCATCATCTGACGAGTCTCCTAATACAAAGGAAACGCTGCCACCTGTCGCCGCGGCAACCAGCAGGCACACACATAAATGCACAGTGGTCTTTTGAGCTTGTTTTTGAACAAGTTGTGAAGCCGCACACAGAAAGGAAGAAACCAGCAAACATAGTCATACCAAACTAAAGCTTACATTTAAACATATTACCCCTTTTCATGTATTCTTGTCAAATTCCACTTTTTGAATACATTTTTTTTTCTTAAGTCAAACTCTTTCTTACTGTTCCTAGTGATGTAGTTTCAGCGGTTCTCTCTCCTCTCCTACGTTTCATTCATGAGGTTCTTCCACTGTTTTTCAGAAAAAACCCAGGAAGAGTACTCATCTACTCCTCTCCCTGTCTGTCTCTTTCTGCCTGCCTGTCTCCCTCTCTTTCTATGTCTCCCTTGCTGTCCCTCCCATATCTCCCCAATATTGACATCTTGACCTTCTCATTGCTCATCGCTTATCTCTTCCTCCCATCCTTCACTCACTCACTCACTCACTCACTCACTCACTCACTCACTCACTCACTCACTCACTCACTCACTCTCCTCACCCCCCCTCTCCTGTTCCGCTCTCCTTCCCCTCCCTCTCTCCTCCACCTGTCTTCTCCCTCTCGCTCTACATCTTTCCAATATTGACATGTTGACCTTTTATACCTCCCCCTTGCTCCCCCTTCTTCTCCTCACTCATTCAAGCCCCCCTTCCACCTCCCTGGAGCCCACTCCTCTGTTCCTCCTTCTCCTCCTCCTCCTCCCTCTCCTTCCTCAGGGTATTGATTGGTTGATCTGATAGTTCTATCACCAATCAGCATGAAGTTGACCTTTTGGACTTGGCAATGATATAAGCTTTGTGTGTGTGTGTGTGTGTGTGTGTGTGTGTGTGTGTGTTTGTGTGTGTGTACACACACTTGCATGTGCATGTACGTGCACATATTTGTTGACCTTTGGAGGCAGAATGTCAGCAAGGCTCTTATTGCAGAGAGTAGGCTGGACAGGAAGCAGTTCACCTCACAGACAGGAAGTTCAGGTGCCCCCAGGTGGCAAGTCACATGATCACGTTATCCCTCCAACACACCTATCTCGCAATTTTCGCAACTTTTTGACGGGAAAAATTTATAAGGTCAATGATAATATTCAGGAAAAATAGAACATTTATTTCATATTAATTTGTTTAAAAAAAAATCTTATTTCATTGGAAACTTTTTATGGAAAATTGCTCAACAAACTGAAAAAATCTATAGAAATTAAAAGCAATGTATTGAAGGGGGGAATAAACATCAATAAACATAATCAAATAAGAAAATATAACCAGGGAGAGAAAAACAAAACTAATCACTTGTCAATACTGCAAATTTACGAAAAACAAATTGACATGTTTTTGTAATAGGAGCGTTTTGTCAAAACATGGGCAATGTTCAACCTAGCCAATTGCAGACGGATTTTAGAGAGAAAGGTGCAAGTGATAAAAAAACAAAAAAGAAAAAAACAAAATAAATATTGTGTTTCTAGCAGTGGCAGGAGGCCTTTATTTTCCCTGAGCGGCATCGGTTTCTGCTGCGCCGCTCCTTCCAGTTGGCGTTAATGTGAGAGCTGGGAGGGAACTGGGAGCTGAACGAGTATAACAGGGCCTTTAAAACCCAGAGGGTGGAACGTAAAGAACCAGATGCCACAAGGAAAAAAAAATGTCCCTGACATTCAGCTTTGACCTCATCCTGCTGCCATGGAGATGAGGCAGAAATAAAGTCTAAAAATATATTTAAAAGTAGATTTCATATACTCAGTAACATAAAATTATACATTTGAAAATATTATGGATTTTTCCTTGCATTTTAACACTTCAAATATATCCACTCGGCCTGAGGACCATTGGACATTTAGGAGTATTTGTCTTAAAAATCCTATATTCATAAATAAATGGTGATATAAATTTGATTCATTCATTCTTTTTTGATTCTGGAAAGTAAAATACAAAGAACATTTGTTATGCATTTAGTTTTGTTTTTGTGTTTTAACTAAGACAAAAAAAGACATATAAAGAAAAATTTAGTATTTAATTCAACACACAATAAATGGAACCCATAACCACAACCTCCATACCCAATTATATTTTGTCACAATTTTTTGAAGAAAACAAATGAATAATTTATGGTTTTATGAAGGCAAATCTTGAAATCATCGTTATATGTACCAATTTTTTGCTGAAAATTGTGAGATCTGGCATCCCGTGGTCAGTGTTCATTTAAAAACAATTGCTTTTTTGTTTTCCTTTCTTTAGCGATCACATCTCTTTCCTTTTCTTATTTTACCTCCCTTTTATTTTTTCGCTGTCATTTTTATTTTATTCTCTTTTTTCCCTTCATTGATCATCTCTCTCTTTCTCCCTTTCCCTTCTAATCCCCCCTTTTTCTCCCCTTTGTTTCCTAATTTCTTTAGCTTTTACTTTCCTATATATCAGCCTCTCCCCTCGTTTTTCTGTCCCTTTTACAATTCATTTGTTCTCTCTCTCACACTCACACTCACACTCACACTCAAATACACACACAGGCGTGCAAGTGCACACACACACTGTCTGTTTTTCCATTTGTCATTAAGAAGCAGGGAGCTCGACAGTAACATTTAAAGCGGCCGTTCTGAATGGTTAAAAGATGGCCTCATCTGCTGCGCATGTGTGCGTGCGCGCACATGTACGTGTGTTCATGCGTGTGCAGGCACGCGTGCATGTCCGATCGATGCAGTAATCTGCAGGAGGCAGGAAGCAGAGGGAGCGAACCATTCAGCCAGTCTCAATAATCAATTGCAATTCTTTCTTTTTACTGTTTGAACGACCAGATTTAGACATTTGTGTGAGAGTGTGTTTTAATTCTTTCTCTTACCGTCTGCAGACATTTAAGAGTCTTCAAGTGTGTGTGAATGTGTGGCACACGCACACCTCTAAAGGATTTCTTTAACCTCTCCCAACCCCGAGTCCTCATGCGAGGACATGGCATTTGGAGCACTTAACACCATTACATTTTGTTCTGCTTAACTTTGACTCGTGGCCCTCATCTCTGTAGCGCCCACTAGTGGCAGCAACTAGTTAGCATGCTGCAGTTACAAGCTACCATACGGCTACAAGCGAAGCATACATTTGACAACGTCTGGATTTTGTTGATGTGGAAATTAATAACACTAGATGTTAGCCAATGAAACTAGGTCTTGGGTTGTGGAAATCAAAAAGTTCTTTATCTTACACCCAACATCCTGATATGAGAATGTGAAATTTATATTTCTCACAATCTTACAATCTTACGACTCATTCTGTCTAACGTTGACTTTGGCGTCCTTTTGTGCGGAGGCACTTTTTCAACTACTACAACAGGAGCAAGGTAACACACAGCTAGCTCACAGCTCGCTGCAGAGTACTCATTTTATAACATTGGACTGTCATTAATAAATGCAAAATGAGCAAACGCTAGTGGAGCGAGTGTGGAGATGGACTGAAACCTGATGTTATTTCTGCAATCCGGTTACCTGTTATCAAAGTGTGATTTGTGTGATTTTACAGCATGCCACTGTGATCCTTGACGTGTCACACACATTCTTATGATCTCATCCAAGTTCCTGTTAACGTTCCTACGATCAAATTGTTGGTTGTTTCTGTGATCGCTGAGATCTTCTGTTACATTACAATGATCTGTGCTCCCTCTGTGATCTCCCCTTTATATAAAATCAATCAAAATTTTGACAGATATGAACTAATGTGTCATACATTCTTTTGTTTTACATATTTTCAGCGTCACGTATCATCTAGATTTACCTTTGATCTTTATTAATTATCTAATTTCAAAAGTGGTTCTCTAATATGGAAATGTTCTGCTGCTCTGACGCCCAAATTTCCCCTCCGGGATCAGGAACACCTTATCTTATCTCTCAATTTAAGGGGCATGAACCTGCATATTTAGTTTATTATTGTAAGGTTTTTCTCGTTCATGTCATTTAATCAGTGAATTAATATTAAACCATAAAAGATTTCGAGGGAAAAAAGAATCCAGTCATCACATCGTTTTGCTCAGATGCTGGTCGTATCACTGCAGACTGTTATATTATTTTTAAGAGAAGCAAAGCAATTCATTATGACACACGCAAACACATACACTGACAATATAACCCTCCCATAACACACACACACACACCCACACACACACTCAAAAGACATCAATACAATCCGTCCACACGCTTTGAATAAAATAAATAAATGTACAATCAAAATTGCAATTACCTGCAGAATTTGTGAAGGGTAAACAAATCTGAGCCTCCACCCCCCACAACCCATGCACACACACACACGCCAGTACGGGCCCTGACGTCGCTAGCTTTTCTCGTTAGCATGCTGAAATGAATACAGTTAGATCCAAAGCAATTTCCTTTTATTTATCTTAGCAGCCGTGCATAAATAAAGGCAAGGGCATCCAGGCAATTAGCATAATTACTACGAGGCGGTCAGACCCTCTGTGATTTCTCTCACACACATACACACACACACACACACACACACACACACACACTCACACACACACAAGCATGCACACACGCCACCAGGTGTACGTGTGTGTATGAAACCATAGTGGAGATAGACACAGTGTGTGTGTGTGTCGCTATGTGACTCTTCTTTTTTTCGTCTGTAATGTCCATTTTGCTTTGTGTGTGTGTGCGTGCGTGCGTATGCGTTTATGTGTGTGTGTGTGTGTGTGTGTGTGTGTGTGTGAGTGTTGTCCTTGGTGGGTCTGACACACACACACACACCGTTGTGTCTGTATGTGTTATTAATATGCAAATACAAGCAGAAAAACAACAACGGGCTGGAAAACAATATCCCAGCTGACAGTGTGAGGTCAGCTGGTGCTGCAGCTTCGGCTTCTTTCACTGCAGCCTCTTTATCCTTGTTATTGTTTATTTCTTTATTTATTAATTTATTTATTTATTTATTTATTAATTTATCTATTTTTTTTGTTTTTGTGTGGAATTGGATACAATATGAATCGAGAGGAGGTTCACCTGGATACAATGTTTAAGTTAAATGAGATCACCCTGCCAAAAATGCTTTTACAAAATATTTTGATATGTACCCGCCGCTCCTTCAGACCTCTCAGGCTGCTTATTATTATTATTACTATTAGATTATTGTTGTTATAATAATTTATTAGTTAATATATCATTACCTGATGATTCCTTGTTTTTTTATCACATTAAATGTTTTAGTCTCTTTTTAAAAGAAGACTTGATCAAATCGTTTATAAACCTTTAATTTTACTGTGGTGAATTTTCAAGCTTCCTGACTCGGTTTCCTGTCTTGGGGGGGGGGCACCCCTTTACTTTAACACCACCTGACAGGAAAAAAAAACAGGTGGGATTCAATTAACAGGATGTTGCTTCTGCAACAGCAAATATCTCAAAAATATGTGTGTTGTTCTGGTGACCATTGCGTGACCTTTTGCATGACCCCTCTGGCCCCCTCTACCTGCCTCAGAGAAGCCACTGACCCCTGCTCATCCTGTAAATAAACCTACTGCAGAGACAAGGAAGCTCAAACGTTCAAACAGGAAGCTAGAAACAATATTTGTTGTTGGCATCACAGCAACTAATAATCTGAGGGGTGTGTATGTGTCTGAGCGTGCATGTGTCTGTGTGTGTTGAATTTTCTTTCTTCTTTCTTCGATTCCTTCTTTCTTTCTTCTTTTTTGGTCATTTTTCTCATTGTTAGTCAAACTAAGCTACGTTGCTAATTTGTTCACTATTCACTGCGTTCAAGGCAAATTCTTCCTCACACTCATTTCTTGGTTGATTTTTAATCCTTTTTTTTGTCTTATTCTCAGAATTTCTCTTGGTTTTCAAGTCAGTTAATTTTGCTCCACTGCCTTGTCTTGATTGAAAACTTGAAATTGTTCACTCAAATGCGTCTCATTTTGCAACACACTCCTGCTAAGATACAGCTACATTTTTTTGAGTTATATTCTGAAAGTTTCCTCCTAAATTTATTAGTCGTTATTATTTCAATTATAATGAATTGGACAATAGTTTTTCTGGATAATAATGTCTTGATTTTTTTTAAATATATACCTCCTAACTTTTGCTTGGAAATTACTTAAGGTAACATTTTAATAAAATTTATATCACTGCAAATCTGCATGTTGTTTTAAATTTTTAATTTTTTAATTATTCATCTGTTTTGCCAATTCTTCTGTTTATTTTCTGGCTATTAGGAGAAAGTTGTGAGGTGAATACATTACAGTGGGTCCTTCCACACCACCCCTTGTTGTGTGTGTGTGTGTGTGTGTGTGTGTGTGTGTGTGTGTGAGTGTGTGTGTGTGAGTGTGTGTGTGAGTGTGTGTGTGTGTGTGTGTGTGTGTGTGTGTGTGTGTGTGTGTGTGCGTGCGTATGTGTGTGTGTGAGTGTCCGTTCATGCATGTGTGTGCAGATATGTGTTTCAATCAGTGTCACATCAGCATAATTTACACACACACTTTTTCCATCTTTCAACTCTTCCGCCAATCCTAATTAATCCGGTTTAATCCGGCTGAAACGGCAGATTTGCTTCCCGCCTCCTGCAGCGACTCGTCGCTGAAACCTGGACCTTCATCAGACGAGGCAATAATGAGGCAAAGGCACAACAAGTGATGATTATCTCTATACCATCTTCTCGCTCCATCGGGGAAGAAGTGATCTGCTGTGTCCTGCTACAATAAACCATCATGAAGAAACACTGGCAAATAACTTAAACTCATCTCCCCATTTTTTCTTGGTTTTCACTGATTTAACAAGTTCTTGTAAAAAAAAAAAAAGGCAAATTATTTTTTCGGTAATTCAATTCCCTATGATATTTTGCTGATTTATTGGCTGTTTTTTGTATTTGAACAATGTCTCGTCAAATTTTTTTCATATTTTATTTTTACAAATGTACCTTTTTTTCATTTTATTTCAACTCCAATTTTGATGTCATATCTTAATGGGATTGAGTTAAATTCTAATTAATTATCGGGAAAGTAAGTAGCAATTATTGCTGCTTGATTTTATCTGGGTGTGGGAAAATCACTTAAAAATTTCCAAGCTTTCTTAATTACCTCACTGCTTAAAGAATTGTTTTAATTATTTTGAGATTTTTGAGTTTTGAAATATTTGATTTATGAATGAGGAAATTCAAAGCATTTTCTTTTTTCTTTTTGTTCAATTATTTTTCATAACAGAATTTCTTTGGTTACATCTTATCTTAAACCATGATTTGATTAAATTATTATGTAATTTCTTATATGATGTGTATGCCCGCGTGTGTGTGTGGGGGGGGATTGGGGAGCAGATTTGCACGCGCACATGCACTTGTTTGTATACTAATGTTGAAATCAGCATGGATGGACATTGATGAGACTCGTTGCTGATTAACATCCTATTAGCATCTCATTAGCTGAGAGAGCAGACACACACACACACAGACACACACTAAATATCACTGTAACCAGTCAGGCCCAGGGGTCAAAGGTCAACCCCAATCAGTCTGTTGTAATTGAAACATGACAGAAAAAAGAAAGGGGCTATAATTAAATTGTACCTCATTAATGGACTGACATATTTTGTGAATATGTTAAAATCAAAGCTGCAATTCTTCAGAATTGTGGTTTGTGATGAGAGGAAAGACCATAACATGAAAACTTGGTCTGGCTAGTTCGAGCTAAAATTCAAATCTTGCTTCCGGCAGCAAATGAGTTACAGCTATGATTAGGTGAGAGATGAAGCTAATGCAGCTAAAAGCGGCTCAGCTAAAACGTGCGGAATGTAACTGAAGCCGAAAGCTGAAATGATCTACCAAGTGCTAGGAAGACAGAATAACAAGGTAAAGTTAGAAACTCAAGTCAAAATGTTAGCAAATCAAATAGGAACTTATTGAAAATAGGGAAGCTTAATATTACAGGATGAAAAAATAATACTAGCAAAAATAAACAATTTAGAATCAAGAATCAACCTAAACCAAATAAGATGGAACATTGTGGCACTGCATTGGAATGAACATTCAGAAGAGAGAATATCACCTTTTAATAATACAAGCGTAGTAGCTAATTGCACAAACAACTACAAGCTAAAATGTATACTAAAATAATAATAAATAAATGTAGCCCAAAACCAAATAGAAGCTAAAGTACTGGCTATTCAGTGCATAGAAGCTGAAATAAAATTGATAAACTGCACGAACCTTCACCATGAAGCTAGAAGTATGAAAGAAAAGCTATAATGAAAGCTGAGACAAGGACAAGCTAACGTGAAAGCTAAAATTAGCTCAAATAAATGGTAGGCAACAACCAGCAGCTAAAACCTAAACCCTACTAATAAGATGGTGCTAACATTGAAACTAAAGAGTAGAAACTGTGATTTATTTTACGACATACAGGCTGAAGCAAAATTTTGAAGTGGAGGCATTAAGTAAAGCTCCGCCATAACCATGTGCAGAAAATGAACTACTCTGACCTTTGGAGTTTGGATTTTTGGCAAAAGAAACATCTAGAAGACAGAAAGAAAGCTATGCAACAAAGGGGGTTTAGCCTTCGAGAAAAAAATAAAAACAAGTTCAAGCTAAAAGCAAGCAGAAGCAGAAAGAAAGGTCTGGCAGCCTAAGTAATAAGAGTGTGTCCTCCTCATTTTCAAATGTTCTACTGTGATTTATGTTTTGCTCACACACATACACAGATATTGATAGAAAAGACACACTCATACACACACTGTAGCATCAGTAGGGACCCACATGTAATTAACCTGCTTGACCTCGGGAGTGCTCGTGTGTGTGTGTGTGTGTGTGTGTGTGTGTGTGTGCGCGCATGCCTGCAAGTGTGTGTGTGTGTTGCTTGCGCCTATGCGTCTCAAATGTTTCTGGCATGATCTTCACACAGCGGCAGCATTCGACACACCCACGCAGTCATGTCGCCCTGTTGCAAGCATGTGTGTGTGTGTGTATGTGTGTGTGTGTGTGTGTGTGTGTGTGTGTGTGTGTGTGTGTGTGTGTGTGTGTGTGTGAGATGCGCCACTGCAGTCGAGTGTTACGCCGTGATCTTCACATAAATATGCCATTCGACACACTTTACCGCTGCCGTGCGCGCTTGTGTGTGTATGTGTGTTACTGTTAGCGTTAGCCCTCTAATCTGATGAGAGCAGACAAACCTGCTGTGCAGCAGCTGCAGGAAGTGTTGGGTTTGTTTAGGCAGAAAGCAGAAACATGTTCTAATCTCACCTTAAAGAATTGTAAAAACATTAGATAGAAAAAAAGCAAAAGGATTTTTTTTTTTAACAGTCCATAAAAACGGGAAGCAATTAAGAGAACTCTAAGATAAAGACTGAAAACAGCTGTCCAGTTTGTTATAAAATCAGTCAAAAATTTAGGAGAAATTAATTTGGAATATTATTTTTTCCACAAGATATTTTTGGTTTTCCTTTTTCGCTGTTATTTATACATTCAGTTGCCGGGGTGGACTTTTGACTGCGCCAACCAGGGGGACAGTTCATGCACATGGTGACTTATAGCAGTGTCTTTTTAACATGTTAACCCTTTCCTCTCCTGTGTGTGAATTGTTTTCAGTCTCTGGACGGGTTCGTATTTGCACTAAACAAGGAAGGGCGTTTCCTGTACATCTCGGAGACTGTCTCCATCTACCTGGGACTGTCACAGGTCAGTCAACCGCACGTCACTTCCTGCCTTCCTCCTCTTCGGTTTACATCTTGTCCATCTCTCCCTCTCAATCCCTCTTTCTCTATTTTGCTACTACGACAATTCAAACCAAATTAGCACTCATTTACTATCTCATTAACTGGTCACATCACAACTGGTGTGTGAGTGTGTGCGTGTTTCTGGGGGGGAGGGGGGTTGTTGCTTTGCTTGTTTCACTTTCCAGCTAGTCATGTTAATAGAGACAGTTGTCCATCCTGAAGGTCAACATGTCGACCGGAGAGGTGCTAATAAGTCACTATTGACAAGCCGACTGTTTCGGGTGTGTCAGCGTGTATCTCAGATGTCCTCTGTGCAGGTTCAAACTCACTGAGTAGTGTATTGTTGATGTCTGCAGTGAGTCACTGTAGCTTTAAACTGGGCAAAAATAATATTGAAAAAATAAGTATAAAATAAAAAAGGCAGGAAAAAAACCTAAATATGAGTGAAAAGTTATGCTAAATTTTGCAATCTTTTTATATAATATTATGCATGGGAAAAATGTACTACAAATTTGACTGAATTAGATTTTTTAAAAAAAGGTGGTACATGGCGCAGTGGTTAGCACTTCAGCCTCACAGCACAGCATGGGTTTTCTCCCACAATCCAAAAAATGCAGCAGGTAAATTGGAAAAAATTGGGAAAATTGCCCTGAGTGAGTGAATGTTGTCTGTCTGTGAACGCGTCCCTGCAATTGACGACCAGTTTAAGGTGTATCCCGCCTCTCACCCAACGACAGCTGGAATGCTCCAGCATTCCCCATTAGCCTGGGTGCAGCATAAGCGGGAGATGGCCAAAATATTACTAGTAACTGCCTTAAAATTTGGATATAAATCCGGTCAAATTGAGACAACATTTTTAAAGAATATTAAACAATAAGCAAGGAAATTCCTAAAATATGACAATAAATTGAATAAGAATTTTTAGAAAATTCAGCAAAAATTTGTAAATAATGAATGAATAAATAAATAGATGATTCATTCAATATATAGATTAATAACGAAATAAATAGATGAGATCTAGCAATGGATATAAACCCTAAGATAGGAGAAAAATCAGTTTAAAATAATAGTGATCAGAAAACCCCCAAAAGTTTAAATAATGAGAATTTGAAGAAGTCGCTACAAATTTTTTATAAAAAAAATAGGGGACAAGAAATTAGGATTACAACTCCAACAAAATTCTCCAGAAAACACAAGTAATCCCTTAAAAAAATACAAAAATACCAGAAAATACCAGAAAATAACCTGCACAAACTAATCAATAATTAATCAAATGCATGAGATTTCCCCAGCCAGGCAGAGTGGATCAGCTGGTCAACGCTCGTCTGCCAATCAGATGTGGCGGTGACGATGAGGGAAAAAAAAAGATCAATCAGTTCAGTAAATTAAAGAGGATGAGGGAATTTCTCTCTCTGTTAGTGTGTCTATCTCTTTCACCCCCCAAACCCCTGGATTAACCCCACCCTCGTTCTCCCCCCCCGGATTGATTGATGATTTCTATCAAATAATTGATTAATTGTCAAATCGGGTCCCTTAAGCCTCGCCGGCGGCCCCTTATCTTGTTCTGTGGGCTTTTTATCAGCCGGCGAGAGAAGTGGAACGCTGATCCAGTGGGGGGTAAAAATAAAGGAAAACGAGTATATTGGGGGGAGGGCAAGGGAAGGGGGGTGGAGGAGGCCTGTAATCCTCCATGTACCTCCATCCTCTTAATTGCTGGCTGTAATCACCGGCCTTCCCTCTTTAGCTTTTCTTCGAACCCACCAAAATACACGGCTAATTATTTTCC
>NC_141284.1:16883257-17158257 GCF_037954325.1 Fistularia commersonii | reverse complement strand
CCAAGCGGGCGGTGTGAGGTCAAAGGTCTCACTCTGTCTGCTGCCGCCAGGATTTTAAAGTCAGAGGAGATGCTTTCATATATTACAGACAGACAGACGGCGGGAGGCAAAGAGGGACGCTGACCTACACACACACGCATGCGCAAACACACACACGGAGCTCATGCATCGCAGGCACAAGTGGAGGTTCTGACCCAAAACATGCCGCCGTGTCGGAATCCACAGCGCCTTCATGCATTTCAGAGAAGTGAAGGTGAGGGAGGCGCTGAAGGACACTGCTGGCACCGCTGCTGCCGCTGCTGGATTCAAAGTTTTTTTTTTTCCAAATAAAAGAAAAAAAAAACAGGGAGAACAAACGGAATGCTGTGATGTTTTGTTTAGGCTGACGTTGCCTTTTTTGTTGGAGGGGATTTTTTTTTTCTTTCAGTTTTCAGGGTCGTTTTTTTCTTTCTGTTGATTTAACTTTCACCTTCTCAAGGACAAGAAACATCCAACAACTTGTTCTTTTTAGAAATCCAGTCAAGGCCCCACAATCTGAATTTACTTATTTTTTCTTTCCTATTCAACAATATTTCAAGTCCTCGTCGCTTTCAGGGAAAAGAAAAAGGTTATATAAAACAACTGTCTGCAAGATAAACCTTCCTTTAAATCAGCTGGAGATTTAGCCTCCTTGGACTTTGGAACCTTGTTTTTAATTTTCTTTGATTTTTCGGATTCAGCCTAAACTAAATTAGCAAGACGCCTGATGTCCTCATTAGGGGACAAAGGATTTGTTTTTAACACCTGCCAGGGTGAACCAAACTTGTATTATAAGCTTTCACGCATGAAAAACAACAAATGCTAATGTCCGATTTAAACATGGAAGCCAAGACAAACCTTTACCTGCCCGAGATCCCAGGTGTCTATTTGTTTTTACTTTGTTTTTCGAGCTGTTTTGAAACCAGAGGAACTTTCATTAAAAAGAAAAGAAATCAGTAAAATATTTTGACAAGCTTGAACTCATATGAGGAGGAAGGGTTTTTTTAGTGAAGCAAAAAGTGGTGGGTTTATTATACTGTATTAAAATAATACCAACAGCAAAAGTCATCACAAAAATCAGTTTCAAAAAACCAAAAAAAGATCCCAATGTAATGAGACTGGAATTTCCTTGTTCACCAGGACGTCAAACTTCACATCTTTGTGGCCATTAACGCCTCATATGGAGCGTGTCCTCATATGGTTACATTGTGTTTGTTTATAGAATAGAATAGAATAGAATAGAATAGAATAGAATAGAATTTAAAAATTTTAGTAGTAGCTACTGATCTATTCATCTTCACGCAGAATTTCGAAGCATGATGTGTTCCATCAGCGGTTTCAGTCCTTGTGTCCTGAGAGGGGTACATGAGTATGAGCATCATAGCTAATTAAAGTTGTTACATTGCTTTGGGTTTTAAGTATAATCAATATATGAATGTTAGTAAACATTGGTAAACACAGAAAACAAGTTGAAACTGTAATAGTCAATGTGCATCTGTAAGCGTCAGCATCTGCTCCACAGCAACTCAGTATTGTTTGTTCACCAATTTGCCATTTACCATTAGCGGGACGCTAAAGTGACTACATGGTGGAACAAGAAATCCAAGTCTGATTATATGAGGCGGAGAGCTAAGACATGTCAAAATGAAACTTCCACACCTGAGAGCACAGGGTCACAATAGGCTAATGTGTCTGTCATGTTCAACATTAAAATGTCGCTCTGGTTCTATTAAGAACGAATCATTCACCTCATGGCATCGGTTATGATTACAGATGTGGTTGTAAACATGCACCCCTTGTGGCAGTGACAGGAAATACAGCCGGGGATGTTTTTTTTGAAAATGATTACGAAACAATTTGATACAGTAGGGTTCAGTAACGACCTCTTGATATGATCTGAATGTACATATATCACACACACACTCACACACGCACGCACACATACCAATAAAACACGCATCATGCAGCAACGTGGCTGATCTTTTTACAGCGTCAAGGTAAGGACCGACTGTAAATCTGAATGGTGGAGGAAAGCATTTAGAGGAATAGAGGTAGAGGAGGAAGAACAGGAACTGTGGCCATATCTTAAGAAAGAAGATAAAGTTTGAAAAAGAATCTAATAAATGACCAAAGATGTTTACAAAAAGTGTCAGCAAGAAAAAAAAAAACTTTAGTCTCTGACAAATTTTAGCATTAGTAATTTTGAAAGGAGGAGGGAACTGGAGAACGAACATTGAAGAGATTTATTTCCCTTTAATTTTTCCTGCTCGTTGTACTTCCATTCGTTCTTTTCCTTCCCCTCCTGTGGGTCATGGTGTCAGTGAGGATGGAGGCGCAATGCTGACGCTAATTAAGATCATTAAATGCAAATAAACCTTGGTGACAGACGATCATTTTTATTGACGGAAAGACATTGATTGTCACTTGCCATTCAAGGGGTGGAGGAGCCGGTCGATTGAAAAACATATTGATCAGGAGACGGGAGTCACCGAGTGAAACTGACCTTCTGCCAGTATTGCGCCGCCATCGCTGCACGTTTGAATTGAAAGCTCCTTGAGGAAGTTCAGGAGTCCTTGAAGGATTTTGAAAGATCTTTGAATTGGCAAAAATTCACACAGGTTCTTTTTCTCTTTTGACACTCGTCTGACTACAAATGTCAAAAAAATCAAGGCAACCAGAGTCCTTGAAAAAAAAAAGTGTTGTTTTTTCACACTACTTAAATTTCACTTATGTACCAGATTATTTCTTTTATCAATTTTTTTAATTTTATCTGCATTTCTTGCTTAGAATTTCCAGAGTTTTTACTAATCTAGCCTATTATATTTGCAATGAAATGTTTCTGAAATGTTGATCCTGTAAATTTAAGACATTTTGGGTGGATACATTTCGAATCCTGTTTTTCTTTCTTTTTCCTAATGTCCTTGCTGAACTTGAAAAAGATCCTAGGTAATTTATCTGCATTTTTGCAGTTCATTTTCTTTATTGATTTTTGAATATTTTCATGTTTTAGGGTCATTTTGCTTTTGTTTTTTGTCTCATTTCCTTGAATCGTTTTTCGCAAATGATTCAAGAAAGAGGCATTGGCAAGTTTGGGAGGGGAGGAAGTGATTAGCACATCAGTCAACATACACACACAACATACATAAACACACAACTTAATTAAGAAATAACACCTGTCCATCCACACTCACATACAAACACACGCACACACATACACACACATGCACACACACACACACACACACACAAACACATAATGATTGATTCAGGTGTCTCTCACTCGCAAATCACTTAAATTCCATGTTTTATGACCAAATCTTATAACCAACATACACTTTAGCACTAATGATGTCGCAGGTGTGCAAGCACGCATGCCCACACACGCACACGAGCACGAGCACGTATGCACCAGTTTACGCCACAGTGTGAGTGATATCCCGACCATTACGGGTCCTTTATTTACACTGGCTTTACAAATGAGCCCTAATTACCAGGTCTTAATGATGTGGTCGGGCGAGCGGTGGAGATAACCGGGGGAGGGGGGGTAGAGAGAGGAAGAGGGAAAGGGAGCGAGCGAGAAGGAGAGAGAGAGAGAGGGAGGGAGGCGTTTGCTTGGAGGGTTTTTTGTAAATGTCAAGAGCGGAGAGTTGATGGCTTCATCAATCCTTTATCCTCGCAAAACACCTGGAGGAGGACAGGAGGGGGGAAGGCGAGGTGAAGGGGCGGGGGGGTGGGGGTGGAGGATGGGGGGTCAGGAGGATTAGTAGGTGGAGGATGAGAAAAAAGAGGGGAGCATGGAGAGGAAGAGAAGAAGAATGAGTCGGAGAGAGGAGGAAAGAGTGGTGGGAGATGGGTAAAGGAAGGAAAGGTGGGAAGGAAATGAGGTGAGGACTGGAGGAAGAGACCTTGGACTGGACCTCAGAGGAGGAAGAGGAGAGGGAACTGGGAGGGAAGCAGGGAGGAGGAGCGAGAGAGCGAGGTATGGAGAAAAGGAGGGGTGAGAAGGAGTCATTGAGGGGGAGAAGGGGAGGTGCAGAGGATGAAAGAGTGAGGTGAATTTCAGCTTCATGAGATGGGGAGACAGGAGGGCTTGCTTTTAATTGACTCCTGCCTGCAGAACAATGTGACCAATCACATGGTTTGTTTACATGTGACATCATGAGTCTGATTGACAAGATAATTAGAGAATCAGGAGAGTCTGGGAGTCAGTGACCTAACATCCATCACTTCCTCTCATCCTCCTCTCTGGTTTACCCCTTTGGTCTCCTCCCCCTCCTCTTCGTTTTCTTTCCAACTCTGCTCCTCTACCCCTCCCTTTTTGTCTCTCCACCTCCCTCCCCACTCCTCCCTTTTCTATGTTCCTGCTCCTCTCCTGCTGCTCCTCCTTCCACAATTTTTCCTCCGGTCTTGCTCCTCCTTTCCCCCTCCTACCTCCTTTCTTTATTTATATATTTATTTATCATCATGAATGTATTTCATTTATCTCCTTAATCCTTCCCCTATCCTCTTCTCCTCTCCTTTCTCCATCTTCCTGTTGACCTCCAACTCCTCCTCGTCTTCCCCTGCACCTCCTCTCTCATCAAAGATCCTTCCATTTCTTCTCTTCCCTCCCTCACCTTTTGCTCTTCTCCTCCACCATCCTCATTACAGATATATTTCTTGGCCTCCTCCACTCCTCTCCCACCTCTCTTTGCCTCCTCTTCCTCCCTACCACCTACTCCTCTTCTCCCCCTTCTTCCCCCCTCACCTCCCATCTCATCACAGACCCATTATGGCTCCTCTTCCTCACCTCTTGCTCTTCCCCTCCTCCTCCACTGCCAAAGATAAATTTCTCCTCCTTTTCTCATCCCCCCGCTCCTATCACAGATCACTTTCCCTTCTCCCACCTCATCCTCCTTTCCCCTCCGCTCCTATCCCCCCCCCCCCTCCACCCGACAGCCCCCCATCCCAGATCCATTTCTCCTCTTTAACCTCCTCCTTGTAGTGCAGGATAAAGACACATATGGTCGAGCCGTAATGGCAGCGACACTTAAATCCACTCATTTAAGTGCAAATCGGTGTCATTCTGGAGCTGCCGAGCAGATGCTGGGCCATGTCAGCATAACTGGATGTGACCAGAGTCCGCGTACTATGTGTCTGTGTCTTTGTGTGTGTGTGTGTGTGTGTGTGTGTGTGTGTGTGGGTGGGTGCATATGTGCAAGCGTATGTAACCCCCATGGATTGTGATGAATGGAGCCTCTCCTTAAATGCAGAAAACAGATAAATTGATAGGCGATTATAGCGAGGGATTTGAGCACATGGGTCTGTTTTTAGGCTTGGTTTGTGTGTGTGTGTGTGTGTGCGTGTGTGTGTGTGTGTGTGTGTGTGTGTGTGTGTGTGTGTGTGTTAAAAGATGGGTTTCCTGCCATTTGCACCTAGAAAGTAGGAAGAATAAGGTGAAAAAGCAGGAGGGAATGGAGGATCAAAAAGCTTACAGACTATTTTCCAGAGTCACACAGAGACTGTACAATTTCATATTTGCATTTCATAAAACATCTGCCAAACATTGTTATTACACCTATCAAATTAATATTTTCCTTTACGTTACTTAATGTTTCTACCTGTTTAATATGAATAAAACATACAGTTGTATAGATATTTATGTAGCTAAAATGTACAATATACACAATGTAAATTTTTTAAATTTTTAGTAGCATTAGCGTAATGCAATTTCCGTCATATCAGGATGGTAACTGACTGGTTTAGCTGGCAATTGGCCAGTGCTTAATATTTCAGTTTCACTCCGTTTGCACTCATGGAAAGGCAATCAATTGCCAATAAAATGTGTAGAATAGTTTGTTAATGGATTAATGTGGCAACTGTACTCAGTAGTATCACAGAGTACCATTCTGCTTCCATGCAGAAAACTTTCACACATTTGTCAAGCTAACATGTGCAGAATCTTGAGCTACAATTTTATCAAGCTAAGGTACACTAGCTTTTCTTGTATTTGATTTTGTGATTTTGTTGTCTTTCTGTCTACATCTTTGTAGAATAAAATCCTTTCACCTGAAATCACTTAATTGACCCTAGATTTCACATTAGTAATATTAATTGTTTTTGCATCCCAATCCCAACAATTGGCTCTTTATTTAATTTTATGCAGCCACAGTTTGAACTTTACAAACTTTTACTCATAAATTAATAACTTTTTTTTTCTTCCTCTGGAATAGACAGCAACATTTTCCTAGGAAATGATTGAACTCTCAGGTGAACGTGATAATAAAAGGACTCATTTTTTATTCGGGGTCGGGAAGTGGCTCATATTAAAACCATAAATGTCATTATTTCTATCTATAATGAATCCCGAATCGGCAGCTGATTAGCCCAACGTGGCGGCTCCTTATTAGCGACGCGATAGTGCCGTTATTTAGCTGCTTCCTCGCTTGTGCTGCATTTTGAATGCAAGATAACATTTTGATGGAAAATGGTGGTTGTAACACACAGTAACACCCAAAACTTCGTATCCCTATTATATTTTCATTTATTATTCTAATTTTTTGGGTTGAAGTTTGATACATGTTGCTCAGTTTTAAAACTGTAAACTTTGACAAAATATTCAAAATGTTTTCTATATTTTACTGATATTTTTAACATTTAGTTTCTGTTTTTGTCACATTCATTTAATAATATCTAATCCCATAGCTAAAACACAGATGAATGTAGTTTCATCAGCTAGAATCCGAACCATGAAGAAAATGTATTAATATTTTTTTCTTTGGCAGAGTAATCAGTAAAGTGAATACAATTAGAAGAAAAAATCCAGATCAATGTCGAAAAGGATGATGGCATCACACGAGTGTGCAAGGCATCATGGGAAAAAGTATGACAGTAGCTTACATTGCATTTCCTTGGATGAAACACAGGATGAATGAATCAACACTCTGTCAGGAAAAATATTGCAGGATCAAACAGACTGACCAAGGATTGTAAGAAAATTTCATTCTGATATTATTTTTGAAAATCATGGAGAAAAAAAAATTGAACTCAGTCAGAAATTGCTGAAAAATTAGGGGCAGAAATGATCAGCAGATACTTGAAATGTCACATGAAATAAATGCAGACTAGAACTTTGACAAATTTAAATTTACAACACATTGATGTTAAAACAGTAAAAAAAAATAAATAAAATAAAAGAGAAAATCTTGAAAGATTCTGACATAAGCCTCATAAGTAAAGACTAAATGTCAGCGGAGGCTCCAACCTTTTCTCCCAATGAAGTCTGATTATTATGGCCTTTCACAGTGTGTGTGTGTGTGTGTATTTGTGTTTATGTGTCTGAGTGTGTGTGGATCAATAGTGTGTTTAATGAAACATATGGGCAGCGACAGCATCGCCAGAACAGCTTGTTTCTCAGAGGTTGTCGTAACAACACACACACACACACACACACACACAAACACAAACATTCAGGTGTCCGTGAAATAACTATGTAAGAAAACAAATTAAAGCAGAGCTGTGAATTTCTCCCTTTTTTTTTGTTTCATTTGGGGGGTCTAGAAATGAAATCTTTCCCATGGTCACCGTGGCGATGGTTCCTCTCATGCTACATGATGGAGGGCAGCGGGTCCTTCACCACCGCCTCCGCATAGATATTTTCCCATCATGCTGTGCATGCCATACGCAGCAGTGACCTCCATCATCCTGGTCGGTCCCCATTTATTTTTGGTAAAATAATCTCGGTTGTTTTATTTTTCACGATATCAAACACGGATGTTGTTACTTCCCCCCTGACGTAGGATTTACTCTGAAAGTAATTCAAAGTATGAAACCCAAATATTAACTATATCAGACATTGGTGTAAGTCATCACTCAAATATATCGAGCAGATTTTCTGTGAAAGACCAAAGACGGGAACAGGAAACGAAAAATTCACAGATGTGATGAGACCCTTCAAAACAAAAGTCTGGTGAGCTCAGTCATAAAAATTAACAATATCATGTCCTGAATGAAAATTTTTCCAAGGTACTTTTCAGTTTCTTTTATTCTATTGTCTTTGCTATTTTTTTCTATTTTCAGCTTTATTATTGTTTATATTTTTCTTTATTTTTGGCTGATTGATGCAATTTTTGTTTTTTCATGGTAAGTTTTCTTTTTTTTTTTTTCTTTCATTGATTCGCATTTTTTACCTTTACTATTCAAGTAATGAATGAGCTATAAAGCAAAAATAATCCAATTATGAAAAAAAATGTTTGTCATTCATTTTCTCCAGTTTTTAATTTTAATTTCAATTATATTTTTCCAATTTAAAAATTTAATTTTCAAAGCCTCTTTTATCCATTTCTGCAAATAAATGAACATTTTACCTCCCAGCCCTAACGTTGCCTGCAAGTGTGTGTTTGCTCACGCATGTGTGTGTTAGTGTGTTCCCTCCATCACATTACAGTGGCTCTTTCATCCGCAGACGTTTTACCATCATGCCTCCCAGTGACGCGGCGGGAAAGGATGACAGGCGGGTGGGAAGGAAGGCAGGGAGCGGTGGGGCGGTGAATCCAGCGCACCCGAGTGGAAAGAATCCGCGTTTACACAACGGCGAGGCGGAGAAATTAAAGATGATTTTTATTTTCTTTATCTGAGGGGAGAATTCATTACCTGGCAGAGGAGCGAGAGCTGAGCGCTGTCAGCCAAGAATAATGACTTGTCTAACTGATACCACAACGCAGCTCACACACACACACACACACACACACACACACACGCGCGCGTGCGTAAACACACAAACATTCACTTTCACAAATATGAGGTGTCTTTCAAAGAAAAATGAATGAGCTTCAGGCAGGAATGATGAAGAGGCAAGCGCCACCTTGTGGTGGAAAGTCATTCAAAACAAGTCTGTAAGGAAATCGTTCGTAAATGACAAACTAAAATTTGAAGGAAATGATGGAGTAGGTTCACATACATGAGGTATCTCTCAATGTCAAATTCCATAGGGGTGCCATGAAACAAGTTGCGCCATCTAGAGGCAAGAAACGGCAAAAAAAAATCTTTGAAATCACCTGGCCAAAGAGTGGGTAATCGTGTTTGTTAGTTTGTTAGCAATGTTGATGAGCTTTAGTACTGTTCGGTAGGAAATACCCATCTGAGGACAAGGAGATTTAATTGTTCTGTATCCCCTCGTGGGCAGACCGTGTGACTACATACATCCACTGTGTGTGTGTGGGGGGGGGGGTGCGGGGGGATGACAGTCTTGCAAAAACACACACCTTATCAGGTGCTTTTCAGGGTAGAAGGTCAACTTCCTACATCTCAGAGAGAAATGTTCTATTGCGGACTAAAGAGCACAGTAAAAGGAAATTTCTTTATGATTTATTATCATTCGTTATTTTTTAATTTTCAATCAAAGAGGAGCATGAAAAACAGACACCAACTGACTCCAACAAACACACACCTCATCTGAATGACGGCACTAAGAAAACATACTGTCTCACCTGCCCTCAGACACACATACACACACACACACACTGATTGTGGGTAATAAGCTCAGGATCGGGGGTAAAATCAGACTCGATGTGAAATTGAAAACAAACAGTCATTTCAGATAGCGAGGCGGCGGCTGCTTCTGTTTGAAGCCCTGATCGGACCAGATACACGGAGCCCCTCATCTAACACACACACATGCATGCATAAGACACACCGCCGAGCTGCTATCATGGCCACTGGGGGTGGCAGTTCAAGTGAGTTCATAAAAATAAGGCAAAAGTCAAGAACAAATAGAAGGAAGTGGATTGATAAAAATTGAAATGATCAGAAGGTAAAACAGCTGGTTCTACATTTAGATACAAATAAATATCAGATATCATCCACCTAAGACGACATTACCCTCTTGGAGGGTTTGTTATTTCAGGGTATTATTTAGATTATTTAGGAATCATTTTCTAAAAAAAAATATTTGAACATCATTTCGATATTATTATTATTATTATTATTATTATTATGATTATTGTTGTTGTTGTTGTTGTTGTTTTTATGATTATCATTATTGTTGTTATCAGGAGCCATATTAGTATCATTGTCATGATCAGATATTTAAGATTTTTTTCTGATGAAAGCATCTTTATCTATCTATCTATCTATCTATCTATCTATCTATCTATCTATCTATCTATCTATCTATCTATCTATCTATCTATCTATCTATCTATCTATCTATCTATCTATCTATCTATCTATGTTTGAGTTTATTTTGACAAAAATTGATACCTCGTTTTTTACTTCCAAGTCTTTTTCAAGCTAATTGTTTTGTGAAATTGGGCAAACCCAATTTGCAATATTTTGCTATAAATTTTTATTTTATTCTGTTTCTTTATTTAAAGTTTGATGGTAAGAAACCTGAGAAAGTATTATTTTCAACCTCTGTGAATTCAGTTTCTCTTTTTGTTTAAAAATTCATGAACATTTTTTAACCCATTTGAATTAGTAAGTAAAAAATATGCTCTGAAAATTTTCCAATGAGTAGATGATATGCAGCGCCGAGGTGGAAAAAACACATAAAGACAGAGTAATTGGATATTTAGCAAAAAATGCTGTAGATTTCTGCAAAATGTGGCAAATATTTTAAATTGAAAATTTGAAAACAATAGATCAAAAAAAAATTATGAGCTGAAGATTAAATAAATGCCATCTTTGACACAGTGATTGTCTGTTTGCAGTGCACATGTTGATACAGCAGTGTGCATGTGTGTGTGTATGTGTGTGTGTACGTGCATGTGTGAGTGCGTGCGCACGTGCATACGTGCGTGGATGTTTGTGTGCTTACCCTTGTGTGTGTGTGGGGGGGTGGGGACAGGGAAGTTAATTGAGCAGCATTGTGATGCGGTGCAGCGCGTTGTGAGCCCCTACAGGGCTTTAAATGCAGACAAACACACCCGCAAAGACAAAAGAAGTACACGCGCATGCATGCACACACACACACACATGCACATGCACATACACATACACATACACATGCACATACACATACACATACACATACACATGCACATACGCATACGCATACACATACACATGCACATACGCATACACAAACACACACAGGCACATAGTGACTGGTGTTCCCTCAGGATCTCAACATTCAGCAGCAGTGACCTTGACAAGAACAACACGGCTGTTTTTCCTTCCAACTAACTTCTTCCTCTACCTTTTTTCTGACTTCTTTCTTTTTCTTCTTCTCCCTTTTTCTCCTCTACTTCCTTTTTCTATCCTCCATTTTACTACCTCTTCCCTCTTTTTCCTTTTTATCCTCATTCTTCCCCTCAGCTCTCCTCTCATATCCTATTAATATTCATCTCATAACAATGAAACTAAAAGAAAAATATTTTTTATATCAGAAAATTTACATGATCTTTTTTATTTCAAAAAGGAAATAAATCATAGTAATAAGAAATAAATTAAAGGTAAAATAAAAGCCTTTTTAAATTGAGTCCAGGTTATAGGTGTGTAAACACACAACTTTAAAATCTAAACATACACATAGTCAACAATGACAAAGACATCTGTTCAAATACACACACACACACACACACACACACACACACACAAACAAACATTGTGTGCGTGTTTGTAGAACAAAGAGAAACACACTTTTTCTTTTTTAGAAAATGAACGATAAACTAATTGACACATACACACCACACACCCACTCACACACACATAGATGTTTTGTTTCTCAGACTCTTCTTTTCTCTGATCCGTCTTTTCTCTCTGTATTAAAAGAGCCCTCAAATCTCTTTTCTGTTCTCCCCAAATCTCACAACAATGGGGGTCTTTGAGCGTTTGGCACGAGAATTCCCCCTCCCTCTATACCCCCTCGATGGTGATAAGGCTGGCCGCCGAGCATCCGGACAACCGGGTCGATTCCCCGCCATCCACCGTGTCATGTGACTGAGATAAGGACACAATGGGGGAGGTCTTTTGCCATGTATCTAATGCTAATACATCCACTTTTCTTCTCATTGTTCGCCCTGTTAATAACTGCTTTAGAACCGGTGTGTGTGCGTGTGCATGCGTGTGTGTGTGTGTGCGCACACAAGCGCGCCCGTCTACGTCTCACTTGTCGGCCTGAAAAGTCAAATACGAATCCTGGGAGGTTATCTGAGTGTGTCAGTCCTCAGGCACTTTCCCTTCCTCTGCCGCCTGCTGTTTCCCCTCAGAGGCTTTTATTTTGAAAATTCCCAGCAGCACCAAATACACTCAGAGTGCAAACTAGTTTCAGATGATAATACAGCCACTTTTAAACAGGAAAGAATCATCCAGAAATTAGAGAAAAAATTCTAGGATTAATAATTCAGTGCCTTTTGACACTCATTTTGTTCGAAAACAATTTTTGACAGAAGTTTTCTCCCTGTGTTTTCCGAATATTAGGAGAACAATTACTTACGTTAAGTCATCATGTCTTTTTTTTTTGTTTTTGTTTTTATTGGGGTTGATATTTGAATACAACAGTTCCTATTTGTACAAAATAGTTTAATCCAAAAAGAGGACCACACAAGTCAGATAATGTTATTCAGTTTTATTTCGGAATATCTAGAGAGATTGAATGAATAAAAAGAAGAAAAAAAAACTGAAGCATCATGTGCCTTTGGATCACCAGCATTAGCGAGAACTCACTAAAAATAGGAAAGAAATTTGATCGTGACTAACCAGTCACCAAAAAATCTTAATTTTATTGCTAATGATTTCAAATGAAAACACCAAAAAAATCTTAATTTTATTGCTAATGATTTCAAATGAAAATTAATTTAAAAAAAATCACAAAATTTTGCAGAACATACAAAGAAATCCACAGATAGAAATAATAGTCACGGAAAACTAATGGAGAAAAGTTGAGGGACAGATTTTTCCAGAAAAATATTGGGATGTAAAGGTCATTGTCAACTTATGACAATAATTAAATATATCCAAACATAGACCAAAAAATGTGATGATCGAAAAGGGGGATGTTTATTTGAATATCTTGAAATGACTTAATACATTTCAATCATACAATCATATCAGAAAAAGATGGTCACCTGGTCATGACAACTGTCCCGCTTCCCACAGTCAAACCATGGCAACATGGTACTGCATTTTCCTGTGAGCCTCCTCTGAGCCCCTGGATCTCTACCTGGGAAACCCTGTATGTAAATTTCCGCTGAACCAACAAGTCAACATGAAACCCAGCAGACTGATTTAAGCCCAAGCATGTATGTGTGTGTAAATGCGTGCTTGTGTGTGTGTGTGTGTGTATATAAGAGTACAAACACACACCTGTCCCACTCACACTGCAGGATTAAGTCTGTGATCTTGTTAGTCTGTGATTGGGTGTGCATTAGTGAGTATGTGTGCATATGTGTGTGTGTGTGTGTGTGTGTGTGCGTGTGCTCATGTACCCAGAATGCACCTCACTTCCACTCATCGCCTCAAAATCCTGAGAGAGGGGGATCAGTAGTGCAAAAAAAAGTGAGAAAGATGAGAGATAATGAACGACAAAACATGACACACACACACGCTACTCCATCTTGTGTGCGTGTGTGTGTGTGTGTTTGTGTGTGTGTGTGTGTGTGTGTGTACCTATGACAAGTCAGCAGATTGAAGAAGATTTAGTGATTTGGGCCACTGGGACCGAATGTGTGTGTGTGTGTGTGTGTGTGTGTGTGTGTGTGTGTGTGTGTGTGTGTGTGTGTGTGTGTGTGTGTGTGTGTGTGTGTTTATCGATCTAAAGATTTCATACTTTCTGCCCCTCTCAGCCAGCTCGAACTACACACACAACACAACACACAATACACCACACACAACACACATGCTCTTGGGCTGTGGAGTATCCAGTGATTTACAGTCTGTTTAACCCTCACACTCACACCCAGACATCAATCCATCACTGTTGGGGAGGAGACACACAGGCCAAACTCTATTCAAAAAACTAGCCATTTAACAATTACTTGCTCCTCTTGGTGATAAACCAACACACAAAATCACAAAAGACATCATGACATTGCTCCTTTTGTTATTTTGAAACATTTACTGCAATTTAAATCAAAATATGGCTTGAAAGCAGCAGCCAGTAGACTAGAATTTGCACAAGAGCACCTGCAGGAGTCACATTGGAGCAGATCATTGCCCTAAACTCAGTTTAGAAGACAAGTGTCAACAAATGTGACCAGGCCTGAAGTTAAACCTATTTAAAAAACAGCATCACATTGCTTTCAGTGGACGCAGTTGGTCATTCCATTTAGATTATCAAGCGTTTTAGGAATTATGTGCTTGCTGTCTTGTTGACAGACATGATGGACCAACTATTAAGTAATTATGCAAATGTGGCTCTTAAATCTTCATCACATTCATGGTACTTAGAAAGCAAAAAATAAATAAAAAGATGGACAGGCAGTCACTCAATCCCAGGTCCTGAAAGGCCACTGGACGAAGACACAAGACTGAAATGAAAGTGATGTGTGAGTTTGTGTCTCGATTGAGGTCATTTTATTTGCACGTGTTCGTGAACACTTCCCTGGAACCTGATGCACTTTAAGCGTTTAACTGCCTCGCCATTGCTCATCGTGTTCTCTGTGAGGGACAGTCGTTGGTATTTAGCGACACCTACAGTCGCCTACAGGATCACAAGCAAAATCTTGAAATTAAAGTCTATTCATTCTTCAAGTCTGTTGTTTCTTTAGACTCTTCTTCCCAACTCTCTCACTTCCCCCGTCCCTCCCCAGTTCACCCAACCCCATCTCACTCTAACTCTTTCTCTCGCTTGCTCTCTTTCACTCGTCCAGATGATGTGATTGCTTTCAGCGTCCTGTGTTTTGTTTTGCTTAATAAATCACCATCTATCAGAGGCTAGCTGACAAATACACGTACACACATGCACACACACGTACACACCCTCTTTCTCTCTTTCTCTCTCTGTCTCTCTCTCTCTCTCTCACACACACACACACACACACACACACACACACACACACTGTGGCAAACAGTTCATATTGGACCATTCATTTGTCATCCTCTGAGCTGTTGACAAGGAAAGTATCTCGGATATTGTGTGTGTGTGTGTGTGTCTGTGTGTGTGTGTGTGTGTGTGTGTGTGTGTGTGTGCGTGCGTGCGTGTGTGCGCATGCTCTACTGACAATAGAGATTCGTCCCCATTCATCTGACTGATAACACACTCATGCTGTCAGCCGGGTACGAGTTCTAGCTTGGTCACACACTCCTTAAGGGGAAACAAACGCACATCCACATGTGTGACACACAAATTACACAAACTTTACCCTTAACGGCAAAGACGCTGATTTGATTGGTAGTTGCAAAAACGTGTCATGATTTTCTGGCGTGGTTAGCATCTTCAGCAGTCCTGATGCTCTAAGTTAACACCACACTGCAAATGTACCATCACCGATGCTACTTTTTGTCAAGTGCTCAATCTGAAACCAAACATTTGTTTGTGTAAACCTAACAAAGAAATTCTTTTTTGTTATTAATAAGTAGCTCTTCTATCCAAAAATAGCAAGGAACTTTGTCGAGAGCTAATAACAGAGTGTGCGACGTTAGTAAGAGATTTTGCTGTATAAACTTAAAGCAAATGTTGTTGTCTAAACCTGGACTCTTGTAACTTTTGCTTTTGAAAGGACTACTCTGATGAACTTCTTGGCTGGAAAAAATATTCTATGTCTAAGAAACAGCAGGTATTCAATTATAAGTAGAGTTCACATTAAAGGTTTCAGATGTCGGAGGGTAAACATAGCAATACGGGAGGCGGAAACGACAACAGAGGTTCCACCTCTCGTCTTCAACTCCAGAAGCCTCACAAGTCCATCCAACAGCATAGGAAACTGCTCCACTCTACTTGATAAAAATCCCAGGTAGCTACTGCTGTTGGCTGCTGCTGCTGAAAAATAGTCACAGACACAGTCAGCTGCATTAAATTGTCTCTCACGTGCATGTCGATCATGCCTATATATCTGTTTTTTTCTGCTTTCCCTCCACTTTTGCCTAATTGTCTGAACACAGCAGACCCAGCCTTGGCTTGGGCCTATGTGTCATCAGTATCTCTGCCGGTGTACGTCCAGATGTAGTTTGGTATGAAGCGGTGTTTAAACAAGAATCATGAAAGCCTAGTGCTGAAAGAGCCCCCTTTCATCCACCTCAGGTCCTCTTTCGCTGTCTGAACAGCCCACTCTGCCAATCCATTTGAGGCTGGGTGAAAAGGAACTGTCTATATGTGATGAATGGCATTCTCTTGCATGAATTTGCCAAACATCGGGCCATTATCAGTGACCAGTGTGTCAGGCGACCTGTGGACTGTGAACACTTGTCTGAGCTAGTGGATTGTGATGTTGCTCAGGATATGAGTCTCAATCCATTTAGAGTGTTCATCCACCATTTTAAGAAACATCTGCCCCATAAAAGGGCCAGAGAACTTTAAATGTACCCTAGACTTGAGTTAGTGTGGCCTCTCACATGGGGGCAGAGGAGCAGGTTAAGGCATATTTTGATAAGCTTGATAGTGCGTGCATTCTTTCACCTTGTCTTCCAATTCTGATATCATCTTGGCCACAAGAAATAGTATCTCCCAAGTCTTTTCATCCTAGACAAACCTGGATGAGCCTCAAGTAATTTGTGAATAGCCTGGGGTGGCATGATGACCCTTGTACCTCAAAAAATGCAGCCACCCTGCCAACTCAGTTCTCTTTTGCATTTAGTATAATGCCTCAGCTCCTCTTCTTCCACCACACTGGGCCAGTCTTGTATCAGAAGGCTTCTATCTATCGAAAGGTAACGTCCCTGTCTTTCCACTGCATGACCCACAATGCATTTATTGGTGTCTCCGCCAGCCTCTCAAGTAAAAAAAAAACAGTCTCTGGAGGCACATAAGAAAACAGCAGGTGTCTCAAGTAAAGGCAGCCAACTCAGCGTGTCAGCATTTGCATTATCCTTACCCACTTCAAACACTGTAGTATACTGTAAGGCTGACAGTGAGAGCGCTCAGCGCTGTATCTTGGCTGAGGTTAGTGAAGGCATGCGTCTTGTCTTGCTGAACAAACTCATCAGTGGTTTATGGTCTATATAAATTTTGAATGCACGGCCAAAGAGATACTGATGGAAACACTCAACAGCGAACACTATGGCCAGACCATCTTTGTCTAGCTGTGAATACCCTCTCCCATCTGCCGTCAGGCTACATGAAGCAAAGCCAACTGGCTTCTTTGATCCTTCCTCTATTACAAGCAAAAGTACTGTTCCATCTCCATAAGGCAATGTGTAGCACAGAAGAATTAACTCCTTATCTGGGTCATAGTTAACCTGGAGCATTGCAGAGTTTAGGAGCCCTTACTTAAAAAGTTTCCTCCTGCTCCTCACACCTCTGCCACTTAATGTCATAGTGAAGCAACTTGTACAGTGGGGCCAAAAGATTTCAAAGGTCCGGTAGAAATAATTTGCTATAATAATTCACAGTGCCCAAGAATGATCTGTGTTCAGTGACACACTTGGGGTTTGGGGGCTCCCTGATAGCCTTCATCTTATCTTCTACTTGGAAGAATCCCTCTACTGTCATCCTGTATCCCAGGGAGGTCATACTTGTTGCTAAGAACACACATTTGTTGCACTTTAATCACAGTCTTGCTTCTGAGAGATTCCTCAACACCTTTTCAAAGTTAGCCAGATGCTCTGCCTCTTTGGCCCCTGGTTAGAATATCATCAAAGTACACTGCAACATGTGGTGTTCCCTGAGTTGTGTCCTTTTTTCTTTGGAAAATGGCCAAACTGGAACCCACTCTAAACACCAGGCCATTGATCGTGGCGTGCTCCTGAGTCTCCTCATCAAGCAGCAGCTGTTCATATGCCTGACTAATGTCCCACTTTGTGAATTGTTTGCTTCCTGTCAGGGTTGCAAACAGGTCATTACCTGTGGCAATGGGTACTCCTTCACCTCTGGGACCCGATTCATTGAAAGTATACAGTCCCCACATATCTGTACAGCTCGGTCCCATTTCAAAAGGGGAACAACTGGTGATGTCCACTTTGAAAACTAGACTAGCTCACTAATGGCCAGGCTTTGCAAGCGTTTCAGCTCTATTTCAACTTTGCCTCTCATGGCATACAGCACTCATCTGGTCTTGTAAAACCTAGCTGTGGCCTCAGGGTCAACATACAGCTTTGGTGTCAGATCCTTCAGTGTGCCCAGCTCATTTCCGAGCATGTTACTGTACCACTGTAAAACGTCCTCTGTTGTGCACACATACTGTACTTCATGCCAGTTGAGTTGAAGTTTGTAAAGCTAATCATAGGCACGGAAGACCAGTGCCTCTGCGCTAAGCTATCACCAGCCTGGTTTCTGCCTTTTGACCCTCTGCCAAAATGTCCAATAAAGCACCCCTAAGTGAGGAATGGGCTGCCTTGTGTAGGTCCTGAGTTTGAGCTTTGACAGACTGAGGGGAGGCAGGTTAGACTCCCATATCTTCCCGCAGGTCTCCTCATCAATGACTAAATGCAGTATGCCCTGAATTAATCTAAAACTTGCTGTTCTAGCCTCCACTGCTACTGTGGCATAATAGCGTTAAGTTGTTTTTTGTCTGTTCTAACCCAAAACATGTTACAGGAACAATCGGCCCTCATCGCCATTCACCACTTTGAGACTGATTTTCTCCAACCAAGGCTTCTCTTTCCCATTTGAGTCTCTGCACTTTTTAGTTTAATGTAATTTCTTTCCACTTTTGGATATTTCCAGGGCTTTCTTGAATGTCAGTGGTGGAGTTTTCCCTGATGAGCGACACTGTATGGGGTCATTATTAATGCTGCACATTAATCTGTCAAAGAGCATATCATCCAGCACTGCCCCGAGATCACAATGCTCTGACAGCTGCTGTAATTCTGCTACAAAGTTGGCCAGAATGACACTGCTTCCCGAAATGGTTGTGAAACTTAAACCTTTGGACTATCACAAATGGTTTTGGACCATAGTGGTTTGAATGGCGGGCTCATTTTAGCTTTTCAACACGTAAGTTTGTGTCTAATCTTAATTAGAAGTTTACCAGTTGAGTTGTTTCAAGTCACATCAAGTCAAGTCAAGTCAGTCACATTTTAATATGAAGAGAAAAATGACCCATAGTTGTCTCATGTTGCTTTATATGTAGAGCAGGTCTGGACCCAATGAGCGAGTACCCCATGAGCAAGCACTTCATATTAGATATTAAATAAGATATTAGTTTACTGTCATGCACTGATGAGGGGACATGAGTGTAGACAGGATAAAAAGAGTGGGAGGAATGAGAGAAGTGCATCATGGGGTATCCTTCAGCAGAGTAAGCCCATAGCAGCCTAACTTGGGAGTAGCCTTATCCTAACTATAAGCTTTATCAAAAAGAAAGAGATGTGTTCCTTCATAGTAGTTCTTCTTAGAACACATGCAGCAGCATTCTGAATGAGCTGGAGAGTCTTGAGTCCTGGAGATAAGCAACAGAAGATTTGGTTAACCAGATTTGTAAATCCTGAATACATGGCTCGAGTTATATAAACCTACTGGTTTCATCTTGCTTCAATGATCGGTACAACTGGATGGTATTCACATAACACTGAGTATATTAATAATTTCATAAAGATAATATTACATAAAGGAAGAATCTTCTTCCTTTCATTTCAACTTTTTCCTTTCAGGGGGTACCACAGCGAATCAACCTCCTCCATCTAACCCTATCTCTGTATCCACTTGTCTCACATCAACTAAATTTCTCTCCTGACCTAGAGAAAGAATAATCCGGGTAAAAAAGTATTGGTTCAAGCACAGCACCTTGCAGAACATCATAACTGAGTTTGGTGCACATATGTGCAAATCGAGATATCTCAGATAGGTAGGACCTCATCCAATCCAGTAAAGGCCCTGGAATGCCAAACAAATAGTCTGGACTTGATGATCAATGGTATCAAATGTCACGTTCAGACGTACTGGTACAGAGATAAGACCTTCACCTAATGCAGCAAAAGGTCATTTTTAACTTTGAGCAATGCTGTCTCAGTGCTATGATGTATTCTGAAGCTTGATTGGAAAACTCTGAATAGCCCATTGTTATGATGAAAGTTACATAATTGATAGCGATCACTCTCTTGAGAATGTTCGAGAGAGATAGGAGGCTAAAATTGGGTCTATTGTAAACTAAAATCTCTGGAGCAAGAGCAGACTTTTTAAGGAGGGTTTTAATTCCAGCTACCTTCATCGACTAAACGCTACCCGTAGTTTTGTGCCAACCCTACAAGTATTCACTATGATTGTAATGTGGTTTGTTGACGTCAAAGTGTTTCCTTCTTTTTATAACAGTCGTGCATGCCCTTTTAAGAATATGTTAAGATGTAACTCTCACAGTTACCATTTTTAAAAAAGAGAATTACAGATACTTTCTCTTCTGCCAAATTGCAATTTCTGTCTTGTTACATCCATCCTGTTAAAACTATGAGCAAGATTATTTTCTAAGATTGTAATCCAGTAAATTATTAAAAAATTATTTAAACAGAATCCAGATTAATTTTTTTTTTAGTTTGATGCTAGCATTTTAACGTCTGGATGATTCAACCTGCCTGCAACTGGACCCAACGCTGGTCCAATTAGACTTCCTGTTTTATTAAAGCCCAAACATCACATCGGTCATATTGGCGGCGAGCATCGTCCAACCCGTCCTTCCCCCTGGCTGCAGGCTTCGGCTCCGCCCTGCTGGTTTCACAAAACCCCCCAACATTTGCATCACTCCTCCATTTTTTTCAAACTCTTAAACAGGGTTGGATTAAATTTCTCCGTGGGCTTTTATTTCTCTCTTTTCCGAGAACGGACTCGGCGTCCGCCGTTTCTCCTCAGCTCTGACGCCCCATGAATCATTAACGGCAGAGTAATTATGCAACGATCAAACTTGGAATATTACCCCACTTAGCTCATGTTTAATGCTCTAATTAATTCTGAGCCCTGCGAGCCAACATCAATTTATTTGATTAGTACTTTGCAAAGTCATACAGAGGTTTTTTAACTGTTTTTCAGTATGTGTGTGTGTGTGTGTGTGTGTGTGTGTGTGCACATTTAAAAATGTTTCTGTATTAATTAAAGCGCAACCCGGACGGCGATGTCATGATACAAACCAAAGCGGCGACCTTTCTCAATTTTTTTTTTATCCTGTTCCATCATAGTTTTGTGCAGTTTTCCCTCGTATTACAGGAGTTTGTAGGTTTTAAGTAGTTTAATTGTTTGCGGGAGGATACTTTTCTTATGAGAAAAACAATATATATAGGCTGCATACATATTAACGTCATAATATTTTGAGGGCTTTCACTCGTTATTTCATCTTGATTTGTTTCTTTTGTTGATGATATGCTAAAATGTGTTGGGTAATTTCCAGGAGTTTTTCAGTGCAGGTATTTTACAATATTTTTCTTTGTCTTTGTTAATTAATTTTAAGTTAATTTGTTTCAACAGTTGCTGGAATTGTTATTGGTGCATTCTGAGGCATTTTCCTATTTGTTTGTCTGATTGTCTTCTATCGAATTGATTTTTTTTTTCATTTGTCAGTTTATCTTTTGGATGAAAACATTACAGATTTTTGAATATACCAAATTTTGATATATACAAATTCCATATTACATCATATATATTTTACTTTATTTCAATTTCAGTCAATCCATTCAATGCAGATTTGCTTCTTTTTGTTTCTTTAAAAGCAAATTTTATTGAAAATATGCCCTCGAAGATTTTTTTTTTTTTTTGCAGATGTCTTGAAGTTTTATTTCATATTTTTGTAGATTATCTGGGATTTTCCCTGACTTTTCAACAGACTCTGTTTCGTTTGTTTATTTTTCTTTCTGTCAACTGCTGAGGAGGATTTTCAATATCTGATATGTAAAACATGATCTATGCAACTCTAATAACAAAACAACAAAAAAATACACTATATTAATAGTTATTGTATAATAACAACAACAAATACCAGATTATCTGATTTTTCAGGATATTTATGGATGATTTAAGTTTTTTTATTTATTTATTTTGACATTCTAGATAGAACTGTTTTGTTTTGTTTTGTTTTGTTTTGTTTTGTTTTGTTTTGTTTTGTTTTGTTTTGTTTTGTTTTGTTTTGTTTTGTTTTGTTTTGTTTTGTTTCCCCCAAAAGAACTTTCATAATTTCTTAAATTTCATTTTGTGTTACTGTTTGCAGGTAAAGCTTAATGTTTCCAGGGATTACTTATTAAAACAATAAAAGACTGGAGTTTGTCCTCGACTGAGGACTCGGGGAACGACTGACTCACCACACATACCCCGCCTCCCTCTGTCTGTCATTGCTGTTTGTCAAGCGTCCAGTTTTAAATAAAGATTACACACAGCTGAGCGGTAATGATGTAACAGCTCATTAATAAGCAGCTGTCAGCGGGCTGAGGGGCGTCTTGATGCGAAAACATTTCATCACTTTGACAAAAAAAAAAAAAAAAAAACTAACTGCCTGACTTTCACCGTGTTTTTATCTTCGGGTGTCGGCACCGTGTGATGTCCTTGTCTCACAGAGCGAGCACCGCCGATAAGGGACGTCTCCTCTCTTTAATAACTTTTATCTGACAGCTGACAAACAACGTCAAAAACTCAAAGAGCGCCGGAGCCCCCGGACACGGAGGTCGCAGGGGCGACGCTGTCTGCTGCTGCCGATAGAGACGCCGTGTTCGTGCAGTAATTGTCCCCCCCGAGCTCCTCCTCCTCTGCCGAGCGTTGGGCTCCTCCGCCGAAGCTTGGCCAAGCAGCCGCAGTTAACCTCCATCCTCATGTGATCGCTGCAGTGTGAGCAGTCGATCAAGATTACTATACACTTATTTTATGTCCGAAAGTGAGTACAGAAACTATAATAGCCCACTGTCCTCAAATGAGGACATAGCATTTTGGGATCGCTGCATCTGAGATTTCCCTCCACTTAACTTTGGCTTATTGGGCCTCATGCAGTGAGACTCGTTTTCTATTTGCAGCATCTAACGAAGACAATAAAATCCCACTCTATCTTTTTTCTTCATAATGACTTTCCCCTTGCAAAGACTAAGATGAACCCTTTGTCCCAATATCCCTTACACCTCACACTTTTTAATGCTTTGACACTGTGCCCTCGTGCACACGGACTGCTTCTGCGTTTGCTAATGGAAATGAAATGCCTTGTCCACATATGAGGAAATAACATATAGACTTTGTGTGCCTTGTATTTTTGTTCAAAAACTTCAGTTTCCCAAAATGACTGGGGAAAACTCTTTGTACTTTAAGGTTTTTGCACTTAATTTGTTGCCCGATAGTTTTGAGACATGAAACAGAAGGTCTCAAGGTATAAAAGAGGCTCTATTTTGTGTGAAATATAAAAACAATCGCTTCAAACGTCACAACGATGGTAGAGGTGACGACGGCCGTCTGTACCTGGGTCTGTTCCCTCCATCCCCAGAACACATGTGGAAGATGTACGACGACCTGAGCTTTTTTAATCAGCCAGAAACCTCGGCAGCGGCGGCTGCAACCATACATCACGCTGCCCAAGTGATTTAATGCCGTTCTAATGTTTCTCTTTCTTCGCCAGCGTCTTTTGTCTTCTGAATGAACCAACGGCCTTGGCTGCTGCATTTGAATCAAACCAGGATGATTTTTAATTGGACGGGAAGATAAAGAAAATTTTATTCTGATACGTGACAATGATATTTAAATATATAAAACTCACATTTAAAGATACATCACACTCACAAGAAAAGAAAAATAAGTTATAAAAAAAGTTGAAAAATTTGGGAGTGTTTTTCCTGAAAAAATGTTTTTTTTCTCTTTCACATTGTAAACCACCAAACTCAAAATCATAACGAGTCCATGATGAGGTATGAATGACTCTTGGTAATCATTGTAAATGGACAAAATATACTGAGTTCCATATACTGTTCTTAATTCTACTTCATTTCGAGTTTTAAAAACATTGCAATTTTTTGGACTAGCAGGTCGAGTTAGGACTGTCTCGTTAGATCAAGACGGTTCCAGCTACTAGTCCAGTGGTGGACGGAGTTCTCTGTGTGGTCTCTTCATGTTCTCCTGCCCGGGTACATTCCAGGTTCTCCGTCTCCCTCCCAGTCTAAAGACAGGTTCAGATCAATAGGTTCATTGAAGGCTTGTATGTATGAATGAGATGTATGAGAGTGAAGAGTTGGATGTTGCTGTATGGCCCTGTGATTGACAGCTGACAGGTTAAACCCCGCCTCTTGCCCCTAAGTCAACTTGGATTGGCTCTTTCCCCACTAAAGACCCCTTACTTTTGAAACATCTTCCACATTATTTGACTGACATTTCTAACAGGAAGGACCAAAAAATAAGCACACACAAAGACACGCATATGCATCCCTCCACCGTAAACTATGTTTTTAAAACCCACAGAACTTTCTGATTTCAAGAGAAACTGTTTGCTACTTTACCCCCCCCCACACACCCACACACACACACATAATACAGACACCGGCACTCACACCGCAACGCCCTGTTGTCGTGTTGCCGTGTGTTAATTAGCTCCGGCAGCCACTTTATGTAAAATAGTTCTGCCAAGTTTTAATTGATTAGAAGTCTGCGTGTCACTGCCAGGAAGAACAATGTAGATCCAATTAGCACTGTAACGTGTAAACATGAACACTAACTCCCATGGTGCACCGGGGTCTGCGTGTGTGTGTGTGTGTGTGTGTGTGTGTGTGTGTGTGTGTGTCGGTGATCAGTCTCATTTCTTAATCATCACTTTCTGCTCCAGATGAGACTTTATGAGGGACTAAATTGCCTTAAAGGGATTTCTTAATAAAAGGATTACTCTCATGTAATCCCCTTTGTCCCAATGGGCTCCCCCCCAAAAAAAAACATTCATGTGCATGTACATGCATTCACACAAACACACGGACACACACAAATAATTACAGAAGCACACAAACAGGATCAGATTAAAAAATGGAAATAAATGCAAAAACAATGATTTTGATGGAAATGAAACCATGTAAAATTTGTGTGTGTGTGTGTGTGTGTGTGTGTGTGTGTGTGTGTGTGTGTCTGTTTGTGTGTGTGTGTGAGCATGAGGCTCATCGTCTCATCCCCAATTAACAAAGACAAATCCGCTGCTATCTGCGCTAATGAGTGTTTAAGTTGAAGAGACGCCATGTTTATTTAATGAGACGGAGCTTTTTATTATTTTTTGTTTTTAGTTTTTTTTTTGTTCAATTATAGTCTGGAGGGCGTGGTTGTCCCTGGACTAGAGGAGGGAGGAGGAAAGACAAAGAATAAGATAGGAAAGGAAGTTTGAAAGCCCTCTCCGCTCAGCTTTTCACAGTAAAGCTCAGTGAGGGTCACCAAGAGAAAGTGGCAGTGTCCTCAGATTTTCAAAATAAAAGCATGGCAAGAGTTGGCAGTTAGTAACATGCGGTTGAACTATTGTCTGTAGTCATTTTCCAAAGTTGCATCGTCTGAAATGCTTGAAATATGGACATTCCCATGAAAATGTCAAATTTTAGGACAATTCACACTTTGAAATCTGGAAATTTACAACAAGATCCCTGACCTACAGTCATGAAAGAGACTCATTTATGTTTCCTTTGATTGTTGGTGTTTTAATTTCAATCGTTTGTCTTTCACATTATTTTGTTTTACCTGTTGTTTATGCAGGTTATGCAAGATTTTCTTATTAACTAAAACTTTGGCATAATATTTACTTTTGTTCCTTGCTGTAAATCATTTCCTAATTCATTATTACATGGTTGTACATAAATGCTCCAATAGGGTTTCACGCTTGTCTACGTTGATACAGATTTTACATAATCTTCTTTGGTTTAATAATAAAGAAAATTTGTCCACAGGAGCACAGATGATGGATTTCATTTTTTTTAAGCTGTTTTTTTTTTCTGAAGCTTGGAAGTAAGAGGTGAAGGTTGTGGTTCTGCCTGCAGGTGGAGCTGACGGGCAGCAGTGCCTTCGACTACATCCACCCCGGCGACCACGTGGAAATGGCAGAGCAGCTGGGGATGAAGCTGCCACCAGGTCGGGGCCCATCCCTGTCGCAGGGAGCAGTCAATGAGGACGGGGCGTCGTCGGCCTCCTCATCCTCGCATTCCGAGACCCCGGAACCAGGTTAGGAGCGGGCTTCTTTCAGGAAGGGGATGCGGGTAGCGGGAGGTGATTTGACATCTTTCATTTGCAGCTGTTCAAAGGAAGGAGTAAAAGACAGGTGAGGCCTGGTGGTGGAAAGGTGTCAAATGTGGGGGAAAAAAGGCAGGAAATAAAAGGTCATGTTATGAAATGGCAGTCAGAATTGTTTCCAGAATCCTTGAAAACAAGAAAGTTTTTTTTTTTTTAATAATCAAAGGCAGCTATATTTATTAATTTTTGTTGTATTTATTTTTAATAAAATTTTGTGTAAACCTTATATTTTATCAATAATGTTTCAGTTAATTTCAATTCATTTTTCTGTAGCTTGGGCTTTTTGTTCTTTTAAGCATGTTTTACTGCTGATATTTTGATTAGTTTCATTCCCACAGATGCTTAAATCTTGTTTCGTCCTGAGCCCCGAGTGTTTGTCATGAAATCTCTTCCTAGTCTTTACATTATTTAGTACTTCTTTTTTAATATTTCTGACTGATTTTTTTCTTTTTTTTCTAAGGGGGGGGGGCTTATTTATTTAACTTCACTGGGTATTTTGGACTCATTTTCCTGCAGCTTTATAGCACTAATTAACACATGGCGTTGCAGAAAGTGCGTCAGTTGGCGGCAGCAGCCCTCCGCCATGGCGTTTAGGACTTGCCTCTCCTGCTCCATTATGTTGGAGCCTCCCTCTCTCGCTGATGATAATTCAAGTATTAGGGTGAAAATCCATTTATAAATTAAACAAAATGACTTGATATCCATCGAGTCCCTCAGTTCATCAGCCTGTTCAAACACGAAGGGGAAGATTGGCTCGGCGGCGGCTGGGGCCTTCGGAGACGCCACAGTAATTAGATCTGCAGCGGATTTATTCTGGGCTGATTGGTCCTGGTGATGGGTGTGTGTGTGAGTGTGTGTGAAATTAACTGGACTTTGACGTTTGAGTTTTTTGTACTTTCTTTTTTTTTAATCAAATCTCTGCCCCTTTTCCCGCCAATAAGAACAGTGTCTGATGTCTTCAGTTCAAGCTTTTCTGAATGAAAATATCTTCCAATTTTAAGTATATATTTTTTTCGATCTGTCATATCTGAGTAATGTTTATGATAGTGGTCGTTCCTTTTTCGCATAATTTGTGTTTTTTTTTTTTTTACAATATATGTATTTTTTTCTTTTGAGATACTTTCTGCACATTTTTTATAAATTTTATGATTTTTTCAATATTACAAATACAACAAAATGTTCATGCTATTTCCCTTTCCCATTTTTTGCAATTTTTCAAAATCTTTTCTCAAAATATTTGTGCCACTTTTTATTCTTTTTTATTCATTTTTTGCTAATTTCCTTTTTCCCTTTTTTCAATAATTTTCCTCAAGATAGGTTATGTTTTTGTCTTTCTTATGTCTTTCTTGCCAATTCAGTACATTTCTTATTTTGTTGCTTTTCAACATTTACTGACATTCACATGTTTTTTATTATTGTAATAAACATTTTGTGTTTTCAGATAAATATTATATTTTTTCTACTTTCAGTTAATTTCTTTCAGACAGTCGGTCGTTTCTTCAGCAAGCCTCAGCTTGCTTTTGGAGAAAGAGCAAGAATAGTGTGTGCGCGTGGTGTCGGTGTGTGTGGGTGCTTGCGTGCTCGCGCATGTGCGGTCGTCAATGTCAATTTGTCTGAAAAGGGAGACGATCTAAACAGGGCTGAGTGTTTCCCGATGCTAATTCACACTAAAGATGGAGAGATAGAAAAACAGGAGGGTTTTTGTGTGAATGTCTGAGTGACTCCCAAAGTTAATTTGACCAAAGAGCGTGAGGGAGTGGGCGAATGAGAGGAGGAGGAGGAAGAGAAGGAGGGGGGTGGGCTTTTGTTCTCCCGTGTTAATTTGTCCAGAGAGATGGAGATTGAAAGGAGGACGGAGGAGACGCAAGAGGGAGGCGTTTCGAATGCTTAGCAAATGTAATTTTTTTCCAGGGAGAGAGAGAAGGAGAGAAAAAGAAGGAAAAGGGGAGGGGGGGGGCGACCATGTTTGAATGTGAAGGAGTTTGATCCCCAGCGATAACGTGACGGATGAAGCCGCAGGATTAGGATTCATGTGTGTGTTCTGTCACGGTGATTCGTCTGGAGGACAGGAGATGGAGATGGAGTTGGGAGGGTGTGGGGGGGTAAGGAGGAGGAGGAGAAGGAGGGAAAGTCCACGGTCAGGCGGCTCTGACAGGAGGAAGCACATTCAGGGGGACCTCCTGCTTCCAGACATTGTTTTTTTTACAACCAGTTGTTCTCATTTCAGGGGAGCAAAGTTCTACATATTTGCCGATAAAGTCAAGGGAACATGAAATGAAAACACTTCTGAGTGTGAATATCAAATTCAACATTCTTTGACATTTAAATCTAAATTTTGATTGATTTCAGTGAAAAAAGAATGGAGTCCAAGTTTTATGGTCAAGAAGTGCAATCGTTTTGGAAGAATCAGATCAAAATCTCAGGAGAAACAACCTCTAACAATATTATGGAATAATTTTTATTGGTCAAGTAGAGTATAATTTTACTCACCTGCATGTGCGTGAGAATAAACTCATAATGTAGACATGAAGGCGAGAACCAATAAAAAGTTCAAAGTTTCCTTTGGCATGGCTTAAAAAAATGATCTCTAGATTTCATAGAGCTCAGGAGATGAAGATTGTCAGATGAAGATAAAGATGAAAGAGACAAACAGTTGGTTTGTTTCAAGAAGTCAAAAAGGAGTTTTGAGAAAAACAGAAGATTTTCAGCCATAAAAATGTGTCCGTTTAAGTCTTAGATGATGTGGTTGGAATTTAATGGATCTGATCTAATCCTGATATACTGACACCCAAATCTGTTTGTCTAGATGATCTTAATGGAACGTACACCTTATTTCTATGGCGACAACTCATGATGTGCTAACTTCAGGCCAAAGCTCTACTTCTCCAACACTTGCTAACGATTAACGCTGAAACAGGCAAAAGTGACATCTCCTTGGACTATTGTGCTAAAAGAAAAAAAGAATCAGCAAAGTTGGGGGTCTGTCCGTCACAAACTCCTCCTCCTCCTACATCTACATCTTCCCCTTCTTCCATCCTCTACTCCTTGTTGTCCTTCCTTCCTCCCCTCCTCCCGTCCACTACTCCTCCCCCTCTTCTCTCCAACCCCCCTTCATCCCTCCTTCGTTCCTCCCCCGCACCCGCTCTCCCACCCCTTCTCTCCCGTTCACTCTCTCCAACAGCCTGTTGACTATTACCTTTGACCTCCTCGCTGCAGGAACAGTAGATGAAGGCACAGACAGGAGTCTGCTGTTTTCTCTCCAACGTAAATATCAGCATTTTTGGATTCCAGACAATTTGTTTTTTCAGGAACACAATGATAATTTCTCTTTATTTTTTGACATGCTTTCACTTTGACAATTCTGGAAACATTTTTGGGATTCGCTTGCTGAGTTTCAGATCACCCGTCAATCGCTTTTTTATTTTTGGCTGAGTAGCTCCAGGTTCAGGTTTCAGGTTAATTTGTCATATGCAGGTTAACGCACACAAGAATGCGATGAAAGGTTCCTGACAGGAAGAACCAGTCAACTAATTTTCCACAACACACAATAACAATACATGCAAAGTATAAGCAGAGTTTCAAAATAGATAAATTAATACATAATAGATGTGCAAGATCTAGAGACGAATTTTGCTTTTTCCCCCCGCCCGGGGACTCTGACCCATTATGCCAACACAGCTGGTGCCGAAGTCAATGTGATTTTTTGCCAATCTTCACGTCACAAAGTTCTGAGATCATCACCTGTTGATTTTGGTCGCTGGGGGCTGACATTGGGTCAGTTTCAGTGGTCTGGATAAGGAAATTGTGTCTTGCTGACTCAAAGTTATTACTTACTCATGTTCATGCAGTTGTTTTTTTTTTTTTTTGTGAAATTCTTCTGCAAGTTTTTTCAAGAAAACTTACATTTAACTGAAACATTTATTCTTCATTTATTATTGACATCACTTGTTCTGCACACAAGGTCAGAGGGGGCTGGAGCCAATCTCGGGTGATATTAGGCCAGGAGGCGGGATTTAAACCTGGATAGGTCACCTGTCAGTCACAGATATCCAACCATTCACTTTCATTCGCACCAATGGATTATTTAGAGACTTCATGAACCTACTGACTGTTTTTGGACTGTACTGGTAGAGGAAGATGGAGAACCTGGACAGGGGAACATGGAGAGAACATATAGAGATACAGTAACTAGATAAGCTGAGAACCTAAACCTTCCTATGCTGACCTCTGACCCACCCCAGTGATACATAATTTAAAATATATATTTAATCAAGGTGTGTCTCATACAAGGTGTGCGAAGAATAGAGACATTGGGATTCCAGCGAACCAGAACAATTCACACCCGCCTTTGTTTTCCATGAGGACTTAAGTCCAAGACAAAGGACACCTTTGCTCCACCTTCACCTTTACTTGTGTTCGCACTGTTAATCTGAGGAGCTGCTGCTTTTTAAGATTGAATTTAATTCAATGTTCTCTCCATCAGAAGGTAGAAGGAGTTGGATAAACAGCTAAATGCAGCGCAGGTTGTTGAATGTGGTCTCCCGCAGCGACGCCTCGTTTCTCCCTCGAACCTCTGATTATTGTCTCTAATTACACTATTAGACCCTAATTCATCATAATTGCTCGCATTTATCATAATTAGCCCCGTTTACAGTCTCCTACGGTTAATGTCATTCACAGGCCCAAGGACAGTGTGTGTGTGTGTGTGTGTGTGTGTGTGTGTGAGTGTGTGTGTGTGTGTGTGTGTGTGTGTGTGTGTGTGTGTGTGTGTGTGTGTGTGTGTGTTTGAGTGTGTGTGAGTGTGTGTGAGTATGTGTGTGTGTGTGTGTGTGTGTGTGTGTGTGTGTGTGTGCGCGCGAATGTGCACACATGTTCGCATGCAGTTGAAATGTCACCCGGCTACAGCAGCTGCAAAGGTCGAATGTTGACACCATGAGTATTTTTTCCATCATCTCTCCATTTTTTTGTTTTATAAGATCTAGATTTGGGCTTTTTTAAAATCAAATTATTTGAGTATTTGGGAAGAAAGTGATAGAGTACATTTATGCACCAATAAATCCTGCTGTCTTGGGCCTCTGTGCTTTCAGGATCAGACATTTGACTAGATAATAAAGCTGTGTTTCACAACATTTAGAACAATTAATTTTTATGTTGGGAAAGCAAATACATGAGTAAATTCAAGTGGTGGGATAACATATTTACTCATTTTATTTAAATCCGTTTCAAGATTCAATTTAAGCTGTTTTCAAGAAAATCACCTAAAACTACATGAAAGATATAATAGAAAAATATCACATTAATTAGCAGAAGAAAAAAGATAAGGAAGCAAAAAAACAACAAGATAAAAATCAGGAAGAAATTGTAAATAAATCTACTTAGTACTTTAAAAACTATCAGTAAAAACAAAGCAATTATTATTCAGGGTAAAAGGAGGATGAGGAAGAGAGTTCTTCCGTTCTCCCCTGGAGAACCTCTGAAGCTCTGAAGCTCAGAAAAGCCACTCGAGGCCAACAGCGAACTTTCTGCTGCACTTTGATGGAGTCGAATCGGTAAGTGGAAGAGCTGCAGCCAATCACACGCTACCGTTCCTTTCTAATTAGCTGCCTGACGAGGACGGACTGTTTACACTCCCATAACAAATACTGTGCTATCGGCCTGCCGCCGCAGCAATGAAACAACTCATCGAGGTCCTCAACTTGCGTGTGTGGGTTTGTGAGTGCATGTGTGTGCACGTGCGTGTGTGTGTGTTTGTGTGTGTGTGTGTGTAGCCACGGAAACAAACCAGCAGGCGCCGCCATATGTAAAGTCCTTACTTTAGAACATTGGGACTGATCTTTGAATATAAAGTGAAGATTTCAAAAGAGTGAGGCAGAAGCGAATGTTGATGCAGATGAAAAATACAAGGGAAAAAAGGTGTATTTATTTATCAGAAATTTGTGACCCCAATGAATGATTTCCTCGATCATTTTGCATGCAGCTATCAACGACGGTTTATTTCCTTGAGGTTTTAGGTTCTCCCGGCTTTCGTATCATTTTCAGCTTTTTCTCCCTGTAGTTTGGTTTTAGCAATTTCTTCTCTGCTCCGTCTTTCTGTATTATTTGTATGTACTTTACTTCTTTCCCATACCATTAAGGAATATTTTCACAATATTCTAGCTTAGTTCCCCAAAATGTTTTTTGTTTCCTAATTTCAACTGGTGTTCATTTTTTTTTTTTTTTTACTTTGTCCTTTTCTTTCCTTTTTCTTTTCCATTTTGGCTTGTCAGACTCAGTGTCTGTTGTGTGTCGTTTCCCGAGGCGCCAGCTGTTTATACCTCTAAGCCCTGGTCTGTCGCCGTTTGTTGGGGCGACTCGTCAGCGTGTAGAACAAGCGTCTGATGAGTTTGTGTCTCTCGTTAGCGGCCGCCGCTCCTCTGATTAGCGATGCTAATCTGCTCAGTCGCTCCATCTGTCGCGCGGCAGCAGCGGCTTCAGGACGACGGGATGAAAGAGCGCCACAAAAGTCAGACCCAGTCGATTCACTTCAAGCGTCTCTTTGATGCGACTCGCGGCGAAAGTTGCTTCTTGACAAGAAACTCCTGGTGAAGTTAATTTCACCGCTGTTAATGACGCTGCGGCTGTAACATTCAGAAGGGTCATATTTGATTTGACAAACCTACAGAACACCAGAATTTTTTAATGATAATATCAAAAATAAATTTCATAAAAAGCCTTTTTAACGTTATACATATGTTCATTTTTAGGAACATTATGTGTACTTACTGTTCATTTGGGGATTTTCACAGTGAAAATTGTCCACTAAACTTAAAGCAGATATTTTCAGCAAATGTGTTGATTGCTTTTATTTATAAAGAGATTTTTTGAAGACTTTTAGTTGAGTGTTTTAATGCTTTCACAAAGTCACATGACCTCGTGGAAACGGGATTTTTGTGCCCCCAAACCACTTGTGAATGCGCTGACATCACTCTTACATCATCGGCACTCCTTTAAATTCCCTCGGTGTGTGTGTGTATGTCTGTGTGTGTGTGTGTGTGTGTGTGTGTGTGTGTGTGTGTGTGTGTGTGTGTGTGTATGACCCCTGACCTTGTTCTAAACAAAGACGAGCTGTCACTCTCCTTATCTGTATCACAGAAACCAAATTGTCTTTTCATTTTCTCCCCACTTCATCTCCCCAACCCCTCATGAACACACACACAAGCACTCGCACACAGACACACACACACACACACACACACACGCAAGCACGCATACTCACTTCCTCTTGCCTCTGTAGCCAAGAGATTGTGGACTTTATTGAAAATTTTGGTTTTGTTCCGGTTGATTTCAACCCTCTGAGACTTTCAGGTGTTTTCTTGCCGATTTTCTGCTTGTTTATTCTGCACATTTTTTTAATTCTGTTTTGTCCTCGGTCTTCATGACACCAATTCGAGTTTGATGATCTTAGTGATTTTTGTAGAGAGAACCACAAAAGCCATCAGAAACATCTTTGTAACTTTTTTTTCCTGAAAGATTCTACTTGGTTTTTGAGTGGTTTCTTGGAAATCGGAAAGTGATTCATTACAGTATTTCAGGCTGTTTGGATGTTTTGGAGTGATTACTCTTTCCACTGATTTCAGGGGCTTTTGGAACCTGCTAGTTTTCTCCAGGTTCATTATATACATTTTTTGTAGTTAATTTGCTGCTGATTTGTAGGTCACTTCCCATTGATGTTCATATCACTTCCTGCTGATTTTAGTGAGATTTGCAGCCTACTTTCACTTTCATCACTTCCTCTTGGTAACTGAACTTCTCCAAAGAGGATGAGCGGCAGCTAAAGTCGGCTTAAGGGAAGCCTTGAGAGTCTCGACGCACGGAGGAGTGGGGTTGGGGGGGGGGCATAAGTGGGGAGTAAAATGAGATGTGGGGTGGTGGTGTCGGGGCTGGGGCTGGGTGGTGAGGAGTACGTCTCTGCGGTGGAAAAGAGAAAGAAAGATGGAAAGAAAGGAAGGAAAGAGACAAAGCAGGATCAAGGCGTCTCCAGACTATTAGAGGCTGTTTGATTAGAGCTCAGCGTCCTGATGGGGAGGGGCAGGGAGCACTGAGGAGGGGGAGGGTGGCAAGGGGGATACTTTACCTTCCGCTACCTTTGGTTCCCAGGCTCTGACATGGTGGGAAACGGCTTCGGAAGAAATCTAACAGTTTAACTTCGTCTTTGACTCTGCCTCCCCCCTTTCGCTGCTCAGGGTAGGCTCCGTGATGTCATCCGGACCGTCGTGATGTCACAGGTCACCTGCTTGACTCGGAACCTGATGACATCACGGATCCAGGCGGAGGATTTTTGCAGCAGACAATTTGGTTTATTTCATCTATTTCTGTTGTTCAGTTGTAATTTCTTTTAGTTTCCTATCTGATTATGTTCATCTTTCTTAAAATGTAAAAGAGATGTTGTTCATTTTAGGCATAACATCTCTTCTGTCTGGTGTTTTTCAGATTTCAAAGAAAGTTTAGTGTGATTTTTGTTGCAGATTTTCAAGGCATTTTATTTCTGATTTACATTGGACTTTAGAGACATTTTTAAATCTGGTTTTAATTTTTTTTCCACAGACTTGATATCGAGGTGATATACAGTAATTCTATACAGTAAAGTTGTTTATTTTCTCTTTTCTTGCTGGTTTCATTGTGGCCTGCACCTTTTCAAAGTTTAGTTGAAAGTTTAATGAAAGTTTCCATGAAATTTCTGTTGCATTTTCCTATTTCTCTCCTCCTCCGTCATACGCCTCCTCTTCCCTTTTAACTACCTCTCCCGCTCCCTCCCTCTGGCCACCCTCTCCTCCCTGCCCTTCATCTCCTCCTCCTCCTCCTCCTGCAACAAAATTATTCTTCCTGAGACAATTTGTCAAATCCCGCCTGATAGCAAGCACATTCTATTCATAAGGTGAGTCTCCCCATCCTCCTCCTCCTCCTCCTCCTCCTCCCTACCCCCACCCCTGCGTCACCCCCACCACCACTTCCCCCTTCCCCTTGACGGAAGCAATTCAATTACAGGCGAGGAGGCGATAGTGAGCCGGAGAGGCCGGGATATGACAGGACAGTTACAGAGTGTTTACACAATTAAACTTTCACTGACAATATTCTTCTCTCTCTCTCTCTCTGTCTCTCTCTCTTTCTGTCCTGCGTGCATTCGTGCGTGTGTGTGTATTTCAATGTAAATTGAGGTTATAGCTACCTTTTTAATGTATATGTTTATATACAAGTGACTTTGAATGTGTGTGCGTGTTTGAGCAAGATGCTATAGCAGATTTGTTATTATTGCCTCTCACCCCATCGCCTCTCTCATCTCCCTGGATTCCGCCCTGCTGTTGCATTGTGGGTAAAGAAAGGGGGAGCAGGTGGCGTGTTGTGAAGAGGGGGCGTTCCTAAGTCTGATGACATCACAGTGATACAGACTGTCCTCTCCTTCACGGAAAAAAATCCAAAAATTCAAACTGACCCTTTAACATGTGTATGTTTAGGCGCCGGATTGGCCTATGCCTCCTGGTACCAGTTGGATGTAAGATAAACACACAAAAAAGCTGCCACAGATGTCACAAACTCCAAGTGTCACCTATATCAATTACCATGAGGACAAAAGTTTGCTGAAATTCAACCCTCTGGTGACTGCGAATTTCGTTCCAGGTTCTGTACTCCCGTGAACCTTGTTCTTCTTAACCCAGATTTGTCCTTTTCCACCAGAGGCTTTTTAGCGCCTGCCAGTGGCGACAAAGACAACCTGACCTGACCTGACTGAAATCAATTTTTTTTCTATTGTTTGAATTTTGTAAGAATTTGAAAAAAAGATACCCTACTTTAGCGATCTTGAATGCTGCTTATCAGGAACTACTTATCTGATGATGTTAGAACTTTTAAATTAAATTAGTAAGAGTTTTATTTAACACTGACTTGACGTGATTTTTTTAAGGAGAAATTACAAAAACAAAGTACCTTTAAATTTGGGAGGGTTTTTTTTTTTAAATTAGCAGCATAAAAAAAAAAAACCTCAACATTAGCAAATGTAATTTAAAAAAAAATAAGAATACATGTAATTTTTTTAAACGTCACAAAACATTTGTTAAAATTTAAAAGGTCCAAAAATCTAATCCAGTGAGCCCTCAGCAGCATCAAAACGGAAATGTTATTATTGTTTGTTAGCAATAGTGACTCATGTTGTCAGTTATTGTAATTGTGTCTCCTCTGCTTACATTTTTGTGGTGGCTGCGATGAAGGTCGTTTTGATCTTGTGGCTCATTTCATGGCCCCATCACGTTAGCTGGTTATCAGTCAAACAGGATGGACCTTGTGAATTAATCATTTGTCCTTCAAACGAGGGGAAAGTTTCCATTCTATGAAGAGTTAAAAAAAAAGATTGGTGTGCACAAAGAAAACTTGCCCATTTATGCCCCTAGTGAATGCAGCAAATCATCATCCCTTACAAGTTCCTTGAAGAAAGAGTACAGTCACAAATTAAAAATGCTTTTTAATCATTAAGTAGTTGGTTTCCATGTATTAAACAGGTGAGCCAGCCTTTTCATCCTGCTGCCCTGATACATTCTGCTTTACATTTTTGTGCCCTGCGTTACTTTCGTGAAAGGGAATTAGTACAAGGATCAGCAAGCAGCTTTTAAGTATCTGAAGCATAAAAAAAAAATCAAATGAAATAGCATCCCTTGTATCATCTAAATTAAAAAAACAAAGGACCGAGGATTGAACCATGTGGGACTCCACACCGTTCTCTCTGAATCTTAAGAGTCGACAACTTAAAACTTCATTATCTGTCTTATTCTCCGAGTAAATAAACAGAATTTGTTTGTCAAGTACGAGGTGTCGTCGTTCTCATTTCCCTGCTCTGCTTCCATTGTGTCTCACCGCGGCACCTCGTCACGGCGGCCGAGGGAGGTTGTCTCGACCTTGTAGCTCATTTTGTCTCACCGTCACGTTAGCTAGTTATCAGTTGGACACAACGGGCCCCAGCGAAGCCCGGCTCTCCAACTGCCAGACAATGATACGCCGTCCCATAGAGACTTTTTCTGCCGCCGCTCACAAACACACACACACGGAGTCAAACCCCGAGCTCGGGGTTTAGACTGCCGATCGCAGGCGGAGGTTGTTCTTTTTAATTAATCATTTGTCCTTCAAACGAGGGAAAGTTTTCACGCGGCAGATAATTAGGTCCCAGAGTCTTCAGCCACCTGCCGCCTTTGTAGCCCATCTTTGTCTGGAAGCAGCAATGTCCCCGAAGACGGAGCGGCAGCGAACACACTGCCTGCTGAATGACAAACTAACCCCTGCCACTCCCTTCTCCTCTTTCATTTCATCATCACGCTCACTCGTTTCTTCTTTTCTTCTATTTCCAACTCACTCCTGTTCTCTTTCATTTTCTCCTCACGTTTTTTCCCAAGTCCTTTTTTCATCCACCCTCTCTCCTTCTGTTTCATCCCGGACCCTGCTTTTTCTTTTATTTTCACGCAACACTTCCTCACTTCTTTATTCTTTTTTTCTCACCACAAATCCTTTACTTGTTATTTATTTTGTCACATCACCTCTTTCCATGCTGCTCTGTCTCTTCCCTGTTTTTCTTCCTTTCCTCTTCGTCTTTGAAATTTCCTCATTTTTTCTCGTCATTTATTTCCTCCTCACTACTTCCTCTGATCATTTCTTTCTTCCTGCTCACTCTTCTTCTTCCTTTTACTAACTTCAACTTTTCTTTTTCCTCATCTCTCTTTTCACTTTTTCATTTTCTATTGCACATGCACTTATTGTATCCTGCTTCTGCTTTTTTATTTTTTTCATACCTTCTTTTCTTTTTTAATCATCACACCACTTTTGTCACACTTTCTTCCTTTCATTTCTCCCATTCTTCTGCCACTGTTTGTTTTCAACTCTTTCCCCTTGTTGCTCCCAACTGTCTTTGATTTCCTTTTCTCATTTCAACAGTTCTTGTCTCTTTTTCTAGTATTCCCACCATCTCCTCGTCTTTAAGTGGTCCCCCCGTCGTTGTCCCCCTCCTTTTTCGTCTCCCCTCAGTTTACTTCATGCTATGGTACTTTAAGTGTGCATGTCGGGGGGGGCAAATAATCTGAAGTCTGCAATTTGTCCATCTCCCCCTCCACCAGACAAGAGACTGAGGAAGCTTTGAAAGATGGAGGGAGAGAAAAGATGAAAGTGGGATGAAATATGGATTAAAAGGTGGAGAGAGAGTGGGGCGGGATGGGAGGATGGATGCAGGGATGGATGGATTCATGGATGGATGGATGGATGGATGGAAAGGGGAGGAGGAATTAGTAGATGAAAAACATAGGCAGCAGGAACAAGGTGGCACATGAAGGAAGCAGATGGTGGAGGTTACGCATTTTATTATTTTTGAGATTTAAAACAGTCAAATTCTTTCTCTGTGGTCATGTGACCTAGTAACATCACAGCAAAACATAAACAACCACAAACCAACAAACAACCCTGGACTTGAATCCAAAAAAAAAAATCAGTGACAAGTTTACGTCGGCGTCTGCGTCTCAATTCAATTCCTCAATACGCTCCCCCCCCCCGGCTACTTACCCCCCTCATTCCCGTCTTCCCCACTCCCTTTGCCCCCTTCAAGGACGTTTATATTATAAAGGATGAATTTGCATATTAATTCATTTCTTTCACTTTTCTCAGATTAGCCGTTGTCAACACGTATCAGTGCTGATCAACCCAACACTCCCAGTGCTGTGTGTGTGTGCGTGTGGGGGAGGGGGTGCGTGTGTGTACATCGGCTGTGCATGTGTGGCATGTGTGTTTCAGTACAGTTATCTAAATAGGGACATTTAATCTGGTTCGGATTTTCGGACTTTTCCTTGTTACACCTTCTGTTCGAATGAATGAAAGAGCCCAGTGTTGTCTTAGCACTTTTTTAAAAATTAATTAAGATTTTTTTTTTGGGTAGCAGAGTGGGGGTAAAACTAACGAACCGACCTTGCTGAAACGGTATGTTGCTAATATTACAAGATTTACCTGAAATGAAATGCCTGGGGAGGTGTTACAATTATTCAATAATTGAAAAAAAACAAAATATTTTGAGATATAGCATAAAATTTCTTCCTGATAATCCATTTGCAAATAAATTGTATAAACTTATGTAAATTGTTGTCTTGATGTTAATTTGAGTTTTTTGGACTGAGTAATTTAATTGGGATAGTTTCCATATTTTGAAGTTTTTCCAAATTTTGAAAAAGCACATTTTCGGGACTTTATTCCAATTTTGGCACAAATTTCATTTCAAAAAGACCATAAATGCACTTAAAATATTTGTCGAATTACAAAATATGTTTTTAGTTTGGCATTTCAGTAGAATTTATCATAAATAACCTGATCATTTAGACAACATGAGCATAAAAAAATATTAATTGTCATTTAATTTTCATTTTATTATATTTATCACATTTTGATTACTTCTAAGGAAATCAGACAAAACATAACAGCACAGCTCAGCTGTACTGAAATGGTGTGCGATCTCTCAGTGTGTATTTGTGGGTGTGAACGTATCGTCCCCCTTCGGGATGGAGACGTTCTGAATATGCAGCTAATCCTGGACACTGACAGATGAATGGCTCACCTTCAGGGACGGACTCTGCTGATGAACGAGTGTCCGACCTGAAGGACAACTTCTGTTCCATTCAGGCTTTTATTTTGATAGTCATGATATTATTACCCCCCTCCCCCCCCTCCCAGTTTCTTTAACATGCAGTTTTTTTTCACCCCGTTGTCGTCTCGCCTTGATGTGTTTTGACGTGTTGATTCGGCGCCGCCAATGATTGACAGGTTGACGGGGCCTGTGATTGGTTGGCTGCCACTGCTCAGCAGGATGAATTTATTTACTGAATCCACATGGAATAAAATCCTCTCCCTCTCCTTCGTCTATCATTTCTTTTTTAGAGGGGTGTGGGGCGGGGGGTGGGATTCGGGCTGTGTTCTTCAAAACCTGTCAAAGGAAACATCAACAAATGAAGCGTAAACAAATTTAAGATGATCAAAAAAAAGAAACTTCAATTTACAAACGAAAGAAATTGCACTAATAATTAAAAGGAACCGACAGCGGATAGAGATTTTTTCTCTAGAATTCAATAAAGTTATAGATAAAGTAAATTAGATTATACTTAATGTTTCTCTTATAATCTTAAAATGCATAATTGATACAACTTTAAAAGAAATATAATTTCAAAATTTTGGTTCAAGAAGTTAATTTTTCCCATAATTCAGATTTTTGTAAGTATAATTGAAATCAATTAATTAATCGTAAATGTCTTTTTTTTTTCCTCTTTGTGTTTGTGTGTGTGCACGCACACGTGTGCATGCTCGTGTGCATGTTTCCGTATGTTCAGTAGAGTCTACCAGTCCCAGCCTTCTGTCTCCTGACAATTCTCTGGAACGTTCCTTCTTTATCCGGATGAAGTCTACACTGACGAAGCGCGGCGTCCACATCAAGTCCTCAGGATACAAGGTGACGCTTCCACCAACCACACGCACACATACAAAATCATACGCACACACAGCCTCCCGATAACGGCTCACTCAGTGCAGTGTGAAGCCACGTTATATTAACTCTACTCTTTTTAATGTTAAATCAACGTTTACATTTTCCACCAGGCCCTCAGTTACCTGAGCCTTCTCTGTGCTTTGACTTTACATTACATGACAGTAGTTACAGTATGTGCTTCACACTTCCATTCCATTTGCAATTTCATCATTTTGTCAGTTTAGAAATACAAATAATTTAAAAACTCAGAGAACATTGAAAAACACTCCAGAGACCTACTTTAAACACACACACACATGCCTGTGTGTATATGTGTGTATCGGACTGTAGTTATGTGTGTAAATATATTCATGCATGTGTTTGTGAATATTTATGTTGTCTTGCTGCCTCGACTGTCATTTGCAAGTTGGCTGGCTAGATTACACACAAACACACACACGCACACACACACACACACACACACACACACACACACACACACACACACACACACACAAACACACACACTTACACACACACAGTCTCACACGGACACACATCTGCAGAAAAGTTTAATGAACTTCATTTTGTTAAATATTTACCTCTAAATATATTTTGAAAAATATTTTAACATTGAAAACTCTTCAGGAAACATTTTGTTCTGAAAATTCTGAGATAATTTTTCTAACCATTACATGTTACATGCCAATGACCGGGTTCAATTTATATGTCAAATTAATTTGTGATGTTCTCGCATGAGTCAGTGAATGATGGTGAAAAGTAAATAGATACTGTAGAAAGTATTTTCCCCCAAACAAAATGTCAAGATTTTTCCTTGTTTATCACAGTGCACAGTGATTTGCACTTCGGCCTCACAGCACGTTCTTGTTCGATTCTGACAAGGGGGCCTTTCTGTGTTGAGTTTCCATGTTCATTCAGTGTCTGTGTGGGTTTCCTTCAGGTTCTGCAGTTTCTTCCCACAGTCCAAAAACATGCAGGTTAATTGGAAAAAAAAATTGTGAAAATGGCCATGATTTAATAAGTGAGTGAGTGAATTAGATCCTGTCTATATGTGGCCCTGTGACCAGTGACACAGGGCCAGTGACCCGTGACCAGTCCAGGGTGTAGCCCGCCTCTCGCCCCTTTGTGCAGGATAAGCAGCAGAGGATGAATGATTCTTTTAATATTGATTTCATTTTGTCAATATTATTACTTTCAACTTTCAGTGATTATAAAGTATATCTACTGAAAACAAATCCAAATTTAAAAGACTCTGTGTCCTAAAAGGCACGCAAGCGCACACATAGACCCTAACCCTAACCCTAACACATAGACACCTTTTTGTCCATACATTGACATTGAATAGCCTCTGACATTAACTATCATCGCAACGGCTTGTTTACGGCATTAAATTGAGTACAAAAGTGATATTAAAGTCTTGTTGTCAAAATGTTGTGCATCTGGGGTTATAATTTCATCATCCCTTTTTAACACTAAAATAGCTCTGTTCTGATTAAGATTGATGAAGAACCTTTTACAGACTTTGTCTGGATGCTGGAGACATCAACACTCAACTGTGTAGATGAAAGGTCAAAGGTCATTATTGCCATGCATCTGACTGTGTTCTCTCTACTCTGCATCTGTCAGGTGATCCACATCACGGGTCGCCTGCGGATCCGGATGGCACTGACCCACAGTCGCTCAGTGCCCAATCAGATCATGGGGCTGGTGGTGGTGGCCCACGCCCTGCCCCCGCCCACCATCAACGAGGTCCGGATTGACTGCCAGATGTTCGTCACTCGTGTCAACATGGACTTGAAGATCGTCTACTGTGAGAATAGGTCAGAAGTCGTGTAGCGGCGGGCCAAACCTTAAGAGCTTGGGTCTGCTGAAAGAAGTTGGTTGTGTTGGCAATTCTTTTATTATATATATTAAAAATGAAAATACTGACCTGAAAATCAGCAGATATTAATGACCATTACATCAATTGAATGAATTATCTTTTTGAGAAATTATTGACAAAACATATACAGGGGAAAACGTCTTACAATAGACCAAAAATACAGGGTTTGGGGGAAATTTAGTCCAAAATTGTAAGATAAATAAAATAATTTCATAAAGAGTAATACAAATTCTGAAAATATAAAAATATTAAAAAAGAAAGACTAAAATGTTCCAAATAGTACCAAAAAGGGGGGTGATAATCTCAAAAGAAATACCTTTGAAAATAAATTTAATTGAATTCAACTGAAATCAAGCAAGATTTTTTTTTAAAAAAAGGTTTTTGGCAAATCTTTAAGGAAAATAATCTAATTAAAAATGTATTTTAAATCATTCATTTTTAAAAAAAATCACTGTTACTCATCACTTTCATCATCGAGATAAACAATAATATACCAGCCAAATAAGAAGAATATCATTTTCTTTTTTAAAGAATCAGCAAAATTTAGTTTGAAGAATCCTAAAGAAATAACCTGGAAATCATCATAGAAATTGATTTTGCATATAATTGTTCTGAAGGTGTTTAACTTCAGGAGAAAAAGCCTCAAAACTCAAACATAGTGGTCACGTTTGTGTGTTAAATGCATGTGTGTGTGTGTACGTGTGTATGTGTGTGTTATTCATGAGGGAAATGTGCGTCTGATGGATCTATCTCTCAGCTCGGTCCAGATAAAGCTGATAGGCATCGGGAGTTTAAGCGGTTGCTGAGATTCCTATCGGACTCAAACCTCCATCTTTCATCATAAAAAGCTTTTCCTGCGGTGGCAAGGGGGCGGGGCTTCTCAAAGAGGCATCGCCGCCCTGGCGGACGCCAGGGTGGCGGGACCGAACCCAGCCCTGTCAGTGGTGATGGCTCCATCATTACTTTCTGCCCTGTTCTCTTTTTTATTGCTAGGAACAAAGATTTTCAGGGCCTTTATTTTGTCATCAATTTTTGTCTTTCAAAATTGTTTTCAATGCCCTAAAATTTGAAAAGCTGTTTTGAGTTTTTTCTGCCACAGTCACTCTTGTTCACCTTTTTTCTAAATTTTATTTTAGATATTTCCCGCATTTTTTATGTCATCTGGTTAATTCTGGATGATAATTTTCTCCAGTGTTCTGATGATGAGGATGATGTTGATGATGAGAGGGTGGAGGATGACTGTAGTGTTGAAGGTGATGATGAAGATGATGATGAGGACAAGAATGCTGAAGTTGATTATGTTGATGATAAAAATGATGTTGGTGATGATGAGCAGGACAATGTTGTCAGTGCTGATGATGATGATTGTGATAAAGAAGATAATGATGATAATGCGTTTCCCGTTGCAGGATCAATGACTATATGGATTTGACCCCCGTTGACATTGTTGGGAAACGATGCTATCAGTTCATTCACGCAGAAGATGTAGAGGGAATCAGACAGAGTCATCTGGACCGTGAGTACCTTGACGCACACACACACACACACACACACACACACACACATAAAGGGATTCAGACACAGTAACCTGTAACATTCATTCCTGTATGCGCGCATATTATTTAACTTGTTTCTTTCCCCCGGCTTGCAGTTACTTCCTGTTTGTTTTCACTGTAGTTGACTCTATTTTTTTTCCTAAATTCCATCATAGTTTCTTTTCTTTCTTTTTTCTCTTATGTTGAAACAACTCCCTCCACTAATTGATCGATATAAAACAGAAAGCGTTCTGTGACCTCCCATATTAACACCCATCTCTTCCTTCATCTCCTTCCATACTTTCTTTCTCTTTTCGGATTTTTGCAGATTTTTTTGGAAACATTTTTTTCTCTTATTTTGAAGCAACTTCCTCCAATAATTGATCGATAAAAAAAAAAAAATTAAAAAAAACTTCCTCCGACCTCCCTCATCAACACCCTTCTCCTCTTTCGTCTCCTCAGCTTCTTTTTCTCTACTCCTTTTCCTCTCGTCTCTTCCATATCTCCTCGTCGTCTCCCCCTCTACTCCCCAGCATCTCTTCATTGTCTCCTTGACGTCTCCTCCCTCGGTTTCCCAGCGTCTCTTCCCAATCTCCTCAGCATCTCCCCCATTTCTCCTCCTCCTCGTCTCGGTGTCCTCTAATCTCCTTGTTTCCTCTCCTCCCTCGTCTCTTTGGTGTTTCCCCCCGCTGCTGTTTTCTCCTTGTCTCCTCCTCGTCTCCTCCTGCCTGGAAAATAAATGGACAGAAACTTTTCCAATCACGTTGTTCAAGTTCTGAGTTGCGGGTCGAGAGATCTGATCAGGAGCATGGCAGCCCAGCGGGGTCGCGGGGGGATTCGGGGGGAAGAGGAAGTGCGACGAGGAGGGAGATTATTGTCGTGCGGCGGCGGTGAGGGTGGAGGTCGGCAAGGCAAGTCGCCGGCCACCGCCTTAAATGACCGGCTTTCAGTCTGATGCAGCTCCACCGTCACCTCCTGCTCCTTTTATTCTCCTCTTTCAAAATTAATTTCCTCCCTCAGGGGGACAAAGAGGAGGAGGGGGTTTCTGGAACAAGCCTCAGAGGAACTTCAATCTAGAATCTCAAGCACCTGCTGCCACGTTTTGTACAAAACCAAGTGGAACTTTTGCCCCATTTCTTTTTGTTTTTTATTTTTCTGTTAATTTAGTTTTTCCGACTTTGCACATATATTCACATCATTGCCGATGGGTTTCCAAGTGATTATAACTTATTTATTTCTTAATTTGAATTTCTCAATGACAATTTTCACCAATGGATGTTTTTTTTCCACTTTTTGCAAAGTGTTTTTTCCTCTTTTTAGATTGTTTGCAATTTTTTTTATCCAAAAACTTTCAGACTTTTTGGTGATTTTGTGCTTTTGCCCCATAAAACTTTTTCTCGCTCATTCATATATCATTCACACTAATTTAATCTGACTTCCAGATTTTTCAGTGGGATCTTGAGTTTTTTTTTTCAAACTTGATAATTCTTTCATTTTTTCCTTTTTGCGCCATTTGTCACAGATTTTGATAGACATTATAATGGAATTTCCCATAACTTTTTTTTTATACTCTTTTGGTTATTCTAGCTAATTTTTCCACGATATTTTTGTGTCATTTGGTTGTAATTAGAACACAATGTTGGACCTATCGGGTATTTTTGATAAAGTCACATGACACCGGCACTGGCGAGGTTAATCCAGGCACTCAGCAGCGCTTGGTGTTTTTCAGAAATAAAAGCGGCTGAGATGTATTTCCTGCGGCTGGAGAGCGTGACGCTGGCAGAATCGATCAGGTGTTTTAGAGGGAAAAGCCTCTTCACTCTCAGGGATCCGAATTTTAAAAAGGTAGCCGTCGAGTCGTGATCCTTGTCTGAGGAGAAGCTGTTCACTAAGTCTCATCGTCGCTGCTGACAGTTGGACTTAACATCGACAAAGTCAGGGCATCCTCAACCCTGAGCCAGGGGAGGGGTGTTCACATGTAATCCCCACCCCCATATTACAAATGAAGGGGACATTTATTACTGATTAGGCAGGTTATTTCTAACTGATTATTCAACCATTTATAACAATTCATGTCATTTATTAACAATTATTTGATTATTTATTAGTAAAATATAAATGAAGTTGTTGGATCATTTATTCATGTCTATTAGGTCAATCACTAATGATTAAGACATCATTCATTACTGATGGTAACAGTAACTAGCACTAACCATTTTATTATTTTTTATTTTAAGGGTTTTTTTCCGATAAGATGTCTTACCATTGTGTTTTTTCTTTTTATTTCTTCTTGTGTTTAGATATAATTTTCTCCAGACTCCAATGTAGGCTTTTCATTTTGTTAGTAAGTTCTCTGTACAAGTCTTGGTCTGTTTTATAGCAGCATTTTTTTCGTACTTAAAAGGAAAAAGAGAAAAGGGACTCAGTGATGAAAAGAAAGTGAAAAGTGAACAATTGATTTGATTTTAACCAAAAAAACAACAACAGTAAAACCTTCATGTTTACAGGGAGAGAATCAGATTTTTTAGATTTTTTAGATTTTTTCTGATGGAAAGGAGGGATCGGAGGGTAGGTGTGACGCTGAAGCTCCTGGCAGGAAGCAGAGGAAACAGCTATAAGGTGTCAGGACGGTGTCAAGAGTTCTTTTGTTTTGTAGAAGGAGAGAATAACATGTTGATCTGTGCCTGGTGTTCAGGGAGGGGATCAGAGATAGTCAGAGATAATATGGCATACTTTGTGTTTTTCACAATAATAGCATTGTAACATGTGAGAACCAATTGAGTCCAAAATTCAAGCGGAGCAGGACATAATTAAAAAGATGTTCTCCTAACTGTTCCTGTCACATTTCCTAATAAATGATTTTTTTCTATTTGAAATAATAAAAATATCATTTGATAATTGATCATTGAAAATGACCAAAAGGGAAAAAAAATAAATTACAAGCAATGAAAATAATAAGAAAAAAACTTAAGAATAGTAAAAATTGATTGACATAATCACAACATAATCGCAACATAAGTACATATATTAGAAATAACGGTCACATATTAAAATGTGTTGAATACAGCTTGAAATCAACAAGTCAATAATTGATTGAACAATAATTGATTGTTTTCTCAGCTCATGTTATTCAAAAATTAAATGAAAAACACACCTTCAAATTACACTCTGACATCCTGATGCAGATGCAGACTCAGCGGTGAAACTTCAAATATCTCCTCTCTCGGGACAAAGACACTTTCTTTTAAACTTTCTCCCCCAAAAAATCTGCCTACAAGTGTAAAAAAATAAAATAAAGAATACTGAAACTTTTTTTACATAATTATGTAAAATACCCTCGCCCCTCCAAAAAATAAAGGTGCCCTGACAAAATAAGAGCCTTATTTCAGAGTAGAAGCCGAAGAGTAGAAATGTCACTAAGTGAAACGACACTAAACCAAAAAGAGACAGAGGGGGAAAGAGAGAGAGAGAGAGAGAGAGAGACTGGCCACAAGCAGCAGGCGAAAGGGAGGAAGAGGAGGGAGGACAGAGGCCCGCAGGCGATTTGGCTGCTCGTCTCTTCGGACCGACATCACCTTTAATGAATCACTGGCTGCAAAGGCTTTTTATCCTCCAACAGACGAAAAATACACCTGTGACACATCAAGTCAAAGAGGGGGAAGAGCTTGGAAAAAAAGAAGGAAAAAAGTCTGTGGGGATGGAGAGAGAGAGAGAGAGGTGGAGGGAGGGGGAAAGGGGGATAAGGAGAGGAAGAGGGAGAGAGATAGAAAGAGATAAAGGAGGGGAGGGAAAGAGAAATAAAAATGGGGGAGACGGAGAGAGATGGACACAGGGAAGGAGAGAGAAATACAGGGGGAGACATAAAGAAAGAGAGGCAGAAAGACAGAGGGGGGAGAGACAGGGAGAGATAGAGAAGGACAGAGGGGTGAGGGGGAGGTACAAAGAGAGAGAGAGAAAAGCTCAATGACAGCAGAAAGAATCACTGAAACCAGGATAAAAGATCGATAACAATTGGAAGGTAACAAACTGGAAACAATAAAAAAAGAGCCAGGAATCCTGCAGTGAAGCAGTGAATTCACAGTCATCTACAAACAGAAAAGTTACAACAAACGACGTGATGAATGTGTGAGAAGGAGCCTAGGATTCAGCAGGAAAGAGAAAGGAGGCAGAATTGACAGGAAGTTGTCAAGAACAGAAAGCAGAAAGTGAGAGATATGGACTTTAGTGAAGTCTTGCCAAGGATTTCGGCTTTGTTTTGTTTTTGTTTTTTTTGTTTGTTTTTTTTCTCATTATTTCCTGCTGGTTTTGGGGGGATTTTTGTTTTGTTTCAGATAATTTTTTCATAATTTTAGATCATTTGTTCCCAAATTTCAGTTGTCTCTCCTTTAATTTCAAGCTTTCCAAAATGCACATTACATCTTTCCTCCATTATTCGCACATTTGAGGGAAGAATCCTTCCCACCAGTAGGGGTCAGTCTGTCCGGGGCGGGTGGTGTTTTTTCGATTGTCTGCTCAAAAGATCCTCAAACTCACCTGTGTGTCAACGTGACTACCGTGGGGTAAATGAGGTAAGAAGCGGAGTGAGGAGGATGGGAATGTGTGAAGGGGGGCATGTATAAGAGAGGGAGTGCAGGAAGTGTGACATTGATGGAAAGAGAAAGGGGGAGAGAGCGAGGGAGCGAGAGGAGAGAAAGAAACGGAGGTGGGGAGACTTTAAAAGGGAATATAAATTCTTTAATCTACTGGTCTGTGTCCTGCTGCCTCAGGCGAGCCTCCAGCGCTACCCCCCCTTGCACCCCCTCCCTCCATATCCCCCCTTTCGCTGCCTCCTCCCTCCATCTCTCCTCCTCTCTCTCTCTTTCTCTCTTTCGCACCTCCTCTGCTTCATTAGAGGCCCATCAGAGAGCGTGCGGTGTTTTAATGGAGGAGTAAGAGGAGAGTAAACTCCACCTGTCAGATCAGGGGAAGGGGGGGGGTGATGGTGCAGGGCTTATTGGTGCCACCAGGGGGCGATAGAAACAACACTCATCTTGCTGGAAACAAATCGTCATACTGAAAGACCAACCAAACTCATTGAGCCCATAGGATCCTGATTCTTACAGATATTTTTCGAAATAAACCAATAAAACAGTTCTTTTCCCACTGGTTTCTACCTTTTCACTTTCACTTTCACTTTCACTAATATTTTTGAGGGGTTTTCAAAGGACTGCCCTCAATAGTGGCATGAATTTCTCACCTTTCCCCCAAGGATTCTCACAGAATCACATCGAGATTTCCGATTGATATATGACTGATTTCCCCTGAACCTTTCACACAATCAAAACACAGTGACTTCTCAAACTTACTTCATTACAGTCCAATGTTACCATGTGTGTGTGTGTGTGTGTGTGTAGTTGAAATAAAACCAATTCTCTCCGGTTTTTAAAGAATTTCCAGTTATCTTTAAGAATTTCTCCCAAATTTTGGGTTGGTTTGGTTGACTTTTCTTTAAAATGTACTTTAAAATGTATTTCTTTACTAATCTCAGTGACAGAGAAAACAAATTAGCAGGACAAAATAATTAAAATGTATTAAAATTGCTTAAAATACTGTTTACTGAACTTTCCACAAGTAGCTTTACTTGTTTTGTTTAGTAGCTAATGAGATTTTTTTTCACAAAATGTTGAGAGTTTTTGTAAAAGTTTCACATTCAAAATGTAAAACAGGGACCAAAATATTTACGTCAAAGTGTCAATGAATGAGTGAAATATTTAAAATCAAACATAAAAAAACAATCTTTTTTACCCCACTCTCAGTTTAACAGTATTCAATGTATTTAAATCAGGGACAACGGGGGCAAGAGAAATAGTTGTGTGTGTGTGTGTGTGTGTGTGTGTGTGTGTGTGTGTGTGTGTGTGTGTGTGTGTGCGCGTGCGTGTGCGTGTGTGTGCGTGCGTGTGTGTGTGTGTGTGCGCACATGCACGGACGCGTCCATTGTGTCGTTATTTACTCTGTTGTACAAACAAAGCAAGGTCACATTCAAGGTGGCTGATCTCGCCATCTCTGCCTTTACATGCTAACAACTCCTGCCTCTTTTCCTCCTCTCCCTTACCCCCCTCCTCCCTCTCTATCTCTCACTCACTCCCTGTCCCTCCCTCGCGCTAGCGCTCTCTCAATGCAATCCACTGAACTTTATTGACAAAAAGTTAAGCCAATGTGACTAAAACCCCGTAAACGTCGACTGCGCAATATTTCAAGGAGCAACATTTTGAATATTTCTGATGGCTGTTCATTTCCTGCAAAATTTTGGCTGCCTGTGCATGTCAGCTTGTTAGTATATTTGTCTATCCCTGATGAGTTTGTGCGCAATTTTGGTAGTGTATATCTACGATAACTATGTGTGTGATTCTTTGAGACTGTATATGTGTGTAACCATGCGGTATGTGTTGAAATATGTCTGCGTGTATCTGTGTTTTTTAGTCTGTGTGCTTGTGTTGTAAATATCTGTGTGTGTGTGGATGTGTGTGTCTGCCTGTATTTGTATATCTAGATGTGGATGTCTGCATTTATGTTTCCATATAGTTGTGTTTGTGACTGTGTGTACTTATTTGTATCTGCTTGTGTATCTATGCATCCGGTGTGTGTGTGTGTGTCATCATTAAAAACTCTGGATGTGTGTTTTTCTTCTTCTCCTTTCTGTTTCAGTGGCTGCTGATTAAAACTGATACATTTTGCTTCAGAACCATTTAGTGCTTAATTTAGCCAAATTTATTGGCTGCGTGCCGACGCAGGAAGGGGCCGGGGGGTGGGGGTGGGGGGGTCACCCACAAACCCACCCACCCCAAACCCCATCCTGAGGTCACAGTGACACAACTCCATCTGGCGGAGGACAACTGGAACTGCAGCCCATTCAGTGCTACATTTTGTCATTTCTGACTAATTGAGGAAGAAAACATGAAAACCTGCATCTATTACAAGTTTATAGGTTTTCTTTTCTTTCTTTTTTGGGGGTCGGGAGCTGGGGGATCGAGGACCGTCCAAAATTATGCACTTAATTCTTATGAAACTCGTCATACAGCCATGAAGTGCCACCAAATTTCTTATGGATGGTTTGCCTTTGTTTACCTTTTCAACATGCACATGTTTGGTTTGCATAACCATTGCTCACCCTGGTACAATAGTCCAGAAACTGGTATGTGGTTTTGTCTACATTCTTTATTTCTGCAGAGTGTACATTTCTGCTGCATCTTTCACATACTACTACTATGTTATTAATATCATCTAACACTATCACCGTCAGCAAATAAAGAATTTCATTACACAGGGGTAATACGTTTCCTCACTGTGCTCATGACAATAAACACTTTGAGTCCTTGAATTGAATTCAAGATTCTTTGCTTTTCAAACTTTAAAGTTTAGCGTTTTCTGTTTTTTTCCAGGCTGTTTCATTTATTTCATCACTGATGGAAAATGTGAAGCGTTATTATTTTTGCAAACACCGATGTAAAATCCTACTAATCTTAGATGACTTGTTGATTTCAAGCTGTATTCAACAAATTTTAATATGTGATCGTCATTTCTAATATATGTACTTATGTTGCCTAGGACTTAAAATTTGTAATTTGTTTTGGCTCAAAATTCCTGGACCACTGTTTCTATTGATTTTCTAAATCATTTAATGTTGTAACAATAACACAAGGAAAATTAAATACAGATTAAACCACCATTATTTAATTCCGCTATGGAAGTTAATCCTTCGTCTTATTATTTATGCTGGTGGTGTTTGTTTTTAATTCTTGTGTATTAAAGATCTTTGAGCTGCGACTCACCGCGAGTGTGAAAAATGGCTTTTTAAATAGTTATTATTCAAGCTGTTATTAATATTCAGCTTTAACAATTTTAGATGAAACGTGCGTGCGCACACATACACACGCACAATGTTTCACCCTCTTTCTTTACCTTAGGTTTCCTCATAAATTAATCTGATTTTGATCGGATTAGCGTGTTGATCTCTCTTGCTCTTTCTCGCTCTTCCTCTCCCCCCAGTGATGAACAAGGGTCAGTGTGTGACCAAGTACTACCGCTGGATCCAGAAGAATGGCGGCTACATCTGGATCCAATCCAGCGCCACCATCGCCGTCAATGCCAAGAACGCTAGTGAGAAGAACGTCATTTGGGTCAACTACGTCCTCAGGTGGGCCGACCATCTGTTTAGATGACAGATCTGACACATGGGTCTTGCAACTGATTGAACTTTCAAAAGTAAAGATGAATCCCAATTTGTTCCCAAGTTTTGGGAAAGACCTTTATTTGTTCATTTGTTTATTACAGATTTAACCGCCATCCCTTGTTAATTGAAAATAGTTTAGAATGCAGATTTTAATGGTTGATCGATCGATTGATTTTAAGGTTTTTATTTTGAATACAAATTTTGGCAGAACTTTAATTTTTGTTTTCAGGTGATTTTGTGAAACAGGTCAAAGCATTTGTTATTAATTTGGAGGTACATTTTTGGAAAACTTTCAAGGATTTTTGTCATTTTTCAAGATACTTTTTCTTCTACATGTTCTAGTATTTTAAGCCAAGGTGAAACTTTTTGTGTGTGTTGTTTTTGCTCAGCATTTGGCACATTCTCTCTTATGTTAAGGTTACTTTATTATTTTTCTGGTCATTAAGAGAACTAACTGATGTATTAAAGCATTTTCAAAGAAATTCATATTCATAAACATGGGATTATTTTCACAATAACTAATTACCATGAATTTGCTTCACTACTAACCTCTTGAGTGCCAAGCTGTTATTGGTCCTGAAGTTTTCCTGTTTATTTGAGATCAGAAATAGTCTAAATAAGAAAACTATTTTATTCATATTTTAACCCAAAGATAATGTGGACAATCAGCTCTAAGGTCTCCATATGAGTACATGAAGTCGAAGTCAACTGAAGAATTAGGTGCAGTGAACTCAAAACATAAGTAAGGACTCCGTAAGGTCCCCATGTTTTATCATAGAGTATGTGCCAATGCTAAACGGAAGGAGATATAAACTGCAGAGAACTGAACAACAAGATAACTCTTCATGAGAGCGCAATCGGTCATAAGAGGTTCCCATTAGAGATGTTGTGAGATTGTGTCTGTGTTTCTCCACAGCAATCCAGAATACAAAGACACGCCGATGGACATCGCTCAGCTGCCAAACCTCCCTGAGAAAACGTCTGAGTCATCTGAGACGTCGGACACCGAGTCAGAGTCCAAAGAGAACTCCGGTACTTTTCATTTATTTTGGGTTCTGTCGTTGTGTGAGGCACAGAATTGAGCGATGCCATGTTCGTGTAATCAGTTAGCATGGGGAAGGGGGTTATTTTATTGGCGTTGGGCAGAGAAGGGCTGGTGGCTAATGGATGTCTAGGGCAGCAAGGCTGCAGATCTGGCACCTCAGTACGACCCTGTAAATAACAAACCAACGCGCTGAAAGCATACCTGCTAACACAGCACACAAGGCGATTGCACGCAGCAATGCACGAAACTATCAGACTGCAGATTAGAGCAGGGTGTGAAAATTAAAAAAGGAAAACAAAAAAGAAAAAAATGGTCAAAATAAGTCAAAAAGTACAATATCGATTTAAAGTACCTTATATGTAGCAAAAAACAACTAATTATATAAAAATTTGGCTGGCACGGTGACACAATGGTTAGCGCTTCATGTTGTCTGCATGGGTTTCCTCCGGGTTATTCGGTTTCCTCCCTCAGTCCAAAATCATGCAGGTTAATTGGAAAAAATTGGGAAAAATTGCCCAGAATTAATGAGTGAGTGGATGGTTGTTTGTCTATATACGTGGCCCTGCGATTGACGGGAGACCAGTCCAGGGTTTACCCGGCTCCTGCCCAATGACATCTGGGATAGGCTCCAGTATCCCCCGTGACCCTGAGTGCAGGATAAGCAGAAGAAGATGGATGGATATATATAAAATTGGATTGATGAAAATCAACATAAAATATCACAATATTATATCCTGAAAAAACTGTCTGTTTTTTTCACTACAATATATCTAAAAAATGTGCTTACATTTTTTTGAAGAAGCCCAAAAAAAGTTGATCAGAAATCGAGCAACTTAGAGTAAAAAAATGTTAGGGATTCTACAAACATCATAGAAATGAACTAGATTTGTTGAATCAGATCAGTCAAGTTCAACCCACTGGCTCAAGATGCTCTCAACCTAATGCTCCTGCAGACTATTAAAGGGTTAACACAACATTTCGTGGTAGGGTTTCCCGCTGCATATAAAACACCCTTTAATGTTGATTTTTTTTTTTTTTTAAGATTCTTTCAATTTGTGAAAAAAGACCCAGTGAAAAGAAGTACTGACCACACCTGCTTGGATCAGATTTGGTCGAATGGCACCCAGGGGGGCGTCGCCATTTTCCTCCGGCACAATATTATCAACCCCAGTCACGCCGCACTGTGATGGGAAGCAGCGCCAGCTGTTCTCCTCGCCAAGGGGCCGTCACTCTGGCTCGTAAACCCAGGCTGGCGTCCGATGTGGCAGGCGGTTCCTACAGCTCTCCAAAAGGCCTGAGGTCATCAGGCTCGGGTTCCTCTAAAATGAGAAATGTGCCCTTTGACCTTAGCTGCGGTTGGATAGAATCTGCAAAAACTGAAACTTCAATTTTTTGACTTTTTTTTACTTTTAACATGAAACTAAAAGATGTCAGTCACTAAAACCACCAGATGTTTAACATGTTGTTTGTTTAACATTAACATGTTTAACATAAACATGTTTAACATTTGATGTTGAAAATGGACCTTCAAAAAATACACAACAACCTCGTGCTGGTGGGAATCAAACTAAAAAATACATTTTTGATATTTTCTCAAAATGTAAATATCCAAGATGTCAAATTGATTAAACTGTTGTGTTTTGTAAAAAAAAGAAAGATAGAATGATGGGTTTTCTTTAAATTCAGATCCCAATATTCCAAGAAGCTCAGTGTTGTTCTTGCTTTTTTTTCTTTCTGATTTTTGTCTGGTTTTTTTTTGGGTTGACTTGTCTTCTGGCTATTTTTGCTAATTTTTTAGTAATTAAACCAATTTATTGCTAGTTTACATTACATTTGGCAGACGCTTTTATCCAAAGCGACTTACAATAGAGGACATAAGGACTGCAAATAACACTTGCAAATACAAATACAACAGCTATTTTGCAATTTCTTTTTAAGACATTTTTTAAACAATTAGGTCTTCAATGCAATGATTTTTCTTCTAATTATAAGTTAATGTAATACATCTTGGGATTACATATAAAGCTCATAAAAACATTTCTAATGAAATGTGGATTACAGGTGATTTTTTTTTTCGGACATCTGTAGCCTGAGTTTTCCTCCCACTCTCCTTCAGAAGGGGCTCTTAATCGAGACACGGGGTTTCCCCCAGACATGGCGATTGAGTCAACAGTCGGGACAACGCCAGGGAGGCTGAGCGCTGCCAGCTGGGCCGCCACAGGCCATGTGCACTGGCAGCGTCTGAGCTGTGTGTGTGTGTGTGTGTGTGTGTGTGTGTGTGTGTGTGTGTGTGTGTGTGTGTAATGGGCTGTACAGAGCCAACATGCCTGAACAGCTGCAACAACTGATACTGAAAACACACTGGCGGGTCCGTAACACAACTCATGAAGTAGGCAGCGTCACTGCACAAGGTGTCAGACACACAGAGCAAAGCGAGGTGTCGTTTCCATTTCTCTCATTCGTTCCCCGTGGAAGGAGCACTGGACCATTAATTCTCTGTTGGCCATATTAACTGTTTTGTGACCAGAACATCTCAATGCTGTTCAGTTTCCCTTTGAATTCCAGTTAGTTACCAGTGTGACATCTTGTTAATCTTTTAGGGGATTCCTTTCTCAATTTCGCATCCCCTCTTTGTTTTTTTTTTTTTTTTTTTTTTTTTTTTTTATAAAACCCTCCATCTAATTTGTTTTTCACATATTATTAAAGTAACATTCAGGACCCTCTGTAATTAATTTATTGAAAGATCAGGGAAGAACATGACTCATCAGCATTATTTCACACTCCGCCGTGTCCAGCAAAGTGTCTCAGTGTTTACCTCCTTTTCTGGGTCAGTGGCCAAACCTGTGTGCTCCTTTGTCTTCATATGAAGAAATTTGCAAAAATGGGATAGAACTGATAAATTGTAACGCCAGCGGCAGATCCTTTACCTTGAAGAATATTAGCTGAGTCTGTTCCTATGTTTCCAACAGATGATTTACTGTCCCATTCTCCCAACAGACAATGAGAAGTCAGAGGGCAAGCCAGGACACCAATCGGAACACAGTGAAGACCCGGAGACAGACAGCAAGCGGCAGCAGCAGCCGGGTCAACCGCACTGCTCCTCCGAGCAGGAGATGAAGCGGCAGGAGGAGGGAGACAGCTCAAGCAACCCGGAGAGTCAAGACAGCGACGACAGTCTGGAGCCTTCCGATGGCGAAGGGGAAGAGGAGGCCGGGGTAGGAGTTGGAGGCGGCGGCAGGCTGGGGAGGCTAGAGGGGCTGGGCGGGTTAGGGGGACTGGGTACAATCAGTGGACTCGGTAATCTCGGTGGGCTTCATATTAAAGTAGAGCATTACGGAGAAGGCGAGGAAGTGCAGCTGCACAACAGCCAAACATCCTCGTCGGAGGAGGAGGAAGAGGAGGAGGATGATGATGAAGACGAGGAAGAGGACATTCAAGACTGTGATGCCACCAGTGCTGGAAACAAACTCCAGAAGAAGCGGAAGAGGAGGAAAGTGCAGAAATGGGACGGAGCCCGAAGCAGGAGGCTACGCCTTTCCTCGACCACGCCAAGCCCCGTTGCCATGGGAGAGGCGACGCCGTTGGTCGACCCCTCACAAGCCACCACCTCCAACTCCTCTCACCTCCTGGCCTCCTCTGGCTCCCCAAATAGCACAGCCACGGCATCCTCTGTCCTGAAAATTAAGACGGAAATGGCAGAACCAATCAACTTCGACAATGATAGCAGCATCTGGAACTACCCGCCCAACAGGGAGATCTCCAGGAACGAGTCTCCTTACAGCATGACCTCCAAGCCCACCACCCCGGGACCCCACAAAACCTTCCCCTCACCCCAAGGAGGCTCCCTGCAGGTGGCCATCCCCGACTCTGTCCTCACCCCCCCAGGAACGGAAGGGGGAGCAGGAGGAATAAGGAAGCCTCCGTACAACGGAAGCTCAACCCCCTCCTCTGCTTCCAGCACGACCAGTCTAGCTCCACCGTCCAGCGCTTCCTCTGCTGACCCCCTGTCTCCACCCCTCTCCACATCCCCACGGGACAAACAACAAGGCACACCCACCACGTCGTCTTCTTCCTCCACCTCCTCATCAACCACTTCCTCGTCACTGTTATACTCTGGCGACCTGGAGGCGCTGCAGCGCCTGCAGGCAGGTAACGTCGTGCTCCCGCTGGTCCACCGGGTCACAGGGACTCTGGCCTCCACCAGCACAACGGCCCCTAGAGTCTACACCACCGGGACCATCAGGTATGCACCGGCAGATGTCACCCTGGCGATGGCACAAGGTAACCTCCTCCCCAACTCTTCCATGAACTTTGTCGATAGCCCGGGGTTCGGCCTGGACCCCAAGACGCCCATGGAGATGCTCTACCACCATGTCCACAGGCTTAACATGTCCGCCGCTGCCGCTGCCGCCGGGCCATTCTCCGGCTCTCCGGCAGCAACAGGTGGAAACGGCGCCCTGGGCAGCCAGATGCCGACGACAGCCAATGTTTTCACCACGGCCGAGGGACTGTTCTCGACCCTGCCGTTCCCAGTGTACAGCAACGGGATCCACACCACGCAGACAACCCTGGAGAGGAAGGAGGATTAATGCAGAACCTTCTAGACCGCATTACTGTGCTTTTTCCGGAATCCACAACTGTGTCAACGTAAAAGACTGGTAACAAAATGAAACAGACTATTTCTTGCCATCTTTTATCAACACGGCGTAGCACTGTGTTTTCGGCGAGGGGAGGAAGGGCAGGAAGGGAAATGTACTCTTAGCACTTTGAACCTGAGCAACTGTGTAATAGACATGAATGACCCTCAGACATGTCCACCCCCCCACACACCCCTTTTTCTAACTTTTTTCTCTCTCCTCCTGTCAAGTCTCTCTTTAAGCTCCTATTTCTTGCGATCAGCTTCTAAGCAAATGAACAAAATGAAAAAAAAGGACTATTGTAAAATATTTTCCCTTTTTTTTTTTTTTTTTTTGCCTACAGAGAATTCGTATTGCCCGGCGTCTCTGACCAGAGCCTGACGGGAATAGTTTTTATTATTTGACTCATTTCTGTTGCATCTTTTACGAAGATGCCAATTGTGTGTATTTAAAAAGGAAGACGTTGCAGGGATTTGTAACTGACAGAAAAAAAACAAACAAACAAAAAAAAACTTGCGTCTCTCTTATGTTTCTTGATGTGATCAAGACGAGAACGTTTTTAAATCCGATAGGGGAGAGCGCTCGATGCCTGACAGAGGTCTCAGAGATAATCTTTTGAAAAAAGGTTTTTGAGAAGTGTTTCTCGATTGAGGGAATAGTTTAGAGAATTAATGCTGTTTTATTTGTTTTGTTTCATTTTGTTTCATTTTCCTTTTTTTATAAAAGTATACTAGCTCAGATTTAACTTACAAATCAAGCATTAAGAAAAAAAGAGAAGCTATTTCAGCCGGGGAATGACCTGTGAATTATCGAATGTTACTACTTCCTCTTTTATCCCAGGAGTTTACCTTACAGGTCTCGCACCAAACATAACCTCCTCCTCTACATATCCCTCCATCTCCGTCTATGGCTGTCTTTCCTGCTCTGTCTACCTGATCTTTACGCTCCACATTTCTACCTGATTCATGGTGCTACCGGCCGTCCAGTGACCCGGATTCAGCTGGCTGAAGTGGGTGCTGTAAAACCGACCCACAGCTTGTCGACAGACAGAACCTGTCTTTTCTTTTCTTTTGTTTATTTCGGAGGGGGAACTGTTTAATGTTTTGTTTTGTTTTTTTCTTGTCTTCGGGAAAAGAACCTTTAAAATTAGCCGCATCGCCTCCGTGTTTCATTCTCCCCTCGTTTTGTCTAAAAATGGGCTCACGGTGCACCGTAGCTACAACTCCTGCAGCAGGAGGAAATGGTCTGCAACGTGAAGCCAAAGCTCAGGATTAATGTGCTCACACTGTGTGGTCCGACAGTCGAAAACCATCACAATCTGTTACCCCGCAAAGGTGGAAGGAACGGCACGCTAGTCCATGCGCCAAAATTCTGACCCATCGGTAATATTAGGCGACTGGAACCAGAAGACGAAGACGTGTCTTTGTGACACGTGTTTTTATAAATCTTTTGATATTTCTGGCTACAAATCCCTCGAATTCGTGCTGTAATGCTTGCCAAAAGCATATCTTTGAATGTCAAACGTGTCACTGTCAGAGTTACAAACCATTTACTTGATTTGACAATGCAGAATGGGCTCAATTCAGGTTCACGCACCAAATTTTAAGAGGGTGCGAAGTCTTTAAAAAGTCAAATTGAATAAACACTGCGACCAGCAGGTTGTTTCTAATGGTAGTTCTGACCATTTTTAGAGGCGTGTTTTCTCCAGTTCAGTTAATGACAAATCCTCAGTTCCGGTGTAAATTTTGGGCAGCTCGCAAAGAAAACCCTGGAGTCAGAACTCAAGAGATGTCTATTTTTTCGGGTTCTGTTGCACATTTTGAACCATTTTCCTGGTGACAACAGTTCATATTAAAAACTGTTGAAAACTGGTTCCATAGATGACACCAAGGTCAAGAGAATTGTCACCTAATAGTGTCTCGAGACAGTTTCCTGCTGGTGAATAACCTGTCTTCTTCTTCAAACTGTGACACCCCTCCCCCATGTCCCTTTTTTCACCAACAGGGGGCAAGTCTTGTGATAATAATTGTGGTAACGAAGTCTTGGTCACCAGATGACACCAAGTTCAAAGGACCCTAAACACAACCATATCAGGATCTTTATCCCTGCTGGTCTGATTGTAAAGCCATGACCTTGCATATAGTGACTCCACCAATACAAAAAATCGGTTCCGTTATGTTCGACATAGCGCACACTGAACCCCTCTAATAATTTGAAAAGTAAAGACGGATAAATAAAACCATCATAATCACCATAACCTGCTGGTGGAACGCTGCTACCGTCCTCCCTTTCCACCAACAGGATTTGTGATGACTTCAGTGTGCATGTCATCCCATGCTTACATTGTGCATTTTGCAAGGAACCTTCTTAAGACAGCTTAAAAGGAGCGGGCATCTCGAATTGGTGTGCCGTTCGGTGCAAGGTGCGAGAATCAGAGGACTTTCTCTGTTGGTGGAACGCCATCCTGTCAGACTGCCCAGTCAGTCACGCCTGAACCTGCAGACGGGACCAACAGTAACTGTCACTGTCGGTAACAGTCAGTAACTGTCCAAGGTTGAAGCTCTTTTCCAACAATGTCACTTTCACTCATTAAGGCATGTTCATGCTACAAGGTGTTAATTAACTTTCAGACAGATCGGAAGGCCACTCGTTTGCAATCCAGCAATAACGAGGCAGACGCCTTGATCACCTATGCCATTTTCTGTGCCAAAACCCTGACAAATGGAGACATGAGGCCACTTAGGCGCTTGCTTACAAACCAACCGATCCAACCTCCACACTCTCTGTCAAAGTAATTTTGTGTGTCACTGCTTTTATAGGTTCGTAGGTTGAAAAAATTTTATAAAAAGTGTGTATTTTTTAGGAAATTATTTAAATTCATTTGAGAAAGAGGGTAAAAAAAGAACAGAGGTAACAATCACGCGTTTGCCCATTCATGAACAATCTGAGGGGAGATCTGCACGGCAACATGGAGGTGATTGGCTGAGCTTTTAGGCCAGCTTAGATTTTTTTTTTTTTTTGTTTAACATGTATTTCCTAACTTGATCACTTTTCACTCTCAGTGAGACTGAGGCTAATTAGCTAGTTAGCATTGCTAACTTGCAAAATGAATGTTGAAAAATTTTGACCGGCTCCTGTTCAATCACTGGTTTGTTTTCTGACAGACACTTCTTTCGTCCTCCTCCTCCTCCTCCACCTCCTCCTCCTCCTTCGTCGTCGTCGTCTTCTTCCTAAACCGATATCACCTCCACACAATTTCCTTAGAACAATCCACTCTCTTCCATCTCATCGCTGGACTCTGTGATTACAAAAAAAAAACAAAGAAAAAAACACACATATCAACAAGGAGATTGTAATAAAGACATGCATTTTCAATCAAACTACCAAACAATCGACAAAATAACTGAAGAAAACCTTTTTGTTTGTTTTACTGAGGAAGGGAAAAAAACAAATCACTTTCCTTTAATAAATTTCTGTAGTTTTTTTCTTCTCCAGCCTCTGTTACCAAAAAAAGAATAATAATAATAAGTTTGGTGTTTTAAAAAGCACTGTGATTCTCCTTCATTTGAAATTTTTTTCTTCTACTTTTTTGGTAAAAAGATTTACAAAAAAAGATAAGAAAAGTAATAATTAAAAACAGTATTAAAACTGTCCATCTTTTTAAAAGTTGACAGCCCCGTCTTTGCCATCCCATCATACCTTATTACCCAGTGTGATTAAGCCGTTTAAAAAAACAAAACAAACAAAAAAAAAAAAAAAAAAACGTGTTACTGATGTGTTTAGTGTCACTGGCTGTCAAAAAGTCTTTCATGACGAATTCTTTCTCTGTGTGTGTTGACTATATGCAGTATATACTGAGCTACTGTAGCTGTTTTTGTCCTTTGTCTTCTCTGTGCTCTATCTCTAGTGTTGGGGGAAGGAAGGTGCGGGGCGCAGGGGTAGAAGGGGGAGGGGTCTGCATTGACTGACAGCCTCCCCTCTTCCTCCACCTCTTCCTTTTTATCTCTTTCTCTCTCTCTATCTGCAGTCTTAGTGAAACCAGTGGAGGTTTGTGGATTTTTCGTGTTCGGTGGCCTTTGCAAAAAACGGGAAAAAAAATATTTGTAGAGCCCACCTTCCTTTTGGTTCTTTTTTAAAATTATTTTGTCTTGGTTTCTTCTTTCTGCTTCCTTTTTTGTCTCTGTAAAACTTTTCTGTTCTCCTTGTTTCCTCTCCTAGTTCTTTCTCTCTCTGCTGTTGTTTTTCGCTGTTGTGTAGTCTGATACAAACCTCTTTATCTCGCTCGTCTTTTTCTCTCAGAGATGACAAGATTCTTTAACTAGCTCAAAGGTTTACGGAGCCATGTTTCTTTGCCCGACAAGGAATTCTGGGAGTGGCTACTTTCCACCTCATGAAAGCAAAGCGGCACATAACCAATAAATATATACACTGTGTAGAAACGAATGACAAGGAAGGATCTTTTCCGATAGGTTTTATGAAACTGTGTTCCAAACGTGATGCAAATTTCCTATCAATTTGTTGTTTTTTCCCTCATTTGCTTCCTGTTAAGTGAAGTTTCACTTAAGGGGTTTCCCTTGGCTGCAATGTAACCGGAGTCAACAGATTCAAGCGATGAAACAGCGACACAGTGAAGCAGTGCTCTGATTTTTGGTTGAGTCTGGGTGCAGGATAGCAAGCAAACCTATTTTTTAGATGCTTGTTTTCTAAAAGGAGTTCTGATCAGCGCATTGTGTGAATTTACCCCAGTTGTTAGGTTGGGTTCTATTTTCAACTCCTGCAGTTTTTATGAATAGGGCAGGTTGGTCTCTTGGCCGCACTCGTGTCATCCAAATGCCCATCTGCCCATGGCCCACTGGAACAAATGGATCCAAACTGACTGAAAAATTGTGCCATTTTTTTCAGAGGAGGTCACTGATGCAGAAGTTTATTTCTAAAAATGTAACATCAGGGTGGTTTTCCTGAAAAAAAAAAAAAAAAAAAGCATTTTCAAAAACCAGTCCTGACCAGAGCCCCTTCTGAAAGTCTGGCACAGCTGGCCATTTTTTTCAAATGCCGCCAATGCCAGAAAGTTAAGTGCTCAAATGAAAGAAATTCGGATCCGGCTGTTGTGATTTGTTTGCAATAAACAATCGATCCTGAAATAACGACATCACAGAGAATTCATTCTTTGTTGTGTCTTTTTTGCAAGATGACAAGCAAAACTTAGGATCACACCAGGAACGCTAATCCATACTTCCATAGTAACCTTGGGGCTTTTCCCTGATGTAGATTTGCTCACCTCTGCTTCCCACTTAAGACTCTTGCTGTGATTTAAACTGCAATAACTGATCAAAGCGATGCCAAAGTAACAAAGTCATGATGTTGGTTTCCACGTTCGTCGTCATGTCCGTTTGCAGAATGACGTGTTAACGAGTCTCGTTTCTTTTTAAGTGCTTCCTCGGTGGAAGTTCAGCTCTCATGCAGTCACTTTATCGCTAACATTTTCAAAACATGTAAATTTCAGAAGCTTGATTTGGGAGGTGATCGAATAGGATTTGTATAATCTTCAACTCTGGATGAACCTAGAAGGACACAAAGTTGCATGTTCAATCATACAATCATCAGCAGGATGGAAAGTTCGCCTCACGTTTGAACACATTAGTATGTAGCTACAAGTAGCCAAGCATTTCCCAGAATCCCTTGGGGCATCTCATGTGTGCATTGGGTGTATTTCATTGGTTCCCCGCCGAAACTTATTGACTTCCTGCGCAAAACTTCTCTTCATGGGGTGTAAACAAAACAAGAGGTTCTAGGGGGGAAGAAAATGGAAAAAAAATTCACAGTAGTATTTCAGGACAAGTACTATATATTAAGAAAAAAAAAAAACAATTTTAGAGCTTTCTAAAGAAATTAAAAGAAAAAAAAATATTTCGCACTATAAATCTATTTTTATAGGTGTTTTGGAAAAACTGAACTGCATGTTTAGTAAAGTCCGTCCGATATGTGAGCGATTCCCTTTTTCTGTTGGTTTTGTTTTGGGTCTTGTTGTTTTTGTGGGGTTTTTTTTTTGAAAGTCTGTCAAGCCCAAATGGTCGGACAGGGGCGTTCCGCGTGTCCGATTCCCAGTGTAGCATCAGGAACAATAATCTGTAGCATCACTAACGTGTAACAGGATAAATAAAGAAACCCAGGTTTACGATTTTTTGTTGTTGTCGTTGTTCGGTAGGCAGAGCTTGATTTGTCATCTGGAGAAGGGAGCTCCTCTGGATTTTCTGCTGTGGCTGTTTTTTTGCGTGAAAGCGCACCGGGGTGGGCAGGGCACAAACTGACAGGAAGAAAAGCGCATTGGGGTGGAACTTCAGGTGGAACACATGAAATTTAAAAAAATTAAAAAACAACCAGGAAATACACCCACATGTAACAAAAATACCCTAACAGCCGGTCCACGCTGTTTTTTCAATGTTTTTTCTGTGTTTTATGTCGAAAAATGAAAAACTTTGCTGGTGATTTTAAAAACTTCAAGAACCTTAATCACAGCTGCTGTCAAGAATACATCGTGTTTAAGAATTACAAATATTGAGAAATCACTTCATTTACCTGTGAAGAAACTGTGTCTGTGTTTTTAACTATTTCTTGTACAATTATACAGATTCTTTTATGCGGAACTTGGTGCCAAGTAGCTGAGATACGGGAAAGAAGGGAATCTCTTATTATCAGTGTTAACAGTGTTATAAAAATTCTAAATACAAACAAATTAAAATATTAAAAAAGAGAAAACTATGGTACATTTCTATTTTTTTTTCCTCGCAGAAAAAGGGGAAAACACATGACTAACTGATGCTAACTTTGAGTGCCTGGCTTATTTTATTATTATTATTATTATTATTATTATTATTATTATTATTGTTGTTATTATTATTATTATTATTATTATTATTTCAAAATACATCTTTTTGAGTTTGTTTATCATGAATAATGCTGCAAATCCGAAAAATGTACATACTTCATTTTTATAGCAGTTGTTCTTTTCTAAGTTTACTAGGTTCTCATTCACCCAGAGGAACATGTCACGCACATGGCTTGTCTTTCTGTAACCCGGATTTTGACCATCTTACAGGTGCCATATTCATAATAAAAAATTTCTCTTGAATTTCTTACCCGATTGCATTATTTCTTCTGTTTCTTCAGTTGTGACACATTCTGCCATCTCCCACTGCTACTCCTCAAGCAAGAAATAAAGGATTTGCGGTGCAAAGAAAGATTTCATTTTTTGGATGAGCAAATGAGGACGGGAAAGAATGAAAACACGGGATTTAACATTTTTTATTCAAGAAAATGATAATAATCTCAACCTTTATTAGCTATCAAGCTGATAATTCATAGTTTGGCCAGATACATACTGATTAATCACTTTGATTAAGGTTATTGGTTTTGGAGACTTATTTAAAATTATTTCATGAGAGTAGGAGATTTTTTCATCAATTCTAGGAGAAAAAAAATACATAAAATTACTCACTAATATTAGAATTCTATGAAGATTTTACAGAAGGGTTTGTTTGCATGTCATTGAAAGACCTGATTTGTTGAGCTTTATGAACAACAAACCAATTATCCCATCACAGCAAACTAATATACTTAGCAGAGGAAAAATATAATATTCAGCTTTTCCCTTTCCCATATTGCCATCTTTCTGTGCTCCCAAACAAGTTAATTTCTTTATGATTGACAGTAACATTCTAGAGAGAGTTGAATGAATGTGAGTGTTCTATAGTACGGGAATAAGTTCTTGACAGAGGCACGCTAACAGCTGACAGACTACCACTCATTGTGGCTATCTAGCGTGATAAAACACAATATAAAAACAGTCTGTAGACTAGTTTCATTGTAGGGTCAAGGCAAACACAAACTGGGAAGTGTGATATCACTGGGTGATGTCACCAGGTGATGTCACATCATGAGATTTTTAGGTAATTTCACAGGTTTTCTCAAAGATTGTCCTGCAAGCCAATATCCCTCCATCTCCAGTATTTTGCCCTCCAGTCCTATGCCCCCACGCTTTTATTATCTTTCTCCCCCCCCTGCACCAACCCCGCCCTCCCCTCCATGCAATAATAAGAAAGGAGAGGTCAGTGTCTCTGAGGCCGAGCAGCCAACTTTAAATATTTCACACTATTTTAAATGAGCACACATGAATGATAGATCACAGGCAGCTTGCCCGTGTGTGTGTGTGTGTGTGTGTGTGTGTGTGTGTGTGTCTGTGTGCGTGTGTGTATGCAAGTGCGTGTGTTCACGTGTGTGCGCGTGGAGGTGCTTGAACCTGCAGCTCTCTAATAACCCCTGGCTGTGTCTTGGCAGGGCCCGATGGTGCATTTAGATCCAACAGCGGCTCATTCACTTGAGGCGTATAACGAGCCTTTCATTAGCGGCCTGATGGACGGGTGATGAAACCAAATGTTAGAGAGCAAGCTGTTTTTTTTCTTTTAAACTTTCCTCAGACCCTTCCTCATTCATGACCCCCGACTGTCCAAACATCTCGAAGAGCTGCCGGCGAAGACGCAATGTGACGTTTCAGTTCACGGGGTAAGTGTATCCTGGAGTATTTAAAATAACTCAACTAAGAATTTTGGTTGTTTTTGCAACTTTCAATTTCAAATAGCACTTTCCATTAAAACTTTTGTAACATTTTCTTTCTGAAAATATTTAATATCATTAATAGCGCTTAATAGAACTTATTATAAGTCTCATAATTGCTAAAATTAAACTGTGAAAACAATTGCCCAAAAGTTAGAGAATTCAGCATAAAAAAGGATGTTGATAAAACATCTCGGTTAAACGTGTTTTATCTTTTACATATTTTTTTTCATCTGCTTGTTTTGCCATTTCTTATTTTGTTATCTTTTTTAATCGTGTGTGGGTGTGTGTTTGTGTTTGTGTGTGTGTTTGATAGTAATGGTAAATTTTAGTTTTATATCTAATTAACTTTTATTTCAATCCTGGAAAATAAACGTGAAAACATAAAAAAAAATAACAAAAGTATATCACATGAAAGAAAGAGTATTACCGATGAATAATGGGTAATATGTTCACCATTTCAAATTAGATTAAAGTAGTTTTCTGTGAACATACAGTTTTCGAGAGCCCAATCATTGAATTGTGATTCTCGTGCCGTCGCCTCCTGATACTTCCTTCAGAATGGAGCAGCAGAGACACCAAGAGGATCTGTACCACAACTGCAGACCGGCCTCCGGGGGCACAACTTACGCGTGGATTTGGTTTCCGTGGGTAAGTGGCTTTCTTGAATTTGAAATTAAAGAATAAAAATAAATGTCAGATGCAATGAAACAGATAGAAACAGAAAATTAAACGGTTAATTTCTTAGAAATCAGGCCAATGTATTTAACAGTGGTGACAAAAAGAAATGTTTAAAAACTTCAACAAAAGTAATGTACAATATTAATATTAATGGTGCTAATAATAATAAAAATAATGATTATTATTAGCTGCAGCAAGATCAAATACATGGGACCCAAGGGGAGCGGTAATGCTTCACAGAGTGGGACAGCACGCTGGATGGTTTGGAGATAAAGTCCAGAAGGCCAGACTGATATGGTTTTGACTTTACATACATAGGTTGTTTCCAGGAGACCAGGTGGAAAGGTAGTAAGACTAGAAGCTTAGGAGCAGGTTTTAAGTTTTACTATCATGGTACAGACAAGAAGAAAAATGGAATAGGAGTTATCTTGAAGGGGAGTTATTAGGAATGTTCTGGAGGTGAAAAGAATTCCAGATAAGACTCATGAGTCTTAAATTGGAAACTGAAGGTGTGATGCTCAATGTTGTTCGTGGCTATGTCCCACAGGTGGGATGCGAGTTAGAGGAGAAGAAGTTCTGGAATGAGCTAGATGAAGAGATGCAGAATATCCCAAGAGATGAGAGACTGGTAATTGGTACAGACTGGTCACCTCTATCGCCTGCATGTTGGTGCAGGCGATAGAGGTGATGAAGAAGTGATGGGCAGGTTGGTATCCAGGATAGGAATGCGGATGGACAAATGGTGGTAGACTTTGCAAAAAGGATGGACATGGCTGAACTGAATACTTTTTTCCAGAAAAGACAGGACATAAGGTAACTTATAAGAATGGAAGTGGGAGCGCACAGGTAGACAACATCTCGTATAGACGGGGTAACCTGAATGAGATCAGTGACTGCAAAGTAGTTGTAGATGCCAGACAGCATAGGATGGTGGTTTGCAGGATGACGCTGGTGACAAGGAAGATCAAGACAGAGCAGAGGACAAAGTGGAGGATGCTGAAAAGAGAGGCGTGTTGCATGGTTTTCAGGGAGGAATTGAGAGAGGCCCTGGATGGTCATGGAGCGCTTCCAGATGACTGGACAACTACAGCTAATATGATCAGGAAAACAGGTAGGAGAGTACTTGGTGTGTCATCTGGAGGGAAAACAGATAAGGAAACTTAGTGTCAGAATGCAGAAGTGCAGGAGTATATGCAGAGAAGGCGGTAAGCGCAGAGGTGGGACACTGAGAGGACTGAAGAGAACAGACAGGAGTACAGGGAGATACAGCGTAAGGCGAAGATAGGGGTAGTAAAGGCAAAACAAAGGGCGTACAATGACTTGTATGCTTGGTTGGACAGTAAGGAGGAAGTGAATGATTTATACAGGTTGGCAAAACACAGAGCTAGAAAGAATGTACAACAGGTGCAGGTGATTAAGGATAGAGGGAAATGTATTGACAGATGGTGTTTTTTTTTTTTATTTACATCAGTTTTTTTTCCAGATATCCAACCATTCACACCTACAATTTAAGGGTTCTAAGTGAACCTACTGATTGCGCAAGAGGACAGGGAGAGAACCCAACACACCACCACAACGCCAATGTATACCTACATAACAAAAAAGGAAACTGTAAACTGAGTAAAATCAAATTTTCCTTTTGAAAACGTTTCCTAAATATGAGCATGAAGTCTATATGATAAAGTTAAAACAGTTTAGTCCAATAGTGAAAATTATACTTAAGATTCATCTCTAAAACATCAAAACTAAAATTGATTTAAGTGCAGAAATCCCACTTAGAAGTAAAAAACTCTAAGATGATGTAAAATCAACCAAAAACATACTGAATTATAAACCTAAGCGATAAGTCAAGTGATCCCCAGCAGAGGGAGTGAAGGAGGCCAAGATGCTTACTAAGTCGGTGCTTTATTTTTCCGTTGAGTTTGAACACAACTTTATTGACACATTTTTCTTCACATAAGTTCTCCTCCTGGAGGCCCAAAGTGGGCGGGGCTTAAAAAGTGAAGGTCAAGGTCTCCTGCCTCCTGCCGCCGCCACATTCACAAGCGGGCGGCGGCAGACAAGGGTCACATGATTCAGGAGGCTACTGCTGGACCCCCTCCGGACCCGGGATGCTGTCGGATAGCTGCACCTTGTATGCAGCTCAGAGCTTTGAACGCCATGTGGCAGCATTTCCCCGCCATCAGCTGGTAGTGTTATTCTGCTTGGAAGCTGCAGGGACAGACAGGCCTGTCAATCATCCCCAAATTGGAATTGACAGCAAGACTAACAAAACAAATATATTTTATGTATATTTATTCCCAGTATAGAACCTCTAGGGTTGTTATTAAAGGAGAAAAAGCATTAGAAACAAAGAAATCAAACATTAATTCTCAAATTCAGGTTTTAATTACCGTAATTTCCGGACTATAAGCCCCGACTTTTTTCATGTAAACAATGCAAAAGAAAAAAAATACATGGACATTTTTTGGAGGGGGGGGGCTAATGAGCTTCACGGCGCTAAAGCATTTATCCTCGTCACATCGGACCGATGAAATGACCGAGAAAAACGAAAAACTTTGACGGATTTAGTGCGCAGGAGGAAGCCCGAGATAGCGATCGGCTAGCCGGTCGGCTTATATTGAGGTGTGCTCAATAGTCCAGAAATTACGGTATCTAAACACACAGAGAAGTTACCATAAAAGTCAGCACTAAAAAAGGATCACCAACAGTTGAGCAAATGCTGAGTTATCAAAACAAAAAAAAAATACAACTAAAAATCAGCAGGACATTACCTCAGACTGCAGAAATTTGTTTTTGGAATTTTATCTCCTCATTCAAAAATCCATTTCAGACAAACTGCATCAATAAATTGTGTATTAAAAATATCGATGTGTGTATGGGTGTACCTTGGAAGCGTCTCCGGGCCTCTGCTCTCTCCTCAGAGTCATAGTACCACACTGTGATGGCATATCTGAAACAGACACGTACACAAACGGAGATGAAAAATAACCTAGAAATAAAAAACATGAAGTAAAAACATAGTCAAGCAAGACACAAATTAAGCTTAGATTGAAACAACTATTATCAAAATTGGATTGGTCAAACCTATGATTCAACCAAGAATAAAAATTCAAATAAGGCAAATAAATCTTTAAAAATCAATCAAATCAACAAGACAGTCCAGAAAAAGTGAAGTTTGGCTGACATCCCAATTCACCTAAAACAAATCACCTTAAATCTGCAAGAAACCTTCTACCCAAAGGGTTTGATCACATAACCCTGTTCTTGGCTGGTAATTGGTAGTTACCTGGTGTTGAAGGACGGCTGCACCTCGTGTGGGTTCCTACGGTCGGACCAGAAGACCAGCAACCGGTCGAACAATGGCCAGATATCCACCGCCTTTGACATTCCTTCTGGGAAGATCCTGAGGATGCCACCATGCTCCTGCACGACACAGAAATGTTAGCAAACAGTCAGGGGTTACACTTCAGAGGTAAGGTCAAGTTCAACACCCACCTTGGCATCCCAGTTCTTGTTCAGGTAGTAGATGCAGGTGACGCAGCGTCCATCGCCGTTTGGGTTGTCGACATGTTTGACGTAACCCGCACCATTTCCTGGGTAACAGGCCACCATAGCCTGGACACAAATACACACGCAGCAGGGTCACACACCTGAAATCTTAGTCTGAATTCATTCAAAAATGTATTTCCTTTTAAAATAAATGTATTAAAATAAATATGTCTCCATTTGCACATGAATTGACCATGTTATTTTCCTGAAAAACAAGACATTTTCAATATATTTTAGGGGGTGGGGGGGGGCAAACAAGTTATATAAAGAAATCACTTTTCATTTTTCAGCCATTTATCTAATTCCTAAGCAAAGCGTAATTGTTTTGCTAATTTGCTGATTAACTTGAATGCAAAAAAAAATAATGTTTTTTCTAATTACTGTAAATAATTTAAATACTGAGAAAGTGAAAACATTTGAGTTAAATTGTGTTCCGCAAAAAAAAAAAAAGTGAACAAAAATTGTATAGAAATATTTCCATGCTCCAGAACAATGGAATACCCTACAAGCTAATTAACAAAACTCAATGAATGAATCAAATGATCAGATTGTCCATTGCTGTGGTTTAGGGTAAATCAGATCAAATCTGGGTTGGCACTCAGTACGTGCCGATCGCCTCTTGATTCCCAGAAAGGAAGTTTATGTTTGTTGACTTTCACACGTCTGATCACGCTCAGCTGCTTCCTGCCCAGGGTTGAAGGTCGCAGCGGGACACACAAGGGAACCCCTCCCTCCTCCTCCTCCTTCTCCTCCTCCTCCTCATCCCCTGTCCTGTTTGGACAACTGTTTCCTTCTCAGACACTGAAACCATTTCATTAGAAACCTGCTGAAATATTTACGGCTACTAGAAACAAGAGTCAGAGTCTCAAAGAAACTCTGCTATTATTAAAAAAAATGACACACGCATGTAAATATATGAAAGTAAATGAACATTAAAAGTCACAAAAATATCAAAGAAATTACTGGAAAAAAACATAAAAATACTAAAGAAATTAAAGGTCATTTGAAAGTATCAAAAATTTAATAGGGAAAATAAAAAAAATTAAAAAAAAATTCTTGTCAAATTTCACTTTTTCATTACCCTGGTGCAAGACTCAACCAACTACCCACCCACCCACACTATTTTGGTAGCCATCACAATATAGATTGTCTCATTTTCCAGGGAAGAATAAGAGGGATGAGTCTGGCCAGTTTCCCGCCCACTTGACAGCCAGCTCATTGTGTAACGGCAACAACCATATAAGCCTGAAAACCTTACCAGGACAATAATAAATAAATAAAAAGTTGAACAGGAAGCCCCTAGTAATTCATTGTTTTTACTCAGAAGAAAATCCTGCACACTGCTCGGGCTCAGGGCGTGTGTTTTACCGGAGTTTACCATGGTGACCTCTCTTCGAAGGAACAGCCATCTGATAAAGGCACGCACACGTGTGAAGCAGTCCTTATCACATGCCTGTGTGTGTGTGTGTGTGTGTGTGTGTGTGTGTGTGTGTGTGTGTGTGTGAAAGGCTGTAAATCGGTGGGTGTGTGTTAAGTTGTGTACGTGAGGATCTCCATGCCTCCATGGACATATGCGTGTCTGTGTGTGTGTGTGTGTATGTCAGTCGGTCATTAGTCAGGTCAGTTTTATTTGTTCGAGCCGAAAACAAACACTATTTGCCTCTCGGGGTTTAGGGAGTGACACCTTGTGAACTTTAACCTTCCACTTGGGGTTGAGAAAGAGAAGCTTTAGAAGAAGTAGACAAGGGCTAAACGAAGACAATGTTTTTTGACAAACACCAACTGTAACATAAAAATAATAAAATAGTTTTTTTCTTACAGTATTGTGTCAGGTTTGTCTTGCATTTTTTGTCGTTTTCATACCCCGTCCCCCAGGAATATCTGGATCCAATAGAATTTAGTGTAACAGAATAATTCTGTCATTTCTGATTTTAACATAGTTAAGAATCATTGGAGTTCATTTTTTCCTCATTTTCAGACGATGATTTGCCTTTGACCCTAATTGATTTCATACAGTCAGTATCAAACAGGCCAGCTGCTCTTTAAGAATCTTGGCTTTCCTTTGGACCAAATAAAATCAAAACTACTAAAACTGCTGAAACTTCTTTAAAAAAAAAAAAAGGGCAAAATTGAATATTTCGGCAAATGATTCTCGAAAAATTGGGGGGAAAGTATCTGAAATAAAGAACACCTGACATAAAAAATAAAAATGCATTTAATTGAAGCTTCCGCAAATTACCTAAAGTAAACATGCAAACAAACTTAAATTTTTTTAAAGGGAAAATATCGCGAGATTTGATGTGCAGCTGCATATGGTAAATCTCCATATAAGACTGAAAAGTGGAAAGTAGCTAAAGTACTCAAGATTTAAAAAAAAAAAAAACAGGTATTGTATGGCATACTGGGGGAAACGGCTATCTACGTAAAAGGGAATCGTTCACTAATCTCGTACAGTTATAATAAAACTAACAACCCCGGGTGCTTATTTACACGCAATGTAAACAAGGTAAACAACGGTGCAGGTACCTTGGATCTCTCCCGTATGTAACGGCCGCCCAGCCGGTTACCGCAAACGGTGACGAGTCTGTCGACAAGGTTGAGCAGGAATCCCACGGCTTCGCAGCCCGGCTCCGCGCCGCTCACCCACGCGATCTTGTCGCCACGGACGCGCCTCTGGTGCAGGCAGGGGACGGAGCCCGCCAGGCGGCCGTCCTGCAGCGCCCCGCCGCGGTGCAGCTCCGCCACCTGCTCCAGAACCGCGCCGCCGGCCAGCTCGCCCAGTAGCCCGTCCACGTAGCAGAAGCCCTGGGCGGCAAGCTCCGGCACGACCCGCCCCAGGGCCAGGCGCTCCAGCTCGGCGTCCGATACGGGATCGATAAACGGCATGGCAACGATGCAAAGCACAAGGAGATGGCGGGAACTTAACACACAGGAAGCGGAAGAGCTCAGCTTCAAATATAGTCCAACTCTGCTCTGCTGAGACTCGACTGACGTCCCGGTAGTCAGAATACCAATTTATAAGACCTGGTCGCATAAAAATACATCCGGTTTGTTTCTTCCAAAATAAAAGCACTGATGTCCGTATAGCAAAGAAAATCACAATGATGCAACACAAATGGCATTGAATAAGCATCGATTTACCTCTGTCAAAATCCTCCAATAAAAACTTTGAAAAACATAAAATTAAAAAAATAAAATAAAAGCAGTGATGTTGAAAAATGTAAAGGGATGGAAACATCAGGGAATTGAGGAGAATAACATGAACTTGAACTTAGCAAGGACTTAAAATAGGCTGAAAATTTTTTGCATTGACCTTGCTAGAAAAATTACACCTTAGTGAGCAAAGTGAATAATTGCTAATTTTTACAAAATAAGGCGTAGTGCTGGACTATTAAGTAAAAATGGCAAATAATTGAACCAAAAGCAACTCAAACAGGTTATAAAAATAATCAGAGCTGAGCAATGACCTTAGCACCATTACAATAGTCACAACCAAAAAAGGCAATATTGGTTAAAAAAAAATTGCAACTATCTGTAACTTGGCCTGTAAGGAGTTGAAGGGAGGGAAAACAGGGAAAGACATTAAAAGAGAATTGACGAAGTTAAAAAAATCAATAATAATAATAATAATAATAACAATAACAATAACAACAATAATATTATAGGCGAGAAAAATATGGCTATGATCATCAAAACTTCTATTTTAAGATTTTAATCTCCGTCGGAATGCGACCATTAAGGTTGTGTTATCGTTAACAAACGTAGTTTTAAGAGCAAGAATTGAAAATTAGGGCTTTTACTCTGAAGGCCTGGCCTCACGCCTCCGGTGGGAGAGTGAGTGTGGGACGTGACTGAAAGTGGGTCGGCGCGGGACGTGAGCGATGAAACGTTCGTCTACAGCGGCGTTCTTCCACGCACGCCCATCAAACATTACAACCCCAGTTAAGGAATAAACAACCTGAACATCATCAACTAAACTTTATGAACCAAGAAAAGACGAAAGATACCGTCACATTCTTTTTTTTTTTTAACCCCTGTCCCATTTCTTGTATTCCTTTTTTAATTAAATAAATGGAGCAGCTGCTACGTGCCGACCGTGGACGCCAAAAGCTACCGGAAGCACCTGCTGGTGGTGAACCGGAATGTTTACATGTGTGCTGATAAAATTCCTTGGCATTCCGCTCTCAGTCATGGAACGATGAATGTATTTTCGACTTTGATTCTTCAAGGACGTTTCTTGTTGGCAGCGAGCACTCACCAATGTGAACTTTGGTTCCTGACTTGAAGCAGTCCAGTGTCTATTGTTGTTAGTTTGCCTGGTACAGCGGCCCCGCATTTACAGAGACTGCATTGCAATTGCCCAATGCGGCCCTCCTACCTGTTACAACACCAAGATGTTTTGCAATACATTAGTCATGATGACATTCAGCTTTGTGAAACATGCATATAACTAAAATCCAGTGGTGGGCCGTTGGAGCCTGCAAGGCCTTCTCTGCTGGCCTAAAATAAAACATCTGAATGACAAACATTAACTGTATTTTGTCCATGAATACTTATTAAATAATTCCAAATGGTCTGTTAACTTCCTTTCATAACTTTGCTCCTGGTTGTGCCACCTCCAGACATGCATTTTCATATTAAAGCATTTAGCCAATCACATTTCAGCCATTATCTATTGCCAGGCAGGGTCAAAGACCAAGGAAACTGCCTGGGGGGGGGGGGGGGGGGGGGGGGTGGGGGGTGGCAATCAGTTCTGCAAGCCCAATACGCAAAAAAAAAGTGTTGATGACGCTGTTGCTTCAACCAGTCAGATTTTGAGTTGGCAACATTAAAGCCTTCTAGCAGGCTGCAGCAACATCAGCATATTCACGCCCACTAATTGTTACATAGTCAGAAAGTGGACAAGTATATTCGTGAGGAGAAGCGTACTAGCCAGCTGCCAACAACAATATAGTTGTGCTTGTTTAATATCGGTATTGTCAACCCACAATGGCTGCAGGAGGAGAAGAAATGGATTTAGTTACTAATCTATTGTTAAAGCAATTTTCTTTTTGAAGAAAAGCTGGACATAGTAAAGAAAGCTTGGGCAACTCCTAAACAAGGGAACCTGTCACAGGAAAAGGATTTGTGCGACATTTTCATGCCACAAACTCTGACTGGTACCCCTGGCTCACAGGCTCCAAGGTACACCGCAAATTGTATTGCTGGGAGTGCTTGGAGCTGAGGAGCAAGGATAATCGTACCACAGAATGATTGAACTCTTTTTGAGGAAAGAATGAAGGATGGATTTTGTCCACAAATGATCAGAATTTTGGGGGAGTAAAATGCTGCTATTTTCCTAAATAACACTGCAAGTCTATAAGGTGATTATTTGTGTTTTTTATGTGTCGCAGCTGTTTGCTATAAAGGCATTTATTGTGACTACTGTCCGTTTTTGTAGCTCCCGCCACGGTGGGACCGGACTTTGTTGTCCTGGTGTGTTCAGATTTCATTCAGGGAAAAACGTCACAATGGTCAGGAACTGATCAAGCAAGAATGGTTTATTCAAATTCAGGAAATAAACTTAGGAGATATCCCGGGCCAGAGTGAATGTCACCCCAAGAGGATGGTTCCCCCTCGCTGCACACCTGCTGAGACGCGTCCAGCAAATGTGCAGGTGAGGAGGTTCTGGCCGCGAGCTGGGGAGGCACAGTCATTTTATACCATCGCCTCAACACTCGGGTTTACTTCCTAATAAGGACTTGGTTTATACTCTCTTGCAATTTGGGCAGCTGGGGTGCCGGGCCGTGCCCCGGACAAAGCCGCAGAGTGCGTGATCGCTTACGCGTGGGGCGTGACAGTGGAAGAGTACAGTTGGGCATCCGTTTGTCGTCACGTGATGCGCTCCCGCAGGTGAATTTTAGCACTGCATGAGTCATCTATCTGCGATGCACCTCTATTTATACTGCATTTCTGCATAATAAGATGCTTTTTTAGAGCCATAAACTAATTATTGGGGGGTTGGATTGATTCGGAGCACTACTGAAGACCTTGGTGTAAAATGCACGGCCACCACTGCTAAAATCTTTTTCAAAGAGCTATTTGGTGACCTCTAAAGTAGAATTTTTCATTCGATAGTGTATCCTTTTTCATTTCTGTCACTAGCTGGAGTGTGCAGCAGCATTGGCAGAAATCTTGGAGGTACTTGCCTCAATCTAACCCTCTGCTCTGCATCCTCCTCTCTCACATCAACCAACTAATGTAGTTCCACCTTCACTTTGAACTCCTCTGTCAAACCTATGGGACACTTAACGACTGCCTTATAGCTCTCATACATGTCCTGCACGATTCTTAACATACTTCTCTGAAACTCCAGGGTTCCTTATTCAATACCTCAGTTCCTCTTAGCACCCTGTTGTATGATTTTTCTGCATTTGTAAAGGGACCATGAAACTCCCTCTGACCCCCTTTGTACCTCTCAACATTCTCAAGGCTAATACAGCATCTGTGGTTCGATTTCTTGGCATGAAGTCATACTGCTGCTTACAAATTCTTACTTCTGCTCTTAGCCTGTCTTCAACTACTCCTTCCCATGACTTCATTGTCTGGCTCATCAACTTCAGTCATCTTCCCCTCCTTTCAGCTTTTCCCTTCAGGGGTCGCCACAGCAAATCAACCTTCTCCATCTCACCCTATTCACTGTATCCTCTTCGCTCACTACATCCATAAATCTTCTCTTTGGTCTTCCTCGAGACCTCCTGCCTGGCAGCTCCAATTCCAGCATCTGTCTACCAAGATATTAATTCTCCCTCCTCTGTACATGACCAGACCATCTCAGTCTGGCTTCTCTGACCTTCTCTCCACAACATCCAACATTAGCCGTCCCTCTGATAGACTATTCCTGATCCTATCCATCCTGAAACACCCAAAGAGAACCTTAGCATTCTCATCTCTGCGACCTCTAGGTCTGCCTCCTGTCTTTTTGTCATTGTTACTGTTTCCAGGCCATACAGCATTGCTGGTCTCACCACTGTCTTGTACACCTTTCGTTTCATTCTGGCTGATAGTCTTCTATCGCATTGTACCCCTGACACTTTGCTCCACCCATCCCAACCTGCTTGAACCCATCTCGACACCTCTTTTCCACACTCTCCTCCTCCACCTTGTCATAGTCCCAATATTCACAGTCTCTAATCTCAGTCCCAGACTTCTTGCCTTTCCTCTTCTCTCTCTGCTTCCAAACACACCTTACCCCTCCCCTTTTTTAACCTACAGTTGCCCAGGTCGCACTGGTTCCCTGTGGGTCATCGGTACCAATGGCGATCGTTGTTAACCCGGCCTTGATCTGGTTTGATCTGGTTATTATGTTATTATGCATATTTGGTTTTATCAAAAGTGTTACGCCAGATGCCCTTCCTGACACTCTGCATTTATCCAGGCTTGAGACCTGCTAAGGGAGACACTGGCCCGTGCCCCCGAGGCTGGCTCGGGGAGACACCGGCCAGTGCCGCCCTGAGGCTGCATTATCAACTTCATTCATCTAAAACAACTAAAAAAAAAAAAAAAAAAGAACATGAAAAAGTAGCACCTCCTACTGACAAAAAAAGAAATGAGGATGTAAGTTGGAGATTGATAAACATCCCTTTAATAGTTCAGAACAATCTTTTAGCATCAGCACCTCACAAAAACAAAAATCACATTTACCTTGAGATGCGGCCAACACGCATTTGTCTACAAAACTTTACAAATATGTATACAAGATTATTTACACGGCTCTGGGGGGAGAGATCCTGCAGGGAAAATCAAGTCTTCAAGGGACCAGAAAGGTAACGATTACCAATAACTGAGGAAAATAAAGGGAAACTTTGGTCTGTCCCCAAAGGAAACAGAATGGTGAAATTTTGAAGCATGAACGAGTCACTCGAGATCTGCACTTAATTCATTTTCAATCAGATGGTGCTTCATGAGGATACTCATAGCTGAAGAACTACAGCTTCTTAGCCAAAGCTCCTGTTCAGGTTTCCCGTTTTTCTCATCTTTTAATAAACAGGTACATCTGTATCAGACGATCATCACTGCGACAATGCAATCGGAAATTTGATGATCATCCTTTAACGTGAAGGAAGATTTTACAGTTTAAGGAGGAGGGGGTGCTGTCAATCATTTGAAAAGTTATGAATGACATTGAGATATCTAAGGAGTTTATGAAACCTGTTTCACCAAAGGCAGTTTAAGACTGACTAAATCTTTAACACAAAACCTTAATCTTGCATTTTAAGACATTTGTGACAAGTTATTCATTTGAAAGGTTTCCAGTCATTGTCTTCCTCGGGACTCCATGTTTTTTATCAAAGTGAGAAAAAAACTTCTTTTAAGAAAATTTCCCCAGATGGGTTTGATTCCATCCCAGACACAGCAGTGAGTTTCAAATCTTGGCAGGAATAAGTGATTTATTAAGCTTTTCACAAAGCTTTTAGAATCCCTGTGGAAAACAAATTAGTGGTGCGCCTTGTGCTCGAAATATGTATTAAAAAGAAGCCTAAAAAAATGCCCCCTTACATGGAGGAACCTTTTACACACACTTCCCAAATAAAAGGACGTATGGAGAAGAAAAAAAAAAGTGCCTCTTGCCTCTCAGAGCTTCCACCATTAGCAGGTCAGTCATGAAAACGACTGTTAGCTTTAGCTATAAATTAGTAAATGTCCGAATAAATACATGACTAAAAAGACAAGTTTCGGTATGGTTTTCTCCCCCCCATACTGGATCAAAGTTTTGGTTCCACCTTAGAATGACAACTTAATGAAACGTTTTGAGAAATGATTTTTATGTTCCAAGACCTAAAATGCGAGGCCAGTGTTGACAGTAAACCAAGATGATAGAAAATGAAGGAATGGGATGATGGGAAGGTCAATCCTGTGTCTAACTCATGTTTTGACTCATCAAAACGCAGTTAGAGGGTTTTAGTGTCCATCATCTGCTTGACGGAACCCGACGGCAGTTTGATTACTCTACATAAATACATTCTCCATGTGAGCCAATAGGTCAATGCCATCCAGTCCAGGAAGTACGTAAGAAGTGATCCCGAGGTGGGCAGCAACACCATTGAGCTTTGAGTCCAGCAACCGTTCACAGTTTGATCCTTGGAGAGGTGAGAGGGGGAAGGGGTTCCGTGTCAACAGTCAAAGCCTCAGATGATGGACAGGAGACGAGTGGGCGAGGGAGGGGCAGGTAATGATGTCACTGGAGGACCTCAAAGTAATGCAGGATGGCCATGATGTGCTGCGGCATGAAGACATAGCCGGTGTAGACAGCCATGGCAGCCACCGAGATCAGCAGCGAATCTGAACGCATGTCGTTGAGGTAGAATTTGAGTTTCACAGAGACACACTGATGTAATTTAAAATTAAATGAACCAACAATTTATCCAAACCATTGTACACCCAATATTTTAAACCTAAAAATAGTCAACCAAGGAGCTGTGCGGTGGGGACAGGGGGAAACTACATCGCCTATATCAACCTATCAAATTTCATTCTAATGAAATCATGTCCAACTAATTGACCAGCCAATTATTTAACTCAACTTAAAGTGCCACTATAAGTCAGACAATGAGGCACTGAACCAATCATACAGAAAATCCTGTTTTCGTTGAACAAATCAAATCACTTCGCAATCTATCTCAACATTTAGTTTCATTCTTAAACTGAGTACACAACTAATCAATCAACAAACCATCAAATTATTCAATATCCAATCAGCCAAATAATTTACATGTTTAACCAATTGGTCAGACATCTGGTACAATCTGTTAATAAGTAATGTAACAACAATAGCTACAATACTCATGTTTCAAAATAATCTAATTTTTTCAAATAAATCAAACAAATAATTGTCAGATTTTATCCATTTGACCAACTTACAATGTTATCAATCGTTGAAGTCATTCTTTGACAGACATCAAAACTCCAACCTAAAAATCAAACTTCTCAGACACCTATCAAGGTAATACCTTAATTGTCATAAATTCCAGTTGATAGTCAACATAATCTCTCCAACTCTTCAAAATAACTGACATTCTACTCACCGTTCACCTTTAAATCAAAATGACCAAATCAGTCCAAACCACCCTTGCCACTAATGAAATGAATGAAATGCAAACAGATGATGGACCAAACATCTAATGATGTAAACAACTGTGCAACCCAGAATCCAGTTAAGATTGTAATACTTTAATTTTAAGATTTCACTTTGTATGATTGATTGCTCAATAACTTGTAAAAAGTCTGCTGATTGTCAAACGGTCTAATACATCAATCAACTATTAATCTTCCCGTAAATAAATCAAAGGAAAGTCAAAAAAGTCTTTTTTCCTGTGAATAATTGTTTAATTATCTATCTCATCATCCAAATATTCATAAGTCTGATAATTCAACTCATTGGTCAACAAATAAAACAAAGTCTAAAGAACCAACCATCTAACTGTTAAAACAGTGACAGATGTCCCAAATAATATCCATCTGATATTTTGTGGATTTTTTTTTCAGTTCTGCAACATACACATGTGAAGGAACACAAGAAACTACATGAAATCAATCCACCTTACAAGTTCATCTTTAATTAATAAAGCAGCTGTATCCTTCACAGTGAAGGGAGAACTTAAGGAATTAAAAGTGAGACTATTGAAAATTCAAGCAAAGTAACAGGCTATGACGTCGGAGAGTTTTTTTTCATGCAAGTGTGAATCACCTGACTGCAGATCTAAAGTTCTATGGCCGCCTAGATCCTCGCAGGTCAACGCAGTGCACAACTCCGGTTATAGGTATCAAAAGTGTGCTCTTGCAGACAGCAATGTCCGGAGTCTAACAACCAGAGACAGTAAGCCTTTCTGCACCGTAGTGGGAAGTATTTCTACTCGGTACCATTTTGAAAGTTAAACAACGATCATCTATTTTGTAAAATGCATTGACTGCGGCCAAAAAATACCCACTTTTACTTGAGTAAGTTCACGTTTCATCGTGAACAAGAAAAAGCAAACACCACCACAACAACTGACACACTACTATTGATATTTCAACAATTCTATCATTAACAGTAAATAAGTTAGTACTTGAGGTTGTCTTTCCTAGGGCACCTGAGGGCGAATGGGTAAAAGCTAATGAGTGCAGAACTCCCCTCGGAATTACGCTGATTTAAATTATTTAAACTACCACACTACAGCTTGAAAAGTAACCGCGACGCTGTTATTACATTCAAATTCATAATAATCAACTCACAATTAAGCATCAGTTTCAAATTACAATTAACATGTGCCTCTTAACCCGATGTCAACCTGTCGACTTTAGCTTTACGTAGATTCGCTTGTAAACGGTTAAAAACGATTGCATAAAAGACAAGGGAAGTTCCCTAAAAACCTTTATATTTGGAAAGACAACTGTAATACATTATGGAATGTTTTAATTAAAAAAACGGGACAAGATATATTAATCACAGTGTGACTGAAGCTGGGTGACGCTCCGACTTCGGTTAACATGTTAGCCGGCCCGAAGCTACTGAACCCGGAAAAGGATACTGAAGACGGTCCGCTCCCAGGGCTCCAGCATATAGAGTGCCGTCACCAGCAGGTACTGATAGTAAAACCAGGACAGGTGCTTCCAGCAATCGCCGAGCGCCATGGTAGTACCAACCTTAGTACAGCAAAAGTTAGTTCACCGACGTTACAGTTTACCCTTCCACTCCGGGCATTTCCTGACGCCCCGTGACGTATTATCATCAGCACCTCACTTACAGCCAATTAGAACTCCGCTTTCTCTTGCGTGATCCCGGACTGGCCAAAGGGAGTTCCAACATCCGGTATTGTCAAAGTACAAGTCCTGCTTCCGGGTGTGCTCAAAATTATTTTGATTTTCAAAAATGGTTCAGTGTATGACATGACAACGAACTTTTTGATATATAAAGAGAGATATCTACAGATGTTGCCAAATGTATTGGTTTTAAAAGATAAAGGACATTCAGTTTCACAAGAATGACAAGCAAACTGACATTCACAGAAGCATAAGCTACAGTATATCAAGAAGAATGAAGAAGCTTTATTGTCACCTTACTATACATACCAGGTAGGGCAGGAAAAATTACATGTTTCACCGGGACTCAAAAACAACATATCACACACACCATATACCCCCTTCCCTGCACAGGCACCCACTCACAGACATCATGTATGTCTGAGACAAGTAACATCACAGATAAATAATATGGAGTGAATATAGAAAAAAAATTAAACTGGGTCAAAGTGCAGGCAAGGTGGAATAATTAAACAAGGTGCAGAATAATTCTTTAAGGTGCAGTTGTTCTTCCTGTTTGGGATGAGCAGTTCAGTTCAGCAGTTTAACAGCTTGCGGGAAGAACTATGGATCAGCCTGTTGATTCTGCCTTTCCTGCTCCGGTGACATTTGCCTAATTGCAGCAGCTCAAAGTATTTGTGGAGAGGTTGTGAGGCATCCCTGACAATTTCCAGGGCTCTGCTCCGACAGCGGCTCTTGAAAAGAACTTGGATAGAGGGGAGGGAAGCTACGATGGCCCTCTCTGCTCCCTTAACAATCCTCTGCAGGGATCTTTCGTCTGCAATACTACAACTGCAGAACAATTCTGAAAGGCAGAATGTCAGGACATTCTTGACCACACGTCAACTGAAGGCCCTGATGATGTTGGTGGGGAGAGAGAGGTGTGTGTCAGCTTCCTCAGGAAGTGCAATCTCTGTTGTCTCACTATCCCGGACGTGTCCTTATTCCACCACAGATGCTGCAAGATCTTCACTCCTGTTGTCCACTCTCTCCACTATGCACTTGCTGATGCAGAGAGGCGCATACTCGAGCCATGACTTCCGGGACTCAATGATCATCTCCTTCATCTTGTTCATGTTGAGCAGCAAGTCGTGGACAGGTGTCAGCCAACCAGGTGTCTAACTTCCTCCCTGCACAGTGGCTCCTCATTGTCGTGGATGGGTCCCACCACTGTGGTGTCATCTGTGAACTTGATGATCTGGTTCTCCTCGTATCTGGATACACAGTCTTGTGTTAGCAGTGTAAACAACAATGGACTGAGTACACAGCCTTGAGGCAATCTGGTGCTCATTGTTATTGATTTGGAGATGTTCCTTCTGACGCAGACCGACTGTGGTCTCACGAATAGAAAGTCCAGGATCCAGAGACGTGTGACAGTATTCAGGCTGAGTAAAAGGAGTTTGTCCATTACTCTCTGGGGGCAATGGTGTTAAACGCTGAGCTGAAATCGTTGTACAGGGTTCTGGCGTAGATGTCCTTGTGGTCCAGATGTGTGATGATTGAGTGCAGGGTGGTGGATATGTCATCCTCTATGGAGCAGTTGGGATAGTTAGCGAACTGGAGTGGATATTTGCATAAAGATGTACATGAAAGATTGAAGCTCAAGTTACTCTTCCCTCTTCGAGGGGAACTGGACTCTGTCCCCTAATGTCTTCTATTAAAAGTACAAACTGGTAGAGAAGTAAAGATCTTTTTTACAAGCTTCCGTAACCTATGTAGAGTACAAAAGAACTAAGATGCTAAAATATCTCCCTTGTAAGAAAAAAGTACATGTATATTTTTTGGATCCACAGTGGGGTAAAACTACCTGATTAAGTTTAAGTCAGAAGAGGATTACGCTTTCAATCTCAGGGATGTGGTTTCAAGTCCTGAACTGAGTGTAAAAGAAAATCTCAGAAACTTGATTTGTCCAGGGAAAAATTTGCAAAGAAAACTCAAACCTTCAGAGTTTACAGAGAGCCCAGTCAGGTCAGCCAAAGAATATTGAATTTTGAATCTCAGACAAACCAGTTTGTGGCAGTAGCACTTGTTTGGAGTTTTTTTGAGAGACTTTTAATCTTAGGGCTGTGGTGGATTTGGGTACACTTTCATTAACTTTCCTTTTTTGTGGGGTGAGCAAGTTTGTTGTCCAATTTAAAAAAAAAAAAACACCAGCCTTTTTGCTCTATTAAGGAGCCCAGCTAGCTCTGCGCATGAGACTTATAATCTCAGGGCTGTGGTGTATTTGGGTGTACTACGTTGTTCACTATCCTTTTTGGTGTGGTGGGGCAGTTTGTTGGACACATTTTTTGAAAAAAAAAAGCCCACTCACTGTGGGACTTCAACTGAGTGGACAGTAAACATGTCAGATACTTTCTCAAATGACCACTTGGTTGGACAATCAGCTATTTTTGTTGGAACAGCAATTTTGAATTTTTTTAAATCTGGTAGAGCATGAAACTTTTAATCTCAGAGCTGTGGTGCATTTGGGTACACTATGTCATTCACTTACCTTTTTTGTGTGGTGAGTCAGTGTCTTAGACAAATTTTATAAAAAAAAAAAAAAAAGCCTTTTTGCACTATTAATGAGCCCAGTTTGCTCAGCTTCTGGAGCATGAGACTTGTAATCTCACGGCTGTGGTGTATTTGGGTGTATTACGTTGGTCACTATCCTTTTTGATGTGGTGGGGCAGTTTGTTGGACAAAATTTTGAAAAAAAAGCCTTTTTTTAGCAAGAAAGGGCCCAGTTAGCTAGGTTGGTAGAGCATGAGACTTTTAATCTCATGGCTTTCATCCGTGGGTTCAAGTCCCACAGTGGGGGGAAAGTAAACATGTTAGAGGCTTTCTCAAATGACCACTAGGATGATAACCACCTGTTTGTGTTGCAAATGCAATTCTTTATAAAGCGTCTGGCATTTTGAAACTGTGAAACTTAGAGGGGACAAAAAACAGGTTCTAAATAAACCAAATTAAGGACTTCAGAGGAAACAAATTTCCATGTTCCAGGGGCACTTTTATATCCCTTCCCTTGGATATTTGCGTGCACTTTACAACAACTAATCTGTTGTCTGTGTGGTGGGAGATTTTGTTGGACAAAATTGTTTGACATAAAAAAAGCTTTTTTTCTGGTGACAGTTAGCTTATCTGGTAGAACATGAAACTTTTAATCTCAGGGCTGTGGTGCATTTGGGTACACTATGTCATTCACTTACCTTTTTTGTGTGGTGAGTCAGTTTCTTAGACACATTTTATTAAGAAAAAAAAAGCCTTTTTGCACTATTAATGAGCCCAGTTTGCTCAGCTTCTCGAGCCCTAGACTTGTAATCTCAGGGCTATGGTGTATTTAGGTGTATTACGTTGGTCACTATCCTTTTTGATGTCGTGGGGCAGTTTGTTGGAAAATTTTTTTGAAAAAAGGACTTTTTTCTGGAAGAAAGGGCCCAGTTAGCTCAGTTGGTAGAGCATGAGACTTTTAATCTCAGGGCCGTGGGTTCAAGTCCCACACTGGGTGGAAAGTAAACATGTTAGACGCTTTCTCAAATGACCACTAGGATGATGACCACCTGTTTGTGTTGCAAATGCAATTCTGTGTAAAGCGCCTGGCATTTTCTTTTCTTTCAGTCCTGTTAAACCAACAAGGGCCAAAAAAAACAAGTGCTGAACACCAAATAAAGGAGTTCAGAGGAAACAAATTTCCATGTTCCAGGGGCACTTTTATATCCCTTCCCTTGGATATTTGGGTGCACTTTACAACACCTAATCTGTTGTCTGTGTGGTGGGAGATTTTGTTGGACAAAATTTTTTGACATAAAAAAAGCTTTTTTTTTTCTAGTGACAGTTAGCTCAGTTGGTAGAGCATGAAACTTTTAATCTCAGGGCTGTGGGTTCAAGTCCCACGTTGGGTAGAAAGTAAACATGTAAGAGCCTTTTTCAAATGACCACTAGGATGGTAACCACATGCTTTTGTTGCAAATGCAATTCTGTGTAAAGCGCCTGGCATTTACTTTTCTTTCGATCCTGTTAAACCAACAAGGGCCAAAAAAAAAGTGCGCAACAGCAAATTAATGAGTTTAGAGGAAACAAATTTCCATGTTCCAGAGTCACTTTTTTATCCCTTCCCTTGGATATTTGGGTGCACTTTACAACACCTAATCTGTTGTCTGTGTGGTGGGAGATTTTGTTGGACAAAATTGTTTGACATAAAAAAGCTTTTTTTCCATTGACAGTTAGCTTATCTGGTAGAGCATGAAACTTTTAATCTCAGGGCTGTGGTGCATTTGGGTACACTATGTCATTCACTTACCTTTTTTGTGTGGTGAGTCAGTTTCTTAGACACATTTTATTAAGAAAAAAAAAGCCTTTTTGCACTATTAATGAGCCTGGTTTGCTCAGCTTCTCGAGCCCTAGACTTGTAATCTCAGGGCGGTGGTGTATTTGGGTGTATTACATTGGTCACTTTCCTTTTTGATGTGGTGGGGCATTTTGTTGGAAAAATTTTTTGAAAAAAGGCCTTTTTTCTGGAAGAAAGGGCCCAGTTAGCTCAGTTGGTAGAGCATGAGACTTTTAATCTCAGGGCCGTGGGTTCAAGTCTCACACTGGGTGTTAGACGCTTTCTCAAATGACCACTAGGATGATGACCACCTGTTTGTGTTGCAAATGCAATTCTGTGTAAAGCGTCAGGCATTTTGTAACTGTGAAACTTAGAGGGGACAAAAAAAACAAGTTCTCAACACCAAATAAAGGAGTTCAGAGGAAACAAATTTCCATGTTCCAGAGGCACTTTTATATCCCTTCCCTTGGATATTTGGGTGCACTTTACAACACCTAATCTGTTGTCTGTGTGGTGGGAGATTTTGTTGGACAAAATTTTTTGACATAAAAAAAGCTTTTTTTCTGGTGACAGTTAGCTTATTTGGTAGAGCATGAAACTTTTAATCTCAGGGCTGTGGTGCCTTTGGGTACACTATGTCATTCACTTACCTTTTTTGTGTGGTGAGTCAGTTTGTTAGACACATTAAAAAAAAAAAAGCCTTTTTGCACTATTGATGAGCCCAGTTTAATCAGCTTCTCGAGCATGAGACTTGTAATCTCAGGGCTGTGGTGTATTTAGGTGTATTACGATGGTCACTATCTTTTTTGATGTCGTGGGGCAGTTTGTTGGACAATTTTTTTGAAAAAAGGCCTTTTTTTTAGCAAGAAAGGGCCCAGTTAGCTCAGTTGGTAGAGCATGAGGCTTTTAATCTCAGGGCCGTGGGTTCAAGTCCCACACTGGGTGGAAAGTAAACATGTTAGAGGCTTTCTCAAATGACCACTAGGATGGTAACCACATGCTTTTGTTGCAAATGCAATTCTGTGTAAAGCGTCTGGCATTTTCTTTTCTTTCGGTCCTGTTAAACCAACAAGGGCCAAAAAAAAAGTGCTCAACACCAAATTAATGAGTTTGGAGTAAACAAATTTCCATGTTCCAGAGGCACTTTTATATCCCTTCCCCTGGATATTTGGGTGCACTTTACAACAACTAATCTGTTGTCTGTGTGGTGGGAGATTTTGTTGGACAAAATTTTTTGACATAAAAAAGCTTCCTTTCTAGCGACGGTTAGCTCATCTGGTAGAGCATGAAACTTTTAATCTCAGGGCTGTGGTGCATTTGGGTACACTATGTCGTTCACTTACCTTTTTTATGTGGTGAGTCAGTTTGTTAGACACATTTTATTAAAAAAAAAAAGCTTTTTGCACTATTAATGAGCCCAGTTTGCTCAGCTTCTCGAGCCCTAGACTTGTAATCTCACGGCTGTGGTGTATTTGGGTGTATTACGTTGGTCACTTTCCTTTTTGATGTGGTGGGGCAGTTTGTTGGAAAAATTTTTTGAAAAAAGGCCTTTTTTCTGGAAGAAAGGGCCCAGTTAGCTCAGTTGGTAGAGCATGAGACTTTTAATCTCAGGGCTGTGGGTTCAAGTCCCACACTGGGTGGAAAGTAAACATGTTAGAGGCTTTCTCAAATGACCATTAGGATGGTAATCACATGTTTTTGTTGCAAATGCAATTCTGTGTAAAGCGCCTGGCATTTACTTTTCTTTCGGTCCTGTTAAACCAACAAGGGCCAAAAAAAACAAGTGCTGAACACCAAATTAAGGAGTTTAGAGGAAACAAATTTCCATGTTCCAGAGGCACTTTTATATCCCTTCCCTTTGATATTTGGGTGCACTTTACAACACCTAATCTGTTGTCTGCGTGGTGGGAGATTTTGTTGGACAAAATTTTTTGACATAAAAAAAGCTTTTTTTCTAGTGACAGTTAGCTTATCTGGTAGAGCATGAAACTTTTAATCTCAGGGCTGTGGTGCATTTGGGTACACTATGTCATTCACTTACCTTTTTTGTGTGGTGAGTCAGTTTCTTAGACACATTTTATTAAAAAAAAAAGCCTTTTTGCACTATTAATGAGCCCAGTTTGCTCAGCTTCTCGGGCCCTAGACTTGTAATCTCAGGGCGGTGGTGTATTTAGGTGTATTACGTTGGTCACTATCCTTTTTGATGTGGTGGGTCAGTTTGTTGGAAAATTTTTTTGAAAAAAGGCCTTTTTTCTAGAAGAAAGAGCCCAGTTAGCTCAGTTCGGTAACGCATGAGACTTTTAATCTCAGGGCCGTGGGTTCAAGTCCCACACTGGGTGGAAAGTAAACATGTTAGAGGTTTTCTCAAATGACCACGAGGATGATAACAACCTGTTTGTGTTGCAAATGTAATTCTGTGGAAAGCGTCTGGCATTTTGAAACTGTGAAACTTAGAGGGGACAAAAAAAACAAGTTCTCCACACCAAATTAAGGAGTTCAGAGGAAACAAATTTCCATGTTCCAGGGGCACTTTTATATCCCTTCCCTTGGATATTTGGGTGCACTTTACAACACCTAATCTGTTATCTGTGTGGTGAGAGAATTTGTTAGACAAAATTTTTTGACATAAAAAAAGCTTTTTTTCTAGTGACAGTTAGCTCATCTGGTAGAGCATGAAACTTTTAATCTCAGGGCTGTGGTGCCTTTGGGTACACTATGTCATTCACTTACCTTTTTTGTGTGGTGAGTCAGTTTGTTAGACACATTTTATTATAAAAAAAAAGCTTTTTGCACTATTAATGAGCCCAGTTTGCTCAGCTTCTCGAGCCCTAGACTTGTAATCTCACGGCTGTGGTGTATTTGGGTGTATTACGTTGGTCACTTTCCTTTTTGATGTGGTGGGGCAGTTTGTTGGAAAAAATTTTTGAAAAAAGGCCTTTTTTCTGGAAGAAAGGGCCCAGTTAGCTCAGTTGGTAGAGCATGAGACTTTTAATCTCAGGGCCGTGGGTTCAAGTCCCACACTGGGTGTTAGACGCTTTCTCAAATGACCACTAGGATGATGACCACCTGTTTGTGTTGCAAATGCAATTCTGTGTAAAGCGTCAGGCATTTTGTAACTGTGAATCTTAGAGGGGACAAAAAAAACAAGTTCTCAACACCAAATAAAGGAGTTCAGAGGAAACAAATTTCCATGTTCCAGAGGCACTTTTATATCTCTTCCCTTGGATATTTGGGTGCACTTTACAACACCTAATCTGTTGTCTGTGTGGTGGGAGATTTTGTTGGACAAAATTTTTTGACATAAAAAAAGCTTTTTTTCTGGTGACAGTTAGCTTATCTGGTAGAGCATGAAACTTTTAATCTCAGGGCTGTGGTGCATTTGGGTACACTATGTCATTCACTTACCTTTTTTGTGTGGTGAGTCAGTTTCTTAGACACATTTTATTAAAAAAAAAAGCCTTTTTGCACTATTAATGAGCCCAGTTTGCTCAGCTTCTCGGGCCCTAGACTTGTAATCTCAGGGCGGTGGTGTATTTAGGTGTATTACGTTGGTCACTATCCTTTTTGATGTGGTGGGTCAGTTTGTTGGAAAATTTTTTTGAAAAAAGGCCTTTTTTCTAGAAGAAAGAGCCCAGTTAGCTCAGTTCGGTAACGCATGAGACTTTTAATCTCAGGGCCGTGGGTTCAAGTCCCACACTGGGTGGAAAGTAAACATGTTAGAGGTTTTCTCAAATGACCACTAGGATGATGACCACCTGTTTGTGTTGCAAATGCAATTCTGTGTAAAGCGTCAGGCATTTTGTAACTGTGAAACTTAGAGGGGACAAAAAAAACAAGTTCTCAACACCAAATAAAGGAGTTCAGAGGAAACAAATTTCCATGTTCCAGAGGCACTTTTATATCCCTTCCCTTGGATATTTGGGTGCACTTTACAACACCTAATCTGTTGTCTGTGTGGTGGGAGATTTTGTTGGACAAAATTTTTTGACATAAAAAAAGCTTTTTTTCTGGTGACAGTTAGCTTATTTGGTAGAGCATGAAACTTTTAATCTCAGGGCTGTGGTGCCTTTGGGTACACTATGTCATTCACTTACCTTTTTTGTGTGGTGAGTCAGTTTGTTAGACACATTAAAAAAAAAAAGCCTTTTTGCACTATTGATGAGCCCAGTTTAATCAGCTTCTCGAGCATGAGACTTGTAATCTCAGGGCTGTGGTGTATTTAGGTGTATTACGATGGTCACTATCTTTTTTGATGTCGTGGGGCAGTTTGTTGGACAATTTTTTTGAAAAAAGGCCTTTTTTTTAGCAAGAAAGGGCCCAGTTAGCTCAGTTAGTAGAGCATGAGGCTTTTAATCTCAGGGCCGTGGGTTCAAGTCCCACACTGGGTGGAAAGTAAACATGTTAGAGGCTTTCTCAAATGACCACTAGGATGGTAACCACATGCTTTTGTTGCAAATGCAATTCTGTGTAAAGCGTCTGGCATTTTCTTTTCTTTCGGTCCTGTTAAACCAACAAGGGCCAAAAAAAAAGTGCTCAACACCAAATTAATGAGTTTGGAGTAAACAAATTTCCATGTTCCAGAGGCACTTTTATATCCCTTCCCCTGGATATTTGGGTGCACTTTACAACAACTAATCTGTTGTCTGTGTGGTGGGAGATTTTGTTGGACAAAATTTTTTGACATAAAAAAGCTTCCTTTCTAGCGACGGTTAGCTCATCTGGTAGAGCATGAAACTTTTAATCTCAGGGCTGTGGTGCATTTGGGTACACTATGTCGTTCACTTACCTTTTTTACGTGGTGAGTCAGTTTGTTAGACACATTTTATTAAAAAAAAAAAGCTTTTTGCACTATTAATGAGCCCAGTTTGCTCAGCTTCTCGAGCCCTAGACTTGTAATCTCACGGCTGTGGTGTATTTGGGTGTATTACGTTGGTCACTTTCCTTTTTGATGTGGTGGGGCAGTTTGTTGGAAAAATTTTTTGAAAAAAGGCCTTTTTTCTGGAAGAAAGGGCCCAGTTAGCTCAGTTGGTAGAGCATGAGACTTTTAATCTCAGGGCCGTGGGTTCAAGTCCCACACTGGGTGGAAAGTAAACATGTTAGAGGCTTTCTCAAATGACCATTAGGATGGTAATCACATGTTTTTGTTGCAAATGCAATTCTGTGTAAAGCGCCTGGCATTTACTTTTCTTTCGGTCCTGTTAAACCAACAAGGGCCAAAAAAAACAAGTGCTGAACACCAAATTAAGGAGTTTAGAGGAAACAAATTTCCATGTTCCAGAGGCACTTTTATATCCCTTCCCTTTGATATTTGGGTGCACTTTACAACACCTAATCTGTTGTCTGCGTGGTGGGAGATTTTGTTGGACAAAATTTTTTGACATAAAAAAAGCTTTTTTTCTAGTGACAGTTAGCTTATCTGGTAGAGCATGAAACTTTTAATCTCAGGGCTGTGGTGCATTTGGGTACACTATGTCATTCACTTACCTTTTTTGTGTGGTGAGTCAGTTTCTTAGACACATTTTATTAAAAAAAAAAGCCTTTTTGCACTATTAATGAGCCCAGTTTGCTCAGCTTCTCGGGCCCTAGACTTGTAATCTCAGGGCGGTGGTGTATTTAGGTGTATTACGTTGGTCACTATCCTTTTTGATGTGGTGGGTCAGTTTGTTGGAAAATTTTTTTGAAAAAAGGCCTTTTTTCTAGAAGAAAGAGCCCAGTTAGCTCAGTTCGGTAACGCATGAGACTTTTAATCTCAGGGCCGTGGGTTCAAGTCCCACACTGGGTGGAAAGTAAACATGTTAGAGGTTTTCTCAAATGACCACGAGGATGATAACAACCTGTTTGTGTTGCAAATGTAATTCTGTGGAAAGCGTCTGGCATTTTGAAACTGTGAAACTTAGAGGGGACAAAAAAAACAAGTTCTCCACACCAAATTAAGGAGTTCAGAGGAAACAAATTTCCATGTTCCAGGGGCACTTTTATATCCCTTCCCTTGGATATTTGGGTGCACTTTACAACACCTAATCTGTTATCTGTGTGGTGAGAGAATTTGTTAGACAAAATTTTTTGACATAAAAAAAGCTTTTTTTCTAGTGACAGTTAGCTCATCTGGTAGAGCATGAAACTTTTAATCTCAGGGCTGTGGTGCCTTTGGGTACACTATGTCATTCACTTACCTTTTTTGTGTGGTGAGTCAGTTTGTTAGACACATTTTATTATAAAAAAAAAGCTTTTTGCACTATTAATGAGCCCAGTTTGCTCAGCTTCTCGAGCCCTAGACTTGTAATCTCACGGCTGTGGTGTATTTGGGTGTATTACGTTGGTCACTTTCCTTTTTGATGTGGTGGGGCAGTTTGTTGGAAAAAATTTTTGAAAAAAGGCCTTTTTTCTGGAAGAAAGGGCCCAGTTAGCTCAGTTGGTAGAGCATGAGACTTTTAATCTCAGGGCCGTGGGTTCAAGTCCCACACTGGGTGTTAGACGCTTTCTCAAATGACCACTAGGATGATGACCACCTGTTTGTGTTGCAAATGCAATTCTGTGTAAAGCGTCAGGCATTTTGTAACTGTGAATCTTAGAGGGGACAAAAAAAACAAGTTCTCAACACCAAATAAAGGAGTTCAGAGGAAACAAATTTCCATGTTCCAGAGGCACTTTTATATCTCTTCCCTTGGATATTTGGGTGCACTTTACAACACCTAATCTGTTGTCTGTGTGGTGGGAGATTTTGTTGGACAAAATTTTTTGACATAAAAAAAGCTTTTTTTCTGGTGACAGTTAGCTTATTTGGTAGAGCATGAAACTTTTAATCTCAGGGCTGTGGTGCATTTGGGTACACTATGTCATTCACTTACCTTTTTTGTGTGGTGAGTCAGTTTCTTAGACACATTTTATTAAAAAAAAAAGCCTTTTTGCACTATTAATGAGCCCAGTTTGCTCAGCTTCTCGGGCCCTAGACTTGTAATCTCAGGGCGGTGGTGTATTTAGGTGTATTACGTTGGTCACTATCCTTTTTGATGTGGTGGGTCAGTTTGTTGGAAAATTTTTTTGAAAAAAGGCCTTTTTTCTAGAAGAAAGAGCCCAGTTAGCTCAGTTCGGTAACGCATGAGACTTTTAATCTCAGGGCCGTGGGTTCAAGTCCCACACTGGGTGGAAAGTAAACATGTTAGAGGTTTTCTCAAATGACCACGAGGATGATAACAACCTGTTTGTGTTGCAAATGTAATTCTGTGGAAAGCGTCTGGCATTTTGAAACTGTGAAACTTAGAGGGGACAAAAAAAACAAGTTCTCCACACCAAATAAAGGAGTTCAGAGGAAACAAATTTCCATGTTCCAGGGGCACTTTTATATCCCTTCCCTTGGATATTTGGGTGCACTTTACAACACCTAATCTGTTATCTCTGTGGTGAGAGAATTTGTTAGACAAAATTTTTTGACATAAAAAAAGCTTTTTTTCTAGTGACAGTTAGCTCATCTGGTAGAGCATGAAACTTTTAATCTCAGGGCTGTGGTGCCTTTGGGTACACTATGTCATTCACTTACCTTTTTTGTGTGGTGAGTCAGTTTGTTAGACACATTTTATTAAAAAAAAAAAGCTTTTTGCACTATTAATGAGTCCAGTTTGCTCAGCTTCTCGAGCCCTAGACTTGTAATCTCACGGCTGTGGTGTATTTGGGTGTATTACGTTGGTCACTTTCCTTTTTGATGTGGTGGGGCAGTTTGTTGGAAAAAATTTTTGAAAAAAGGCCTTTTTTCTGGAAGAAAGGGCCCAGTTAGCTCAGTTGGTAGAGCATGAGACTTTTAATCTCAGGGCCGTGGGTTCAAGTCCCACACTGGGTGTTAGACGCTTTCTCAAATGACCACTAGGATGATGACCACCTGTTTGTGTTGCAAATGCAATTCTGTGTAAAGCGTCAGGCATTTTGTAACTGTGAATCTTAGAGGGGACAAAAAAAACAAGTTCTCAACACCAAATAAAGGAGTTCAGAGGAAACAAATTTCCATGTTCCAGAGGCACTTTTATATCTCTTCCCTTGGATATTTGGGTGCACTTTACAACACCTAATCTGTTGTCTGTGTGGTGGGAGATTTTGTTGGACAAAATTTTTTGACATAAAAAAAGCTTTTTTTCTGGTGACAGTTAGCTTATCTGGTAGAGCATGAAACTTTTAATCTCAGGGCTGTGGTGCATTTGGGTACACTATGTCATTCACTTACCTTTTTTGTGTGGTGAGTCAGTTTCTTAGACACATTTTATTAAAAAAAAAAGCCTTTTTGCACTATTAATGAGCCCAGTTTGCTCAGCTTCTCGGGCCCTAGACTTGTAATCTCAGGGCGGTGGTGTATTTAGGTGTATTACGTTGGTCACTATCCTTTTTGATGTGGTGGGTCAGTTTGTTGGAAAAAATTTTTGAAAAAAGGCCTTTTTTCTGGAAGAAAGAGCCCAGTTAGCTCAGTTGGTAGAGCATGAGACTTTTAATCTCAGGGCCGTGAGTTCAAGTCCCACACTGGGTGGAAAGTAAACATGTTAGACGCTTTCTCAAATGACCACTAGGATGATGACCACCTGTTTGTGTTGCAAATGTAATTCTGTGTAAAGCGTCAGGCATTTTGAAACTGTGAAACTTAGAGGGGACAAAAAAACAAGTTCTCAACACCAAATAAAGGAGTTCAGAGGAAACAAATTTCCATGTTCCAGGGGCACTTTTATATCCCTTCCCTTGGATATTTGGGTGCACTTTACAACACCTAATCTGTTGTCTAAGTGGTGGGAGATTTTGTTGGACAAAATTTTTTGACATAAAAAAAGCTTTTTTTCTAGCGACAGTTAGCTCATCTGGTAGAGCATGAAACTTTTAATCTCAGGGCTGTGATGCATTTGGGTACACTATGTCATTCACTTACCTTTTTTATGTGGTGAGTCAGTTTCTTAGACACATTTTATTAAAAAAAAAAAGCTTTTTGCACTATTAATGAGCCCAGTTTGCTCAGCTTCTCGAGCCCTAGACTTGTAATCTCACGGCTGTGGTGTATTTGGGTGTATTACGTTGGTCACTTTCCTTTTTGATGTGGTGGGGCAGTTTGTTGGAAAAATTTTTTGAAAAAAGGCCTTTTTTCTGGAAGAAAGGGCCCAGTTAGCTCAGTTGGTAGAGCATGAGACTTTTAATCTCAGGGCCGTGGGTTCAAGTCCCACACTGGGTGGAAAGTAAACATGTTAGAGGTTTTCTCAAATGACCACGAGGATGATAACAACCTGTTTGTGTTGCAAATGTAATTCTGTGGAAAGCGTCTGGCATTTTGAAACTGTGAAACTTAGAGGGGACAAAAAAAACAAGTTCTCCACACCAAATAAAGGAGTTCAGAGGAAACAAATTTCCATGTTCCAGGGGCACTTTTATATCCCTTCCCTTGGATATTTGGGTGCACTTTACAACACCTAATCTGTTATCTCTGTGGTGAGAGAATTTGTTAGACAAAATTTTTTGACATAAAAAAAGCTTTTTTTCTAGTGACAGTTAGCTCATCTGGTAGAGCATGAAACTTTTAATCTCAGGGCTGTGGTGCCTTTGGGTACACTATGTCATTCACTTACCTTTTTTGTGTGGTGAGTCAGTTTGTTAGACACATTTTATTAAAAAAAAAAAGCTTTTTGCACTATTAATGAGCCCAGTTTGCTCAGCTTCTCGAGCCCTAGACTTGTAATCTCACGGCTGTGGTGTATTTGGGTGTATTACGTTGGTCACTTTCCTTTTTGATGTGGTGGGGCAGTTTGTTGGAAAAAATTTTTGAAAAAAGGCCTTTTTTCTGGAAGAAAGGGCCCAGTTAGCTCAGTTGGTAGAGCATGAGACTTTTAATCTCAGGGCCGTGGGTTCAAGTCCCACACTGGGTGTTAGACGCTTTCTCAAATGACCACTAGGATGATGACCACCTGTTTGTGTTGCAAATGCAATTCTGTGTAAAGCGTCAGGCATTTTGTAACTGTGAATCTTAGAGGGGACAAAAAAAACAAGTTCTCAACACCAAATAAAGGAGTTCAGAGGAAACAAATTTCCATGTTCCAGAGGCACTTTTATATCTCTTCCCTTGGATATTTGGGTGCACTTTACAACACCTAATCTGTTGTCTGTGTGGTGGGAGATTTTGTTGGACAAAATTTTTTGACATAAAAAAAGCTTTTTTTCTGGTGACAGTTAGCTTATCTGGTAGAGCATGAAACTTTTAATCTCAGGGCTGTGGTGCATTTGGGTACACTATGTCATTCACTTACCTTTTTTGTGTGGTGAGTCAGTTTCTTAGACACATTTTATTAAAAAAAAAAGCCTTTTTGCACTATTAATGAGCCCAGTTTGCTCAGCTTCTCGAGCCCTAGACTTGTAATCTCAGGGCGGTGGTGTATTTAGGTGTATTACGTTGGTCACTATCCTTTTTGATGTGGTGGGTCAGTTTGTTGGAAAAAATTTTTGAAAAAAGGCCTTTTTTCTGGAAGAAAGAGCCCAGTTAGCTCAGTTGGTAGAGCATGAGACTTTTAATCTCAGGGCCGTGAGTTCAAGTCCCACACTGGGTGGAAAGTAAACATGTTAGACGCTTTCTCAAATGACCACTAGGATGATGACCACCTGTTTGTGTTGCAAATGTAATTCTGTGTAAAGCGTCAGGCATTTTGAAACTGTGAAACTTAGAGGGGACAAAAAAACAAGTTCTCAACACCAAATAAAGGAGTTCAGAGGAAACAAATTTCCATGTTCCAGGGGCACTTTTATATCCCTTCCCTTGGATATTTGGGTGCACTTTACAACACCTAATCTGTTGTCTAAGTGGTGGGAGATTTTGTTGGACAAAATTTTTTGACATAAAAAAAGCTTTTTTTCTAGCGACAGTTAGCTCATCTGGTAGAGCATGAAACTTTTAATCTCAGGGCTGTGGTGCATTTGGGTACACTATGTCATTCACTTACCTTTTTTGTGTGGTGAGTCAGTTTCTTAGACACATTTAAAAAAAAAAAAAGCCTTTTTGCACTATTGATGAGCCCAGTTTAATCAGCTTCTCGAGCATGAGACTTGTAATCTCAGGGCTGTGGTGTATTTAGGTGTATTACGATGGTCACTATCTTTTTTGATGTCGTGGGGCAGTTTGTTGGACAATTTTTTTGAAAAAAGGCCTTTTTTTAGCAAGGCTATGTCATTCACTTACCTTTTTTGTGTGGTGAGTCTGTTTGTTAGGCACATTTCATTAAAAAAAAAAAGCTTTTTGCACTATTAATGAGCCCAGTTTGCTCAGCTTCTGGAGCATGAGACTTGTAATCTCAGGGCTGTGGTGTATTTGGGTGTATTACGTTGGTCATTATCTTTTTTGATGTAGTGGGGCAGTTTGTTGGAAAAATTTTTTGAAAAAAGGCCTTTTTTCTGGAAGAAAGAGCCCAGTTAGCTCAGTTGGTAGAGCATGAGACTTTTAATCTCAGGGCCGTGGGTTCAAGTCCCACACTGGGTGGAAAGTAAACATGTTAGAGGCTTTCTCAAATGACCATTAGGATGGTAATCACATGTTTTTGTTGCAAATGCAATTCTGTGTAAAGCGCCTGGCATTTTCTTTTCTTTCGGTCCTGTTAAACCAACAAGGGCCAAAAAAAAAGTGCTCAACACCAAATTAATGAGTTTGGAGTAAACAAATTTCCATGTTCCAGAGGCACTTTTATATCCCTTCCCCTGGATATTTGGGTGCACTTTACAACAACTAATCTGTTGTCTGTGTGGTGGGAGATTTTGTTGGACAAAATTTTTTGACATAAAAAAGCTTCCTTTCTAGCGACAGTTAGCTCATCTGGTAGAGCATGAAACTTTTAATCTCAGGGCTGTGGTGCCTTTGGGTACACTATGTCATTCACTTACCTTTTTTGTGTGGTGAGTCAGTTTGTTAGACACATTTTATTAAAAAAAAAAAGCTTTTTGCACTATTAATGAGCCCAGTTTGCTCAGCTTCTGGAGCATGAGACTTGTAATCTCAGGGCTGTGGTGTATTTGGGTGTATTACGTTGGTCACTTTCCTTTTTGATGTGGTGGGGCAGTTTGTTGGAAAAATTTTTTGAAAAAAGGCCTTTTTTCTGGAAGAAAGGGCCCAGTTAGCTCAGTTGGTAGAGCATGAGACTTTTAATCTCAGGGCCGTGGGTTCAAGTCCCACACTGGGTGGAAAGTAAACATGTTAGAGGCTTTCTCAAATGACCATTAGGATGGTAATCACATGTTTTTGTTGCAAATGCAATTCTGTGTAAAGCGTCTGGCATTTTCTTTTCTTTCGGTCCTGTTAAACCAACAAGGGCCAAAAAAAACAAGTGCTGAACACCAAATTAAGGAGTTTAGAGGAAACAAATTTCCATGTTCCAGAGGCACTTTTATATCCCTTCCCTTTGATATTTGGGTGCACTTTACAACACCTAATCTGTTGTCTGTGTGGTGGGAGATTTTGTTGGACAAAATTTTTTTGACATAAAAAAGCTTTTTTTCTAGTGACAGTTAGCTCATCTGGTAGAGCATGAAACTTTTAATCTCAGGGCTGTGGTGCCTTTGGGTACACTATGTCATTCACTTACCTTTTTTGTGTGGTGAGTCAGTTTGTTAGACACATTTTATTAAAAAAAAAAAGCTTTTTGCACTATTAATGAGCCCAGTTTGCTCAGCTTCTGGAGCATGAGACTTGTAATCTCACGGCTGTGCTGTATTTGGGTGTATTACGTCGGTCACTATCCTTTTGATGTGGTGGGGCAGTTTGTTGGAAAAATTTTTTGAAAAAAGGCCTTTTTTCTGGAAGAAAGGGCCCAGTTAGCTCAGTTGGTAGAGCATGAGACTTTTAATCTCAGGGCCGTGGGTTCAAGTCCCACACTGGGTGGAAAGTAAACATGTTAGAGGCTTTCTCAAATGACCATTAGGATGGTAATCACATGTTTTTGTTGCAAATGCAATTCTGTGTAAAGCGCCTGGCATTTTCTTTTCTTTCGGTCCTGTTAAACCAACAAGGGCCAAAAAAAACAAGTGCTGAACACCAAATTAAGGAGTTTAGAGGAAACAAATTTCCATGTTCCAGAGGCACTTTTATATCCCTTCCCTTTGATATTTGGGTGCACTTTACAACACCTAATCTGTTGTCTGTGTGGTGGGAGATTTTGTTGGACAAAATTTTTTGACATAAAAAAAGCTTTTTTTCTAGCGATCGTCAGCTCATCTGGTAGAGCATGAAACTTTTAATCTCAGGGCTGTGGTGCATTTGGGTACACTATGTCATTCACTTACCTTTTTTGTGTGGTGAGTCTGTTTGTTAGGCACATTTCATTCAAAAAAAAAAGGCTTTTTGCACTATTAATGAGCCCAGTTTGCTCAGCTTCTCGAGCATGAGACTTGTAATCTCAGGGCTGTGGTGTATTTGGGTGTATTACGTTGGTCACTATCTTTTTTGATGTGGTGGGGCAGTTTGTTGGAAAAAATTTTTTAAAAAAAGCCTTTTTTCTGGAAGAAAGGGCCCAGTTAGCTCAGTTGGTAGAGCATCAGACTTTTAATCTCAGGGCCTTGGGTTCAAGTCCCACACTGGGTGGAAAATAAACATGTTAGAGGCTTTCTCAAATGACCACTAGGATGATGACCACCTGTTTGTGTTGCAAATGTAATTCTGTGGAAAGCGTCTGGCATTTTGAAACTGTGAAACTTAGAGGGGACAAAAAAAACAAGTTCTCCACACCAAATAAAGGAGTTCAGAGGAAACAAATTTCCATGTTCCAGGGGCACTTTTATATCCCTTCCCTTGGATATTTGGGTGCACTTTACAACACCTAATCTGTTATCTGTGTGGTGAGAGAATTTGTTAGACAAAATTTTTTGACATAAAAAAAGCTTTTTTTCTAGTGACAGTTAGCTCATCTGGTAGAGCATGAAACTTTTAATCTCAGGGCTGTGGTGCCTTTGGGTACACTATGTCATTCACTTACCTTTTTTGTGTGGTGAGTCAGTTTGTTAGACACATTTTATTAAAAAAAAAAAGCTTTTTGCACTATTAATGAGCCCAGTTTGCTCAGCTTCTCGAGCCCTAGACTTGTAATCTCACGGCTGTGGTGTATTTGGGTGTATTACGTTGGTCACTTTCCTTTTTGATGTGGTGTGGTTGGAAAATTTTTTTGAAAAAAGGCCTTTTTTCTGGAAGAAAGGGCCCAGTTAGCTCAGTTGGTAGAGCATGAGACTTTTAATCTCAGGGCCGTGGGTTCAAGTCCCACACTGGGTGGAAAGTAAACATGTTAGAGGCTTTCTCAAATGACCATTAGGATGGTAATCACATGTTTTTGTTGCGAATGCAATTCTGTGTAAAGCGCCTGGCATTTTCTTTTCTTTCGGTCCTGTTAAACCAACAAGGGCCAAAAAAAACAAGTGCTGAACACCAAATTAAGGAGTTTAGAGGAAACAAATTTCCATGTTCCAGGGGCACTTTTATATCCCTTCCCTTTGATATTTGGGTGCACTTTACAACAACTAATCTGTTGTCTGTGTGGTGGGAGATTTTGTTGGACAAAATTTTTTGACATAAAAAAGCTTCCTTTCTAGCGACAGTTAGCTCATCTGGTAGAGCATGAAACTTTTAATCTCAGGGCTGTGGTGCATTTGGGTACACTATGTCATTCACTTACCTTTTTTGTGTGGTGAGTCTGTTTGTTAGGCACATTTCATTCAAAAAAAAAAAGGCTTTTTGCACTATTAATGAGCCCAGTTTGCTCAGCTTCTCGAGCATGAGACTTGTAATCTCAGGGCTGTGGTGTATTTGGGTGTATTACGTTGGTCACTATCTTTTTTGATGTGGTGTGGTTGGAAAAATTTTTTGAAAAAAGGCCTTTTTTCTGGAAGAAAGGGCCCAGTTAGCTCAGTTGGTAGAGCATGAGACTTTTAATCTCAGGGCCGTGGGTTCAAGTCCCACACTGGGTGGAAAGTAAACATGTTAGAGGCTTTCTCAAATGACCATTAGGATGGTAATCACATGTTTTTGTTGCAAATGCAATTCTGTGTAAAGCGCCTGGCATTTTCTTTTCTTTCGGTCCTGTTAAACCAACAAGGGCCAAAAAAAACAAGTGCTGAACACCAAATTAAGGAGTTTAGAGGAAACAAATTTCCATGTTCCAGAGGCACTTTTATATCCCTTCCCTTTGATATTTGGGTGCACTTTACAACACCTAATCTGTTGTCTGTGTGGTGGGAGATTTTGTTGGACAAAATTTTTTGACATAAAAAAAGCTTTTTTTCTAGCGATCGTCAGCTCATCTGGTAGAGCATGAAACTTTTAATCTCAGGGCTGTGGTGCATTTGGGTACACTATGTCATTCACTTACCTTTTTTGTGTGGTGAGTCTGTTTGTTAGGCACATTTCATTCAAAAAAAAAAAGGCTTTTTGCACTATTAATGAGCCCAGTTTGCTCAGCTTCTCGAGCATGAGACTTGTAATCTCAGGGCTGTGGTGTATTTGGGTGTATTACGTTGGTCACTATCTTTTTTGATGTGGTGGGGCAGTTTGTTGGAAAAAATTTTTTAAAAAAAGCCTTTTTTCTGGAAGAAAGGGCCCAGTTAGCTCAGTTGGTAGAGCATCAGACTTTTAATCTCAGGGCCTTGGGTTCAAGTCCCACACTGGGTGGAAAATAAACATGTTAGAGGCTTTCTCAAATGACCACTAGGATGATGACCACCTGTTTGTGTTGCAAATGTAATTCTGTGGAAAGCGTCTGGCATTTTGAAACTGTGAAACTTAGAGGGGACAAAAAAAACAAGTTCTCCACACCAAATAAAGGAGTTCAGAGGAAACAAATTTCCATGTTCCAGGGGCACTTTTATATCCCTTCCCTTGGATATTTGGGTGCACTTTACAACACCTAATCTGTTATCTGTGTGGTGAGAGAATTTGTTAGACAAAATTTTTTGACATAAAGAAAGCTTTTTTTCTAGTGACAGTTAGCTCATCTGGTAGAGCATGAAACTTTTAATCTCAGGGCTGTGGTGCCTTTGGGTACACTATGTCATTCACTTACCTTTTTTGTGTGGTGAGTCAGTTTGTTAGACACATTTTATTAAAAAAAAAAAGCTTTTTGCACTATTAATGAGCCCAGTTTGCTCAGCTTCTCGAGCCCTAGACTTGTAATCTCACGGCTGTGGTGTATTTGGGTGTATTACGTTGGTCACTTTCCTTTTTGATGTGGTGTGGTTGGAAAATTTTTTTGAAAAAAGGCCTTTTTTCTGGAAGAAAGGGCCCAGTTAGCTCAGTTGGTAGAGCATGAGGCTTTTAATCTCAGGGCCGTGGGTTCAAGTCCCACACTGGGTGGAAAGTAAACATGTTAGACGCTTTCTCAAATGACCACTAGGATGGTAATCACATGTTTTTGTTGCAAATGCAATTCTGTGTAAAGCGCCTGGCATTTTCTTTTCTTTCGGTCCTGTTAAACCAACAAGGGCCAAAAAAAACAAGTGCTGAACACCAAATTAAGGAGTTTAGAGGAAACAAATTTCCATGTTCCAGAGGCACTTTTATATCCCTTCCCTTTGATATTTGGGTGCACTTTACAACACCTAATCTGTTATCTGTGTGGTGGGAGATTTTGTTGGACAAAATTTTTTTGACATAAAAAAGCTTTTTTTCTTGTGACAGTTAGCTCATCTGGTAGAGCATGAAACTTTTAATCTCAGGGCTGTGGTGCCTTTGGGTACACTATGTCATTCACTTACCTTTTTTGTGTGGTGAGTCAGTTTGTTAGACACATTTTATTAAAAAAAAAAAGCTTTTTGCACTATTAATGAGCCCAGTTTGCTCAGCTTCTGGAGCATGAGACTTGTAATCTCACGGCTGTGCTGTATTTGGGTGTATTACGTCGGTCACTATCCTTTTGATGTGGTGGGGCAGTTTGTTGGAAAAATTTTTTGAAAAAAGGCCTTTTTTCTGGAAGAAAGGGCCCAGTTAGCTCAGTTGGTAGAGCATGAGACTTTTAATCTCAGGGCCGTGGGTTCAAGTCCCACACTGGGTGGAAAGTAAACATGTTAGAGGCTTTCTCAAATGACCATTAGGATGGTAATCACATGTTTTTGTTGCAAATGCAATTCTGTGTAAAGCGCCTGGCATTTTCTTTTCTTTCGGTCCTGTTAAACCAACAAGGGCCAAAAAAAACAAGTGCTGAACACCAAATTAAGGAGTTTAGAGGAAACAAATTTCCATGTTCCAGAGGCACTTTTATATCCCTTCCCTTTGATATTTGGGTGCACTTTACAACACCTAATCTGTTGTCTGTGTGGTGGGAGATTTTGTTGGACAAAATTTTTTGACATAAAAAAAGCTTTTTTTCTAGCGATCGTCAGCTCATCTGGTAGAGCATGAAACTTTTAATCTCAGGGCTGTGGTGCATTTGGGTACACTATGTCATTCACTTACCTTTTTTGTGTGGTGAGTCTGTTTGTTAGGCACATTTCATTCAAAAAAAAAAAGGCTTTTTGCACTATTAATGAGCCCAGTTTGCTCAGCTTCTCGAGCATGAGACTTGTAATCTCAGGGCTGTGGTGTATTTGGGTGTATTACGTTGGTCACTATCTTTTTTGATGTGGTGGGGCAGTTTGTTGGAAAAAATTTTTTAAAAAAAGCCTTTTTTCTGGAAGAAAGGGCCCAGTTAGCTCAGTTGGTAGAGCATGAGACTTTTAATCTCAGGGCCTTGGGTTCAAGTCCCACACTGGGTGGAAAATAAACATGTTAGAGGCTTTCTCAAATGACCACTAGGATGATGACCACCTGTTTGTGTTGCAAATGTAATTCTGTGGAAAGCGTCTGGCATTTTGAAACTGTGAAACTTAGAGGGGACAAAAAAAACAAGTTCTCCACACCAAATAAAGGAGTTCAGAGGAAACAAATTTCCATGTTCCAGGGGCACTTTTATATCCCTTCCCTTGGATATTTGGGTGCACTTTACAACACCTAATCTGTTATCTGTGTGGTGAGAGAATTTGTTAGACAAAATTTTTTGACATAAAGAAAGCTTTTTTTCTAGTGACAGTTAGCTCATCTGGTAGAGCATGAAACTTTTAATCTCAGGGCTGTGGTGCCTTTGGGTACACTATGTCATTCACTTACCTTTTTTGTGTGGTGAGTCAGTTTGTTAGACACATTTTATTAAAAAAAAAAAGCTTTTTGCACTATTAATGAGCCCAGTTTGCTCAGCTTCTCGAGCCCTAGACTTGTAATCTCACGGCTGTGGTGTATTTGGGTGTATTACGTTGGTCACTTTCCTTTTTGATGTGGTGTGGTTGGAAAATTTTTTTGAAAAAAGGCCTTTTTTCTGGAAGAAAGGGCCCAGTTAGCTCAGTTGGTAGAGCATGAGGCTTTTAATCTCAGGGCCGTGGGTTCAAGTCCCACACTGGGTGGAAAGTAAACATGTTAGACGCTTTCTCAAATGACCACTAGGATGGTAATCACATGTTTTTGTTGCAAATGCAATTCTGTGTAAAGCGCCTGGCATTTTCTTTTCTTTCGGTCCTGTTAAACCAACAAGGGCCAAAAAAAACAAGTGCTGAACACCAAATTAAGGAGTTTAGAGGAAACAAATTTCCATGTTCCAGAGGCACTTTTATATCCCTTCCCTTTGATATTTGGGTGCACTTTACAACACCTAATCTGTTATCTGTGTGGTGGGAGATTTTGTTGGACAAAATTTTTTTGACATAAAAAAGCTTTTTTTCTAGTGACAGTTAGCTCATCTGGTAGAGCATGAAACTTTTAATCTCAGGGCTGTGGTGCCTTTGGGTACACTATGTCATTCACTTACCTTTTTTGTGTGGTGAGTCAGTTTGTTAGACACATTTTATTAAAAAAAAAAAGCTTTTTGCACTATTAATGAGCCCAGTTTGCTCAGCTTCTGGAGCATGAGACTTGTAATCTCACGGCTGTGCTGTATTTGGGTGTATTACGTCGGTCACTATCCTTTTGATGTGGTGGGGCAGTTTGTTGGAAAAATTTTTTGAAAAAAGGCCTTTTTTCTGGAAGAAAGGGCCCAGTTAGCTCAGTTGGTAGAGCATGAGACTTTTAATCTCAGGGCCGTGGGTTCAAGTCCCACACTGGGTGGAAAGTAAACATGTTAGAGGCTTTCTCAAATGACCATTAGGATGGTAATCACATGTTTTTGTTGCAAATGCAATTCTGTGTAAAGCGCCTGGCATTTTCTTTTCTTTCGGTCCTGTTAAACCAACAAGGGCCAAAAAAAACAAGTGCTGAACACCAAATTAAGGAGTTTAGAGGAAACAAATTTCCATGTTCCAGAGGCACTTTTATATCCCTTCCCTTTGATATTTGGGTGCACTTTACAACAACTAATCTGTTGTCTGTGTGGTGGGAGATTTTGTTGGACAAAATTTTTTGACATAAAAAAAGCTTTTTTTCTAGCGATCGTCAGCTCATCTGGTAGAGCATGAAACTTTTAATCTCAGGGCTGTGGTGCATTTGGGTACACTATGTCATTCACTTACCTTTTTTGTGTGGTGAGTCAGTTTGTTAGACACATTTTATTAAAAAAAAAAAGCTTTTTGCACTATTAATGAGCCCAGTTTGCTCAGCTTCTCGAGCCCTAGACTTGTAATCTCACGGCTGTGGTGTATTTGGGTGTATTACGTTGGTCACTATCTTTTTTGATGTGGTGGGGCAGTTTGTTGGAAAAATTTTTTTAAAAAAAGCCTTTTTTCTGGAAGAAAGGGCCCAGTTAGCTCAGTTGGTAGAGCATGAGACTTTTAATCTCAGGGCCGTGGGTTCAAGTCCCACACTGGGTGGAAAGTAAACATGTTAGAGGCTTTCTCAAATGACCACTAGGAAGATGACCACCTGTTTGTGTTGCAAATGTAATTCTGTGGAAAGCGTCTGGCATTTTGAAACTGTGAAACTTAGAGGGGACAAAAAAAACAAGTTCTCCACACCAAATAAAGGAGTTCAGAGGAAACAAATTTCCATGTTCCAGGGGCACTTTTATATCCCTTCCCTTGGATATTTGGGTGCACTTTACAACACCTAATCTGTTATCTGTGTGGTGAGAGAATTTGTTAGACAAAATTTTTTGACATAAAAAAAGCTTTTTTTCTAGTGACAGTTAGCTCATCTGGTAGAGCATGAAACTTTTAATCTCAGGGCTGTGGTGCCTTTGGGTACACTATGTCATTCACTTACCTTTTTTGTGTGGTGAGTCAGTTTGTTAGACACATTTTATTAAAAAAAAAAAGCTTTTTGCACTATTAATGAGCCCAGTTTGCTCAGCTTCTGGAGCATGAGACTTGTAATCTCACGGCTGTGCTGTATTTAGGTGTATTACGTCGGTCACTGTCCTTTTGATGTGGTGGGGCAGTTTGTTGGAAAATTTTTTTGAAAAAAGGCCTTTTTTCTGGAAGAAAGGGCCCAGTTAGCTCAGTTGGTAGAGCATGAGGCTTTTAATCTCAGGGCCGTGGGTTCAAGTCCCACACTGGGTGGAAAGTAAACATGTTAGACGCTTTCTCAAATGACCACTAGGATGGTAACCACATGCTTTTGTTGCAAATGCAATTCTGTGTAAAGCGTCTGGCATTTTCTTTTCTTTCGGTCCTGTTAAACCAACAAGGGCCAAAAAAAAAGTGCTCAACACCAAATTAATGAGTTTCGAGTAAACAAATTTCCATGTTCCAGAGGCACTTTTATATCCCTTCCCCTGGATATTTGGGTGCACTTTACAACAACTAATCTGTTGTCTGTGTGGTGGGAGATTTTGTTGAACAAAATTTTTTGACATAAAAAAGCTTCCTTTCTAGCGACAGTTAGCTCATCTGGTAGAGCATGAAACTTTTAATCTCAGGGCTGTGGTGCATTTGGGTACACTATGTCATTCACTTACCTTTTTTGTGTGGTGAGTCAGTTTGTTAGACACATTTTATTAAAAAAAAAAAGCTTTTTGCACTATTAATGAGCCCAGTTTGCTCAGCTTCTCGAGCCCTAGACTTGTAATCTCACGGCTGTGGTGTATTTGGGTGTATTACGTTGGTCACTTTCCTTTTTGATGTGGTGGGGCAGTTTGTTGGAAAAATTTTTTGAAAAAAGGCCTTTTTTCTGGAAGAAAGGGCCCAGTTAGCTCAGTTGGTAGAGCATGAGACTTTTAATCTCAGGGCCGTGGGTTCAAGTCCCACACTGGGTGGAAAGTAAACATGTTAGAGGCTTTCTCAAATGACCATTAGGATGGTAATCACATGTTTTATTTGCAAATGCAATTCTGTGTAAAGCGCCTGGCATTTTCTTTTCTTTCGGTCCTGTTAAACCAACAAGGGCCAAAAAAAACAAGTGCTGAACACCAAATTAAGGAGTTTAGAGGAAACAAATTTCCATGTTCCAGAGGCACTTTTATATCCCTTCCCTTTGATATTTGGGTGCACTTTACAACAACTAATCTGTTGTCTGTGTGGTGGGAGATTTTGTTGGACAAAATTTTTTGACATAAAAAAGCTTCCTTTCTAGCGACAGTTAGCTCATCTGGTAGAGCATGAAACTTTTAATCTCAGGGCTGTGGTGCATTTGGGTACACTATGTCATTCACTTACCTTTTTTGTGTGGTGAGTCAGTTTGTTAGACACATTTTATTAAAAAAAAAAAAGCTTTTTGCACTATTAATGAGCCCAGTTTGCTCAGCTTCTCGAGCCCTAGACTTGTAATCTCACGGCTGTGGTGTATTTGGGTGTATTACGTTGGTCACTTTCCTTTTTGATGTGGTGGGGCAGTTTGTTGGAAAAATTTTTTGAAAAAAGGCCTTTTTTCTGGAAGAAAGGGCCCAGTTAGCTCAGTTGGTAGAGCATGAGACTTTTAATCTCAGGGCCGTGGGTTCAAGTCCCACACTGGGTGGAAAGTAAACATGTTAGAGGCTTTCTCAAATGACCATTAGGATGGTAATCACATGTTTTTGTTGCAAATGCAATTCTGTGTAAAGCGCCTGGCATTTTCTTTTCTTTCGGTCCTGTTAAACCAACAAGGGCCAAAAAAAACAAGTGCTGAACACCAAATTAAGGAGTTTAGAGGAAACAAATTTCCATGTTCCAGAGGCACTTTTATATCCCTTCCCTTTGATATTTGGGTGCACTTTACAACACCTAATCTGTTGTCTGTGTGGTGGGAGATTTTGTTGGACAAAATTTTTTTGACATAAAAAAGCTTTTTTTCTAGTGACAGTTAGCTCATCTGGTAGAGCATGAAACTTTTAATCTCAGGGCTGTGGTGCCTTTGGGTACACTATGTCATTCACTTACCTTTTTTGTGTGGTGAGTCAGTTTGTTAGACACATTTTATTAAAAAAAAAAAGCTTTTTGCACTATTAATGAGCCCAGTTTGCTCAGCTTCTGGAGCATGAGACTTGTAATCTCACGGCTGTGCTGTATTTGGGTGTATTACGTCGGTCACTATCCTTTTGATGTGGTGGGGCAGTTTGTTGGAAAAATTTTTTGAAAAAAGGCCTTTTTTCTGGAAGAAAGGGCCCAGTTAGCTCAGTTGGTAGAGCATGAGACTTTTAATCTCAGGGCCGTGGGTTCAAGTCCCACACTGGGTGGAAAGTAAACATGTTAGAGGCTTTCTCAAATGACCATTAGGATGGTAATCACATGTTTTTGTTGCAAATGCAATTCTGTGTAAAGCGCCTGGCATTTTCTTTTCTTTCGGTCCTGTTAAACCAACAAGGGCCAAAAAAAACAAGTGCTGAACACCAAATTAAGGAGTTTAGAGGAAACAAATTTCCATGTTCCAGGGGCACTTTTATATCCCTTCCCTTTGATATTTGGGTGCACTTTACAACACCTAATCTGTTGTCTGTGTGGTGGGAGATTTTGTTGGACAAAAATTTTTGACATAAAAAAAGCTTTTTTTCTAGCGATCGTCAGCTCATCTGGTAGAGCATGAAACTTTTAATCTCAGGGCTGTGGTGCATTTGGGTACACTATGTCATTCACTTACCTTTTTTGTGTGGTGAGTCTGTTTGTTAGGCACATTTCATTCAAAAAAAAAAAGGCTTTTTGCACTATTAATGAGCCCAGTTTGCTCAGCTTCTCGAGCCCTAGACTTGTAATCTCACGGCTGTGGTGTATTTGGGTGTATTACGTTGGTCACTTTCCTTTTTGATGTGGTGGGGCAGTTTGTTGGAAAAATTTTTTGAAAAAAGGCCTTTTTTCTGGAAGAAAGGGCCCAGTTAGCTCAGTTGGTAGAGCATGAGACTTTTAATCTCAGGGCCGTGGGTTCAAGTCCCACACTGGGTGGAAAGTAAACATGTTAGAGGCTTTCTCAAATGACCATTAGGATGGTAATCACATGTTTTTGTTGCAAATGCAATTCTGTGTAAAGCGCCTGGCATTTTCTTTTCTTTCGGTCCTGTTAAACCAACAAGGGCCAAAAAAAACAAGTGCTGAACACCAAATTAAGGAGTTTAGAGGAAACAAATTTCCATGTTCCAGAGGCACTTTTATATCCCTTCCCTTTGATATTTGGGTGCACTTTACAACACCTAATCTGTTGTCTGTGTGGTGGGAGATTTTGTTGGACAAAATTTTTTTGACATAAAAAAGCTTTTTTTCTAGTGACAGTTAGCTCATCTGGTAGAGCATGAAACTTTTAATCTCAGGGCTGTGGTGCCTTTGGGTACACTATGTCATTCACTTACCTTTTTTGTGTGGTGAGTCAGTTTGTTAGACACATTTTATTAAAAAAAAAAAGCTTTTTGCACTATTAATGAGCCCAGTTTGCTCAGCTTCTCGAGCCCTAGACTTGTAATCTCACGGCTGTGGTGTATTTGGGTGTATTACGTTGGTCACTTTCCTTTTTGATGTGGTGGGGCAGTTTGTTGGAAAAATTTTTTGAAAAAAGGCCTTTTTTCTGGAAGAAAGGGCCCAGTTAGCTCAGTTGGTAGAGCATGAGACTTTTAATCTCAGGGCCGTGGGTTCAAGTCCCACACTGGGTGGAAAGTAAACATGTTAGAGGCTTTCTCAAATGACCATTAGGATGGTAATCACATGTTTTTGTTGCAAATGCAATTCTGTGTAAAGCGCCTGGCATTTTCTTTTCTTTCGGTCCTGTTAAACCAACAAGGGCCAAAAAAAACAAGTGCTGAACACCAAATTAAGGAGTTTAGAGGAAACAAATTTCCATGTTCCAGAGGCACTTTTATATCCCTTCCCTTTGATATTTGGGTGCACTTTACAACACCTAATCTGTTGTCTGTGTGGTGGGAGATTTTGTTGGACAAAATTTTTTTGACATAAAAAAGCTTTTTTTCTAGTGACAGTTAGCTCATCTGGTAGAGCATGAAACTTTTAATCTCAGGGCTGTGGTGCCTTTGGGTACACTATGTCATTCACTTACCTTTTTTGTGTGGTGAGTCAGTTTGTTAGACACATTTTATTAAAAAAAAAAAGCTTTTTGCACTATTAATGAGCCCAGTTTGCTCAGCTTCTGGAGCATGAGACTTGTAATCTCACGGCTGTGCTGTATTTGGGTGTATTACGTCGGTCACTATCCTTTTGATGTGGTGGGGCAGTTTGTTGGAAAAATTTTTTGAAAAAAGGCCTTTTTTCTGGAAGAAAGGGCCCAGTTAGCTCAGTTGGTAGAGCATGAGACTTTTAATCTCAGGGCCGTGGGTTCAAGTCCCACACTGGGTGGAAAGTAAACATGTTAGAGGCTTTCTCAAATGACCATTAGGATGGTAATCACATGTTTTTGTTGCGAATGCAATTCTGTGTAAAGCGCCTGGCATTTTCTTTTCTTTCGGTCCTGTTAAACAAACAAGGGCCAAAAAAAACAAGTGCTGAACACCAAATTAAGGAGTTTAGAGGAAACAAATTTCCATGTTCCAGAGGCACTTTTATATCCCTTCCCTTTGATATTTGGGTGCACTTTACAACAACTAATCTGTTGTCTGTGTGGTGGGAGATTTTGTTGGACAAAATTTTTTGACATAAAAAAGCTTCCTTTCTAGCGACAGTTAGCTCATCTGGTAGAGCATGAAACTTTTAATCTCAGGGCTGTGGTGCATTTGGGTACACTATGTCATTCACTTACCTTTTTTGTGTGGTGAGTCAGTTTGTTAGACACATTTTATTAAAAAAAAAAAGCTTTTTGCACTATTAATGAGCCCAGTTTGCTCAGCTTCTCGAGCCCTAGACTTGTAATCTCACGGCTGTGGTGTATTTGGGTGTATTACGTTGGTCACTTTCCTTTTTGATGTGGTGGGGCAGTTTGTTGGAAAAATTTTTTGAAAAAAGGCCTTTTTTCTGGAAGAAAGGGCCCAGTTAGCTCAGTTGGTAGAGCATGAGACTTTTAATCTCAGGGCCGTGGGTTCAAGTCCCACACTGGGTGGAAAGTAAACATGTTAGAGGCTTTCTCAAATGACCATTAGGATGGTAATCACATGTTTTTGTTGCAAATGCAATTCTGTGTAAAGCGCCTGGCATTTTCTTTTCTTTCGGTCCTGTTAAACCAACAAGGGCCAAAAAAAACAAGTGCTGAACACCAAATTAAGGAGTTTAGAGGAAACAAATTTCCATGTTCCAGAGGCACTTTTATATCCCTTCCCTTTGATATTTGGGTGCACTTTACAACACCTAATCTGTTGTCTGTGTGGTGGGAGATTTTGTTGGACAAAATTTTTTTGACATAAAAAAGCTTTTTTTCTAGTGACAGTTAGCTCATCTGGTAGAGCATGAAACTTTTAATCTCAGGGCTGTGGTGCCTTTGGGTACACTATGTCATTCACTTACCTTTTTTGTGTGGTGAGTCAGTTTGTTAGACACATTTTATTAAAAAAAAAAAGCTTTTTGCACTATTAATGAGCCCAGTTTGCTCAGCTTCTGGAGCATGAGACTTGTAATCTCACGGCTGTGCTGTATTTGGGTGTATTACGTCGGTCACTATCCTTTTGATGTGGTGGGGCAGTTTGTTGGAAAAATTTTTTGAAAAAAGGCCTTTTTTCTGGAAGAAAGGGCCCAGTTAGCTCAGTTGGTAGAGCATGAGACTTTTAATCTCAGGGCCGTGGGTTCAAGTCCCACACTGGGTGGAAAGTAAACATGTTAGAGGCTTTCTCAAATGACCATTAGGATGGTAATCACATGTTTTTGTTGCAAATGCAATTCTGTGTAAAGCGCCTGGCATTTTCTTTTCTTTCGGTCCTGTTAAACCAACAAGGGCCAAAAAAAACAAGTGCTGAACACCAAATTAAGGAGTTTAGAGGAAACAAATTTCCATGTTCCAGGGGCACTTTTATATCCCTTCCCTTTGATATTTGGGTGCACTTTACAACACCTAATCTGTTGTCTGTGTGGTGGGAGATTTTGTTGGACAAAAATTTTTGACATAAAAAAAGCTTTTTTTCTAGCGATCGTCAGCTCATCTGGTAGAGCATGAAACTTTTAATCTCAGGGCTGTGGTGCATTTGGGTACACTATGTCATTCACTTACCTTTTTTGTGTGGTGAGTCTGTTTGTTAGGCACATTTCATTCAAAAAAAAAAAGGCTTTTTGCACTATTAATGAGCCCAGTTTGCTCAGCTTCTCGAGCATGAGACTTGTAATCTCAGGGCTGTGGTGTATTTGGGTGTATTACGTTGGTCACTATCTTTTTTGATGTGGTGGGGCAGTTTGTTGGAAAAAAATTTTTAAAAAAAGCCTTTTTTCTGGAAGAAAGGGCCCAGTTAGCTCAGTTGGTAGAGCATGAGACTTTTAATCTCAGGGCCGTGGGTTCAAGTCCCACACTGGGTGGAAAGTAAACATGTTGGAGGCTTTCTCAAATGACCACTAGGATGATGACCACCTGTTTGTGTTGCAAATGTAATTCTGTGGAAAGCGTCTGGCATTTTGAAACTGTGAAACTTAGAGGGGACAAAAAAAACAAGTTCTCCACACCAAATAAAGGAGTTCAGAGGAAACAAATTTCCATGTTCCAGGGGCACTTTTATATCCCTTCCCTTTGATATTTGGGTGCACTTTACAACACCTAATCTGTTATCTGTGTGGTGAGAGAATTTGTTAGACAAAATTTTTTGACATAAAAAAAGCTTTTTTTCTAGTGACAGTTAGCTCATCTGGTAGAGCATGAAACTTTTAATCTCAGGGCTGTGGTGCATTTGGGTACACTATGTCATTCACTTACCTTTTTTGTGTGGTGAGTCAGTTTGTTAGACACATTTTATTAAAAAAAAAAAGCTTTTTGCACTATTAATGAGCCCAGTTTGCTCAGCTTCTCGAGCCCTAGACTTGTAATCTCACGGCTGTGGTGTATTTGGGTGTATTACGTTGGTCACTTTCCTTTTTGATGTGGTGGGGCAGTTTGTTGGAAAAATTTTTTGAAAAAAGGCCTTTTTTCTGGAAGAAAGGGCCCAGTTAGCTCAGTTGGTAGAGCATGAGACTTTTAATCTCAGGGCCGTGGGTTCAAGTCCCACACTGGGTGGAAAGTAAACATGTTAGACGCTTTCTCAAATGACCACTAGGATGGTAACCACATGCTTTTGTTGCAAATGCAATTCTGTGTAAAGCGTCTGGCATTTTCTTTTCTTTCGGTCCTGTTAAACCAACAAGGACCAAAAAAAAAGTGCTCAACACCAAATTAATGAGTTTGGAGTAAACAAATTTCCATGTTCCAGAGGCACTTTTATATCCCTTCCCCTGGATATTTGGGTGCACTTTACAACACCTAATCTGTTGTCTGTGTGGTTGGAGATTTTGTTGGACAAAATTTTTTGACATAAAAAAGCTTCCTTTCTAGCGACAGTTAGCTCATCTGGTAGAGCATGAAACTTTTAATCTCAGGGCTGTGGTGCATTTGGGTACACTATGTCATTCACTTACCTTTTTTGTGTGGTGAGTCAGTTTCTTAGACACATTTTATTAAAAAAAAAAAGCTTTTTGCACTATTAATGAGCCCAGTTTGCTCAGCTTCTGGAGCATGAGACTTGTAATCTCAGGGCTGTGGTGTATTTGGGTGTATTACGTCGGTCACTATCCTTTTGATGTGGTGGGGCAGTTTGTTGGAAAAATTTTTTGAAAAAAGGCCTTTTTTCTGGAAGAAAGGGCCCAGTTAGCTCAGTTGGTAGAGCATGAGACTTTTAATCTCAGGGCCGTGGGTTCAAGTCCCACACTGGGTGAAAAGTAAACATGTTAGAGGCTTTCTCAAATGACCATTAGGATGGTAATCACATGTTTTTGTTGCGAATGCAATTCTGTGTAAAGCGCCTGGCATTTTCTTTTCTTTCGGTCCTGTTAAACCAACAAGGGCCAAAAAAAACAAGTGCTGAACACCAAATTAAGGAGTTTAGAGGAAACAAATTTCCATGTTCCAGGGGCACTTTTATATCCCTTCCCTTTGATATTTGGGTGCACTTTACAACACCTAATCTGTTGTCTGTGTGGTGGGAGATTTTGTTGGACAAAAATTTTTGACATAAAAAAAGCTTTTTTTCTAGCGATCGTCAGCTCATCTGGTAGAGCATGAAACTTTTAATCTCAGGGCTGTGGTGCATTTGGGTACACTATGTCATTCACTTACCTTTTTTGTGTGGTGAGTCTGTTTGTTAGGCACATTTCATTCAAAAAAAAAAGGCTTTTTGCACTATTAATGAGCCCAGTTTGCTCAGCTTCTCGAGCATGAGACTTGTAATCTCAGGACTGTGGTGTATTTAGGTGTATTACGTTGGTCACTATCTTTTTTGATGTGGTGGGGCAGTTTGTTGGAAAAAAATTTTTTAAAAAAGCCTTTTTTCTGGAAGAAAGGGCCCAGTTAGCTCAGTTGGTAGAGCATGAGACTTTTAATCTCAGGGCCGTGGGTTCAAGTCCCACACTGGGTGGAAAGTAAACATGTTAGAGGCTTTCTCAAATGACCACTAGGAAGATGACCACCTGTTTGTGTTGCAAATGTAATTCTGTGGAAAGCGTCTGGCATTTTGAAACTGTGAAACTTAGAGGGGACAAAAAAAACAAGTTCTCCACACCAAATAAAGGAGTTCAGAGGAAACAAATTTCCATGTTCCAGGGGCACTTTTATATCCCTTCCCTTGGATATTTGGGTGCACTTTACAACACCTAATCTGTTATCTGTGTGGTGAGAGAATTTGTTAGACAAAATTTTTTGACATAAAAAAAGCTTTTTTTCTAGTGACAGTTAGCTCATCTGGTAGAGCATGAAACTTTTAATCTCAGGGCTGTGGTGCCTTTGGGTACACTATGTCATTCACTTACCTTTTTTGTGTGGTGAGTCAGTTTGTTAGACACATTTTATTAAAAAAAAAAAGCTTTTTGCACTATTAATGAGCCCAGTTTGCTCAGCTTCTCGAGCCCTAGACTTGTAATCTCACGGCTGTGGTGTATTTGGGTGTATTACGTTGGTCACTTTCCTTTTTGATGTGGTGGGGCAGTTTGTTGGAAAAATTTTTTGAAAAAAGGCCTTTTTTCTGGAAGAAAGGGCCCAGTTAGCTCAGTTGGTAGAGCATGAGACTTTTAACCTCAGGGCCGTGGGTTCAAGTCCCACACTGGGTGGAAAGTAAACATGTTAGACGCTTTCTCAAATGACCACTAGGATGGTAACCACATGCTTTTGTTGCAAATGCAATTCTGTGTAAAGCGTCTGGCATTTTCTTTTCTTTCGGTCCTGTTAAACCAACAAGGACCAAAAAAAAAGTGCTCAACACCAAATTAATGAGTTTGGAGTAAACAAATTTCCATGTTCCAGAGGCACTTTTATATCCCTTCCCCTGGATATTTGGGTGCACTTTACAACAACTAATCTGTTGTCTGTGTGGTTGGAGATTTTGTTGGACAAAATTTTTTGACATAAAAAAGCTTCCTTTCTAGCGACAGTTAGCTCATCTGGTAGAGCATGAAACTTTTAATCTCAGGGCTGTGGTGCATTTGGGTACACTATGTCATTCACTTACCTTTTTTGTGTGGTGAGTCAGTTTCTTAGACACATTTTATTAAAAAAAAAAAGCTTTTTGCACTATTAATGAGCCCAGTTTGCTCAGCTTCTGGAGCATGAGACTTGTAATCTCAGGGCTGTGGTGTATTTGGGTGTATTACGTCGGTCACTATCCTTTTGATGTGGTGGGGCAGTTTGTTGGAAAAATTTTTTGAAAAAAGGCCTTTTTTCTGGAAGAAAGGGCCCAGTTAGCTCAGTTGGTAGAGCATGAGACTTTTAATCTCAGGGCCGTGGGTTCAAGTCCCACACTGGGTGGAAAGTAAACATGTTAGACGTTTTCTCAAATGACCACTAGGATGATGACCACCTGTTTGTGTTGCAAATGCAATTCTGTGTAAAGCGCCTGGCATTTTCTTTTCTTTCGGTCCTGTTAAACCAACAAGGGCCAAAAAAAACAAGTGCTGAACACCAAATTAAGGAGTTTAGAGGAAACAAATTTCCATGTTCCAGAGGCACTTTTATATCCCTTCCCTTTGATATTTGGGTGCACTTTACAACACCTAATCTGTTGTCTGTGTGGTGGGAGATTTTGTTGGACAAAATTTTTTGACATAAAAAAAGCTTTTTTTCTAGCGATCGTCAGCTCATCTGGTAGAGCATGAAACTTTTAATCTCAGGGCTGTGGTGCATTTGGGTACACTATGTCATTCACTTACCTTTTTTGTGTGGTGAGTCTGTTTGTTAGGCACATTTCATTCAAAAAAAAAAGGCTTTTTGCACTATTAATGAGCCCAGTTTGCTCAGCTTCTCGAGCATGAGACTTGTAATCTCAGGACTGTGGTGTATTTAGGTGTATTACGTTGGTCACTATCTTTTTTGATGTGGTGGGGCAGTTTGTTGGAATTTTTTTTTTAAAAAAAGCCTTTTTTCTGGAAGAAAGGGCCCAGTTAGCTCAGTTGGTAGAGCATGAGACTTTTAATCTCAGGGCCGTGGGTTCAAGTCCCACACTGGGTGGAAAGTAAACATGTTGGAGGCTTTCTCAAATGGCCACTAGGATGATAACCAAATGTTTGTGTTGCAAATGCAATTCTGTGTAAAGTGTCTGAAATTTTCTCTTCTTTTGGTATTTGAAACTTAGAGGGGACAAAAAAAACAAGTTCTCAACACCAAATAAAGGAGTTCAGAGGAAACAAATTTCCATGTTCCAGGGGCACTTTTATATCCCTTCCCTTGGATATTTGGGTGCACTTTACAACACCTAATCTGTTATCTGTGTGGTGAGAGATTTTGTTGGACAAAATTTTTTGACATAAAAAAAGCTTTTTTTCTAGTGACAGTTAGCTCATCTGGTAGAGCATGAAACTTTTAATCTCAGGGCTGTGGTGCCTTTGGGTACACTATGTCATTCACTTACCTTTTTTGTGTGGTGAGTCAGTTTGTTAGACACATTTTATTAAAAAAAAAAAGGCTTTTTGCACTATTAATGAGTCCAGTTTGCTCAGCTTCTCGAGCCCTAGACTTGTAATCTCAGGGCTGTGGTGTATTTGGGTGTATTACGTTGGTCACTATCCTTTTTGATGTGGTGGGGCAGTTTGTTGGACAAAATTTTTCCAAAAAAGCCTTTTTTCAGGGAGAAAGGGCCCAGTTAGCTCAGTTGGTAGAGCATGAGACTTTTAATCTCAGGGCCGTGGTGCATTTGGGTACACTATGTCATTTACTTACCTTTTTTGTGTGGTGAGTCAGTTTGTTAGACACATTTTTAAAAAAAAAAGCCTTTTTGCACTATTAATGAGCCCAGTTTGCTCAGGTTCTCGAGCATGAGACTTACAATCTCAGGGCTGTGGTGTATCTGGGTGTATTATGTTGGTCACTATTTTTTTTGATGTGGTGGGGCAGTTTGTTGGATGCAAAAGCCAGGAAGAAAGGGCCCAGTTAGCTCAGTCCGTAGAGCATGAGACTTTTAATCTCAGGGCAGGGTTTCAAGTCCCAAATTAAGAATGTGCACTTTGAATTCAGAAATGTATTAACTGATGCTACATTTTCAGAGAAACAGCAAATTATCACTCTTAATTATTTGGTGGCTAAAACATTGTTACTCTCTTCATAGAGGAAACGGGACCCTTTTTTCATTGTTTTGCTTTTTTTTTTTTTTTTTGTATTGATTTTATGTTCTGATAGTGTTTGTTTTATGTCATTTGTTTGCTCCAGCCATCTGTACAGCCATCTGGCCTTGGTCCTTCTTTTAAAGATGCTCGATAAATAACGCGATAATGATGATGTTTTAAGTCTCTTCTTCTTCCCCTTTCGGCTTTTCTATTTAAGGGTCGCCACAGCGATTCAACCGTCTCCATCTCACCCTTTTCTCTGTATCCCCCTCTCTCACACCAACTACCCTCGTATCCTCTCTCACTACGTCAACATTTTGTCAAAAGCTTCAGTAAAATTCAGTTCAACAGATTATATTTTAGCTTCTAAATAAGTTTCAAAAATGGGCACCAGAGCCTCGCGATGCCGCCGGAGTGTGGACATTTCCTACAGTCTCAGAACGCATCCTGGATCGCAGCAACGCGGCTCTTCGGTGCAGCGTCAGATTTTTTTTTTGCGGGAGCGCAGGACGTGGAGTGTCTGGGACGCGGCTGCCGCTTCCCGGCTGATGGTGTGAGTGACGGGCCGCGAACACCGCCATGGCCCCCGATAGTAAGTGCGAGCCTCTCCGCGTCCGTCACACCGTTCTGTGTGCGTCGCCGCAGGGTCGGATGCAACCTCATCTTCTCGCGTATTTTCCGGTGGCGGCCGGCGCGTCGGCGTTAGAATGAGTAGGCCACTTCGCCCGTCGTGACACAACACCATATTGTACCGGGAGTGCAACCTGGATGTGACAAACCGATCGTCCCCTCAGACGGATAGATCGAGCTGCAGTTTATTAGTCGAATCTTCAGGCAGGTGTGATTTTCAGCAGGTTCACGGCCAGAGCGGCCTCATCATGGCCCCTTCAGGGCAGCTCGTTTTTTTCAGTTCTATCATCGCGGTCGATCACAGCTTTGCTGTGAAATTGTGGAAGTGTTAAAAGTTGCCGCAGCAAACGGTTAGAAATCACCCCGATAACCAAGATAAAACTATTAAATAAAACGAATAAAACCAAACGGTAAAACAATCTATATGATAAGAAAGTATTGAAAGATCAAAATAACGGCTGTCAAGAAAAAACAGAGACATGCAATAACGAAGCAACAGAAAACAGAAAAACTAAACATTGTATAGTTTTTTTTTCATGGGGAAAATTTGATTTTATTAAAACTGTATTTACAAAAGACCTAATGAAAAAAAATCAAAATTCATACATGTGGAAAAGAAATGGATCATTGTTTAACAACTCCAGGTGAATGGTGAGCCTGTAATTTTGATTCTTATTTATTTACAGTTTTTTTCCAAACTGCCCTTGCCGATTTGACAGGCATTTGCATTCTTCATGCCTCTAAGAATCGTAAATGTTATATGTTATCACTGGTCATCCTCGTTGCACTACATTAAGTGCAACGAGGATGCCGAGAGTTTTGTGGCTAACTCTCAGTTACAGCAGTTTTAAAAACATCTTTGTGACTTCGTCAAACCTTTTATTTACACTTTAAATTTATAACTATATAATAGATTCAGAGCTCATCTTTCATAAAATGTGCTCCAGATCATTTTTAGGTAAATAGAACTTTGTAAATAAGGTCTCTTGCATTGCTTTTCTTACTCATTATTTCATGATTTTCATATTTTATTTTTTTGTTAATTTCTCACTTGTTTTTTTCAGGTATTTTCCCTTTCTTGATCGTATCCACTAGAATTTTAGTAGAAACTGTCATTTTTTTAACATCATTTCTTGCAGGTTTATTCCTATTGTTCATCTTAAAAAAAATTCTAAGGATTAAATGCCGGTATTTTACTAGACCAGTCTTGTCTAATTTATAGGGGGCCAAGAGAGAGGGCACAATATTTAATGGTTCAACTTTGCACATGTCATTATGTTAATTTCTGTCATTAATGTGTATGTATTTGTTGGTGTGTGTGTGTTTGCGCTTCCATCATTTGAGTAGAAAAAAATACAGTAGAACCTCTGCTTACGAAGACCCCTAATCACAAAGAAATCGAACAACAAACAGAGTCTTAGATCAAATTTTGAATCGACATCCGAACAAGCCTCGGTGCACAAACACATATACAAACAAAATCACAGGCTTTTTGCGTTGTAGCGTAGTGGCAGTTGTGCGTGGTACTCTGCGTTTTTTTACACTGTTCATGTGTGCTTGCACTAGTGATGATAAGAACAAATTAAGAATTAAATTCAATCTGATGAAGGAAATACTCGCTAGACACAAGAGTGGTGATTGTGTTACAGATCTCGCAAGCACTACAACATGGCTAACTTAGCCTGATGTGGCTGAAGGGGTGACTACATTAATGAGGCAAAGGTCTCAAATCTTCGTAGATGTTGAAAAGTGATTGTTAGTTTGGATTAATGAAAGATAGCTTGCTCTCATATGCAAGGGATGTTGGGTCTCATATGTGAGAAGGCTTTATTTTAGCACGTTGATTTAGTGACGGAAACTCCAAGTACAAGTGCTGGCAAGAAGAGAAAGAGCTCCAGAAACACACTAATCATTGGCCATAAATAAACCCATTAAAATTTAAAAGAGCACAGTACATTTTTGCCTGGGGAACGGATCAATGGGATTTATATTGATTTCAATGGGAAAAATGATTCGGTTTGCAAACGGTCTAAGAACAACTAAATTTGTAAGCTGAGGTTCTAAGTAGGCTCACTGGTGATTCTGTAATTGTTGTTTTATTTAAGCCTCTGCAACGAAATCAGAAACATAGTTTGAATTGAGGTGTTGCCTGCAGTACCCCTGGGCACTTCAGTACACTTCAATAAGTGCCCTACTGGTTCTGGGAGGGTTCGCTTTCATTGTTACATAATCCAATCCACTTTGGTCAATCTAGATAATTTCATTCGTGAACATTCTTAGATGTACCTTCATGTAGCTTATGTAGCTAGAGGGAACATCATGTTTATTTTGCTACCTATTGCTTCCAAGTTGTGTTGCTATATAATTTTGACACGACAAATAAATTGTGACAATTGTCTAGTCACCTCTTGATTTAAAAAAAAAGGACCCCCCCCAATAATTTTGTCAGGAGCTGCTACTGCTGTGTGGTTGATGTTTGTACTGCGTTCAGGAAGCACAAGGCCCCACCTCCCTAGACAGGAAGTCTTTGCTGAGTGACGGCTCCTGCTGGTGCTCAGGAAGCAATGAGAACAACGAGAGATGAAGAGGAGACAGAGAAAGTAGGACAGAAAACTAAGGGGAGAAATGAATCTTGAAGGAGGGGAAAACATATATGGGGAGAGAAACAGGACACAGACGCTGTCGTCAACAGGTTTGGTGCTATTCTTTCTAAATGTCTATCCTTAGGGTGGCGGGTGTGTCTTTGAGTGTCGCCAGGTCCCAGCAGGCCGTTTTTTTTTTTTTCAAGTCTGACAGGATTTTGGTGAACAGCTTGAATCATTTTGCCTTCACCCCCCCTTCAAGAAAGGAAACAAAGAATTATTCTCTTCTGAACCCTTTCTTCTTCCTGTTATGTCATCCATGTTGATGAAAACGGGATAATCAGTATCAAATTTTTACTATGAAATATCATTTTCAGTCACTGAAATTGTTAATTTATAGATTAATTCAATGTTATTGATATTTCTTTATATTTTCAACGCCTCATTTTATTCTTGTTGCACATTTTTTTTTGTCAATCAATCGAACTATCAGCGAGAACCTTTTTAAAAATAATGTTAAAATAAAAGTGCTAAAAATATCACCTCAGGCTTACAGCCTGAAGGACTCTGGTTCAGTTCTGACACCTTTCTGTGTGGAGTTTGCATGGTTTCTTTGTGCAATTTTTACAAAATGTCAATCTCCATCCAGAACCTATCAAAATATACAATTCTGCAGTAGCTAAAAGACTCTTCACATTGATTTAACTTTGACAGTACACATATTGTTTTCAGTCAGACTGAACAAAGTTATTTTTTCCTCCCCAATCCCTTGGATAGTTGGGTATTACTATGTTGATAACTATCCATTCTTGGTGTGGTGGGGCAGTTTTGTTTTGGATAGAATTAAATAAAAGGTATTTTTAAAAAGTGCCTTTTGCAATAAGCACTTCTTCGGAGAAGTGCTTGTTGTTGCATATACATTCTGTGTACAATTTCTACAAATTGTCACTCTGCCCTTATAAATCACCCTGAACCTGATCAAACATACTATTCTGCAGCAGATAAGAGATTCTTTATTTGCATCTCATTTGTGTTTTTGACAAACAGACGGTTACTTTTCAGTCAGAAGAAAGAAACTAATTGGGCGACGCAGTGGTGCGCGCTTTGGCCTCAAAGCATGAAGAACTGTGGTTTGATTCCTTTCAGTGTGCATGTTCTCCGTATGTGGGTTTCTTCCCACAGTCCAAATACATGCAGTAGGTTAAATTGTCCCGAACGAGTGAGTGAATGGTTGTCTGTCTGTATATGTGGCCCTGCGATTGACTGGTGACCAGTCCAGGGTGTACCCCGCCTCTTGCTCGATGACAGCATCCCCCATGAACCCTGGGTGCAGGATAAGTGGCAGACGATGGATGGATAGTTTGTTTCTCTTGTCCAAAATATTATCCAAAATTTTTGTTTTATTCATTTATGTATTGATTGCTTTCTAAGCATGAATTCGCCCCAAGCCGAACTGCCGCCCTCTTCCTGGAGTTCAGCCTGTGAGCAACAGGGGGCGCTTCGACATCAGGTTTTTACCCCTTCAGACTGGTTGCATAAATGTGTAAAAATCATGATGTAATTTATACTTGTAAAAATTTTTTCAGTCCTTTTTTGCGAGTGCTTTGAATGAGATGTATTAATTTCATGAATTGAAGCAGCTTTTGCAGAATATCCGTCTTAAAGCAGGAAATATAATATCTAAACAAGTGAAGAGTTTCATCCTTTTTTTTTTTTTGACTTGCTTTGATTTCTTTCAAACAGAGTTTTAACAAAAGTCTTCAGGCTCTATTGATTCATATGTTGATCAATCATATTTTTCAGGTGTCAGAAAACATCTGAATGAATAACATTTAAAGAACAACTTTATCAAGAATCATTTCTGTTTTTTGTAGGTCATTTTGTCTTTATTTTCCTCTCCATTTTTCTCTTTCTGTTTTCAGAAAGATTTTATGCAATTACTCTCTTTTCTTTGGGTGTTTTTTAGGTACTTGTCACTTCTATTTGCAGATGTTTCTTTTGTTAATCATTGGTGTATTTTTAGATCATGTTTGACAACCTTTTTCATCAGTATGTTGATGAAACAATTTGTGATTTATTGCTACAATTCTCTCTCATTCATAATTCTCCCTTTTAATGTCCAACAATAATTTCCCTGCTTGATTTTTTTTAATGTATCCATTGAACCCCTATATTTTAGGATGTCATCACTATTTTATGACATATTTTCAAATCATCATGAATTTCTGTGTCCTGTCCCACTGGGCAGAATCAGAATCTCCAGGTTTTATTAATTCCAATCCTGGTTCATGCTCATTTTAGGTTATCATTCTTTTGTACTTGTCAAGTGCCTCATTTCCAGTTTGCTGGTTACATAAGTCCCACCCCCCACCCTCCACAGTCACCGCTCCATCCCCTAGGCTTCAACTCCACCAAATGAACAAACAACCGAATCAGGGCTAGAAAGTGCAGTTTGGCTCTGAACCGAAAACGAGATCAAACTTGCAGCGCGTGACCAGAATTGGAACGTCAGGAAGGAGATGGCACCCTCTTTTGGGCGGTAGAAGCAGAGGGGGAGAAGAAGGAAGGGGTGAGAGGAAGTCAGAGAGTCTCCTGGCATGTTCTCAGGCCCTCTTTCTAGAATCAGAGGCTTTTTCTGTCGTGGAGGTTTAAGTCTTTACTAAGGAATTCTTGAGAATTTTTTCATTTTCAAGGAGCTTTAAGTAGTCTCTGACATTCTTAGGGATTCATTTTAGCAATTTTGTAGCAATTTTGAAGGAATTTCATGTTTTTCCTTTCCTTTTTTCATTCTTCAGGATTTTTTCTATTCTTGAGGAACTTCTCTAACATCCTAAAGGATTAATTTTAGTTTGCCTTTAAGGAAAGTCTTTGTAAAAGAGTTCATTAATGATTTCAAGTATTTTTTTGTAATTCTTTGTAAATTTTCTCAAGAAATATTTTTTTTTATAACCTTTGAGAAGTTTCACCCTCAGTCTTAAGTAATTTCTTTAATTCACGATTATTGATCATATACTAATACACAAATCCCAGTCTATCTATTTTTACTCCCCTGATAATACGGAGGTAATAGCCTCATCATCAGCTTTCATTTGAAAAACTAACAACCTAAAAATGAGCCAGAACTCAAATAGAAACAAACTGAAGCTTGAGTTGAAAGAAGAATCTGGAAACATATTTAGGACTGACAAATACTTTGTAAGTAAATAATAAAAATCCAGAAAAAAATACCTGAAAGTTGGAGAGAAACCTGAAAATTAAATATGAATCACTGGTTAAAGAGCTCTCCTCTCTTCTTTTATTCCTCTGACTTTTTTTTTTTCAAATTATTCGTCATCTAAAAGATGCTCATGTCCTGCCCTCCAATCAGAACGAAGAGACATATGGCTCCATGGTAACCATGAGACCTTCTTACAAGTGGGTGGGAAAAGGCGCATTCATTATACCTTGATAAAGCCACGGGGCTGTTTCCACGGAAACCGCGGTTTTATCAAGTGTATACGTGTGTGTGTGTGTGTGTGTGTGTGTGTGTGTGTGTGTGTGTGTGTGTGTGTGCGCGCGCACGCGCTTCAGTCAACGGGTTTGACTCAGAGTGAAAACATAATGTTCTTATGTTTGTGGGTTGGCCCTTCTGTCCAACAAGTGTCTGTGTGTCTGGGACCACAAGGTCAGTTAATGTCACATGCAGTGTGTGTGTGTGTGTGTGTGTGTGTGTGTGTGTGTGTATGTGTGTGTGTATGTGTGTGTGTGTGTGTGTGTGTGTGTGTGTGTGTGTGTATGTGTGTGTTCAATTTATTATAGTGTATAGTGGAGTAAGAGTCCAGGGAATAATAGACAGTCTTATTTTTTTGCACAGAGAGCAGAAGGCATAGAGTAAATATTAAACATTTTGTTAAGTTTTCAGTTTTTTTCAAAATTCCAGGGATTTAAACACTAAAAATGTCAAATTCTCTGATATTTTTGAGGGGTCTTATCACTTTGTACAATTTTCAGGAATTTTACTGAATTATCCATGAATTTCCTTTTTGTTGTATTTATTTTAGTTTATTTTGAGAACATTTCCCACTTTTTTTACATTTATATTGACATTTTCAGACTTGTAGTTTTCTGATGATGAATTTTACAAAGAAACAACAATATAACATGAATTTCTGACTGCTTTAAAGAGTTTTCGCATTTCTGACACCAGATCATCATTTTGTTTGTGTCCTGTGATGTGTATCTGTGTGCGCGTGCGCATGCGTGTGCACACACAGCAGGTGCGAGGCTAGACTCCTGTCTGCGGGCCTCTTCCTGTCCATCTGGCTGCAGACACTAGGAGTCTTAGAGTCTCCAACACTGAGCTTCTTGTCCAATGCTCAGAGCAGCTCCGCTTTTCAGTTGCACCTGAATGCACCATCTGAGACATTCACCATCACGCTGTTTTCTCTTTTTCCTATTAATTTAAAGTCTAATTTTGTCCTAAGTATGGTGCACCTCTGATTTTATTTTGTCGATCAATATTTTTCTATATAAATTTTTGTTCTTTGCGTCTGTGAACTTTATCGATCAGTATTCGACTTTATCAGAAGTATTATCATATTTCTTCATAATAGGGTCAAATCTTCCAATATCTGATCAGTTTTATCAATTATTTCCGGAGTTTTGAATTGGTTTTCGTTTCCATGCATGCAGTTTTTTTTAACTATGTAACCACAACAAAAACAGTTAAAACATAATTTGTGTGTGTCTCAAGATTTTTATCTTTAATGACAAATTCAGTTTTGGTCATTCTTTTTTGTGAGTCTCTGATGTCATGTACAAAATAACCATCACTATGCCACTTTTGTAAAAAGTTGTTAATACATAATAATGCAAGTGACTGCCTGCTAGACATACAGTACTACTCATTCGTGAGTAGTCTTGTACATCTAATACGTTCAAATAGTCAGATGTAGTTTGCGTGTTGTTGCTTGTTGAACCCAGATTTAAGTGAAGAGTTTGATTTGCTGGTGTTTTACTCTTCCTTGACTTTGCCTCCTCACCCAGTGTATCCGATCATCAGAACGGTTAAAGTTTAGACATCTAAGCAGGGAGGAGCCATTCATTGTTCAGACACTGGAACAGCAGATTAATATTATTAATGCTTGCATCACCTGCAAAAAGAAAATGCTAAATAAATAGAAAACTTCAGCCAGGGTCTGGAAATTAAAGCAGCTAAATGGAAGTGCGTCCTCCCCTCTGCACACTGCCACTAGCCTTTTTTTTACCATTGTTTTGGCCCACTGTCACCATGGAAACGCTGCGTTATCTGTATTCATGTTTTTGAGAGGCGTCTGAGCCAGCTCACCCTGAGTGGAGCGACCTGCAGCTCCTCTTCGTCAGCTGTGTTTTTCCTCTCAGCTGCGATCTTTGTTCAACTATGTCATTTGACGTAGTTTACATTTTACATTTATTTATATTTTCATTTGTTATTGTCTGCTTTGTTGCACTTTAACTTTTATAATTGTGATTATTGTGATTCTTCTTCTTCTTCTTCTTCTTCTTCTTCTTCTTCTTCTTCTTCTTCTTCTTCTTCTTCTTCTTCTTCTTCTTCTTCTTCTTCTTCTTCTTCTCTTTATTATGATTATTATTATTATTATTATTATTACTACTACTGTTATCATCTTCATGATTATGGGGGGAGGGGGGGTGCTTTGTCCAGTTTATTCAGCATTTTGACCTGGAAGAGGAAGTCAAATACTAAAGTATCTTGTTCTGTCTGTGTATCACATGTACCATACGTATTGTGTGTGCGTGTGTGTGTGTGTGCGCGTGTGTGTGTGTGTTTGTGTGTGTGCGTGTGTGTTCAGACTGCCTGTTTGTGTGGTCTGATCAGTGTGTCATTGTGTGTCCCCTCTCCCTCCCCTTCCTCCTCCCAGTCACCCCAGAAGCCATCAGCTTCCTGTCGGCGGTGGGCGTCTTTATCATGGCGCTGGCCGTCCTCTTCCTCCTCATCAACAAGAAAATGTGTTTCTCACGCGTCGGGGGGATCCCCTGCTTGGAGCATCCTGGCCAGCAGAGGAAGGGTCAAGGAGCTGGGGTCCGACCAGGGCTGGGTGAGTGGTGCCCAAGTTCTTGATCATGGGATCAACGGTCTTGTGGTCACTGAAAATATTACCGTCAGAAAACTGTTAACCATCATCTGAAACCCACAAGAAATATATTGGAATCATTTAAAAGAATCTTCAATGAACAATTTAAGTATTTATTTTCCTAAAAAATTGTCCCAAAACCCAAGCATTCAACCAAAATATCCATAAAGCATCAAGAAATCCTAAGGTATGCAATTTATTTATTTATTTATTTTTTTTTTCAAAAAAATCTGCTTTGAATTTTTACAAAAGTCCTACAGTTAGGGTCATTGGAGGTGCCATTCCACCTGCTATTGGGCGAGAAATGACGTCTAGCCTGGACTGGTCCCCAGTCAGTCACAGCGCCACATACAATCAGGCCAATAACTTTTTGATCCCCCCTGTGATTTTGCAAGTTCTCCCACTTAGAAATCACGGAGGGGTCTAATATTTGCATTGTTGATCCATTTCCACTGTGAGAGACAGAATTTAATAAAAATCGGAAATCACACTGTATGATTTTTTTTAAACAATTTAATTTTAAATACAGGGTCAAATAAGTATTTGATCCCTTGAGTCAAACAATTGTAATATTTGGTACAGAAGCCTTTGCTAACAATTACAGAGGTCAAACAATTCCTGTAGATCTTCACCAGGTTTGCACACACTCCAGCAGGGATTTTGGCCCACTCCTCCATATTAAGCTTCTCTAGATCTCTCAGGTTTCGGGGCTGTCGCTGAGCAACACAGAGTTTCAGCTCCCTCAAAAGATTTTCCATTGGATTTAGATATGAAGACTGGTTGGGCCACTCCAGAACCTTGATATGCTTCTTATGGAGCCACTCTTTGGTTTTCCTGGCGGTGTGCTCGGGTCATTGTAATGTTGGAAGACGCAGCCACGACCCATCTTCAATGACAGAGGGAAGGAGGTTTTTGCCCAATATCTCACAATACATGGCCCTGTTCATCCTCTCCTTAATGCAGTGCGGTCGTCCTGTGCCCTGTGCTGAAAAAAAAACCCAGAGCAGGATGCTTCCACTCCCATGCTTCACTGTAGGTATGGTATTATTGGGATGATACTCATCCTTCGTCTTCATCCAAACATGGCAAATGGAGTGAAGACCAGAAAGTTATATTTTGATCTCATCTGACCACAAAACTTTCCCCCATGACTCCGGATCAACAAGATGGTCCCTGGTAAACTTCACGTGGGCCTTGACATGGGCTGACTTGAGCAGCACCTTCCGTGCAATGCGTGATTTTAAAAAACCATCACGTCTCAGTGTATTACTGATAGAAGCCTTGGAAACGGTGGTTCCAGCTGTCGTCAGGTTGTCGACCAGCTCCTTCCGTGTAGTTCTGGGCCAATTCTTCACCTTTCTTAGCATCACTGATACCCCAAGAGGAGAGATCTTCCGTGGGGCCCCAGTCCAAGGGAAATTGACAGTCATCATTAGCTGCTTCCATTTTCTGACAATGGCTCCAACAGTTATTCTGTTTTCACCAAACTGCTTGGCAATTGCTCTGTAGCCCTTTCAGCCCTTTGTAGCGTTGTGAAGGTCGGCAATTTTGTCGCGTGTCTTTTGACAGCTCTTTGGTTTTACACCTATTGGCTGCTACACTTTTGACAGATTATGGGGTGCACATGTGTCTTTCAGAAAGCTAACAACCTCAAATAGGTGCTACTCAATTAGAATGATGAGCAGAGTGTAGTTGGACTCTTTAAAGTAGAGGAACAGGTCTTTGAGGGTCAGATATCTGGGAGAACTAGCAGAATCACAGGAGGATCAGATACTAATTGACCTGACTGTGTAGGGACAAGCAACCATTCACTCTGTCGTTCACACAAATGGGCATTTTTTTCCAATTAACCTTCTGCATGTATTTGGACTGTGGGAGGAAACTGGAGCACCCGGTGGAGACCCATGCAGACACGGCAGACACGGGGAGAGCATGCAAACTCCTCACAGAAAGGATCCCTGTCAAAATCGAACCAGGGTCCTTCGTGCTGTGAGGAAGAACCACTGCGCCAACCACTGCAACACCGTGCTGCCTTCAAGATAAATATTTCCATTAAATTTCCTAAAATGCAATAAGAAAATGCGATAAATATAAATATAACAAATTAGTAATAAATTACCACTAGTCAATAAGTGATCTAAAAAATCAACCCAGAAATCCTGTCAAAACCTGCAACATCTTACCTATACCTATACACAAAATACTATATATACAAATCACTCTGTATTGACATGGAAATCAGTAAGAGCAATGGTGAAGCTCCACAGGAAGGGTGACGTTCCCCTCCCTCCCTGTTCAAACACCTTCACCTGCCACAGGTGTAGCTGCAAGTATTTCCAGTTGCTTCCCTGAACAAATATCCTGCTCCTGTTTGCTCCGAGTTCTCCGCCGCTTTCCTCAAACCAGGTAGGAGCTGACGGCTACGGCTGACACTTAATCTTAAAAAACCTAGGTGGGATTCCAGTAACACCTTCTAACTTGTACAGCACTTTGATGATAATCAATAATTAATATTAGCAATAACCACAACTATGGGAAGTCTGGAATTATTGCTGAAATAGCCTCAGGTCAGCTGCTGGTACAAGACAACATGTAGGAGTGGAGGGTTTATTTATAAGATTAATAAGCTTCTTCTTTTCCTTTCAGCTTTTCCCTTCAGGGGTCACCACAGCGAATCAACCTTCTCCATCTAACCCTGTTCTCAGTATCCTCCTCTCTCACACCAACTACCTTTGTATCTTCTCTCACTACATCCATAAATCTTCTTTTTGGTCTTCCTCTAGACCTCCTGCCTGGCAGCTCCAATTCCAGCGTTAGTCTACCGATATATTCACTCTCCCTCCTCTGAACATGACCGAAAGATCTTAGTCTGGCTTCTCTGAACTTTCACTCCAAAATATCTATGTTAAATTTACTTTACATACTTGTCACCATAATGCATTTTTTTCGTTATGAGTTTTATTTTAGGAATAAACTATAAAAATATAACCAATGTATTTATTATAATACACATGTATATTCTCAGTGATATTCATGCATAGACATGTTCAGATCCTCATATCCACATTTAGGGAAGTTTTCTACACTTTGCCTTCCTAAATTAGACTCAATGTCATGTAAACATTTCCTTTAGAGTGAAAGAGATTATGATTCCGATTTAGTGCCTGCAAGATACAATGACAGATGATGATAGAAGATGAGAGACAATGAAAACTCCGTCAAATAAAATAAACAGTGTCCCCTTATGAGGACGCTTCATTTAAAGTTGTCAACACCTTACCCTCTTATAAAGAGGTTTCATGCCTGCTTGTGGCTTTTTCTTTATTGTCATTCAGGTAATATGGAGGAAAAGGGGAGGAAAAATTGTGTCTGAAGGCGATATGATGCAGGTTGTCCTCCACATCTATTTTTGTGTCCTTTATCCTGGACAAATTGTTTGAACTTAAGACTGGAGGGTTTTTCAGAAATTTCCAGGCAGATACATTTTTCTGTTGTCAACCTTGTTAACAGGATAACACCCCAACCCCAATGCTTAGCAGCATCAGCTGCTCCTCAGAGGGCAGTGTCCTTCATTCAGTAGTCGTTGAAGAACTATTCTCAAATTGTGGCAGAAGAGTGGCCGGGGATTGGTCGTTTTCTCACTTTGAGAGACGACTTGAGTTCACACTTGTTTTACAAAATCATTTGGGAGTAGATTAAAACTGCCAAATACAGAGGAAGAAATGAATTATTTTTTTCAAATTCTATGGTAATGTTCTTTCTATCTTAGTTTAAAGGTCCAGAAATCTCGAAGGTAGAAGACGAAATGTAAAGAAAATCAAAAATATTTTTTGGGGGCTGGGGGTTGTTAGAAATTAAAAGTGTTTGTTTGTTGTTTTTTAAGCACTTTATGGAAAATAGTTTGAAATTATTTGTTTATGGAAAAAATTTCTACCCAATAACGAGTCAGAAATTCCCTAGATATTTGACAAAATTACACAGAAGAACGAGTCCAAAAATTGTAAATAGGCTTGAAAATGATCTTGAATTAGTTGAAAACTAACATATGCAACAAACATAATAACATTCAGCTACTTCCTGGAATAAGTCGTACTGAAAAAAAATGGTCAATGTTCTCAAATCTGGATCTCCCCTCCCAACTGTCCTGCATCTCCTCAACCCCCAGCTCCTTCTCTTCCTCAACCCCTGTGTGTTCTCCCTGTGTTCCCCTCTTTCCAGTGAGCAGCTACAGCGGTGATGGCGACGACTATAGCTCATCTGACAGTGAAGCTGAGATCCTGAAGCAGTTTGAGATTTCCGTGTCCCGTTCCCAGAGTTTCCGCAACACAGCGGTGGCTGCCGGCATTGAGCAGCAGCAGCTTCCGGCTATTCAGACGCCACTGGGTAGAGGCCATAAATTCAACCGCTTGTCAGACAAGGAGGAGGGCAGCACTGAGCCCTCGGACTGCGACGGTGAGTTTGGATGTACCTTTTCCTAATTTAAGAAACAAACAAAAAATAGCAGGCAAACAAATAGCAAAAATATCAAGATATGACATCTCAAATTATTAAAGGTTTGCTGAATAACGCATGTTGCCATAACACCTTTAATAGTCTCCATATGCACAGGTTCAAGTGTTGTTTTCATTGCCATCTGACTGTTGGGATTGATTCTTGTGTCTGTCATAGCTGTTGTTGTGAGAGACCACAAAACAGATTCTTCAGAGCTAAATATTTCCCTGAGGTGGTGGTTGAGAGTATAAACATCAAAAAGAAAGGGAACATTAGATTCATGTCCATCACCGAGTTAGTACAATAGTTTTTGCTAAAATAGTAGTGACAGCAAAATTGAACTGTGCTTCTTTTTATGCGCACAGTGTATTCTGTTGTACATAAACATAGGTATTGAAAGCAACATATGACTCAACTATTTAAACTACAGAAGACCGAAATTAGAACCTTGATGAACCCCACAATTAACTTCTGAACACCTCCATTGATATAATGCTATTGCTGATAAAGTGGACAGAAATGTGAACATCTCTGTATGCGGACATGTGATTTTCCGCTGACCCATCCAAGTTAAATCCCCACTCTTGCCTGATGTAAGCCCCTCGAGACTGCAGAGAGGAACTGATGTATAGATTATGGATTCATTAATTAATAAATCTTTCTGATCTACTTTTCATATTCTGCCATCAGGTCTTAAGTTTTAATTTGATGGCGTGTCAGATCCTTTCACAGAAACTAAAATGCTAAGTTATTTGAGGTGTATTTTTCAGCCGCGTATCTAAGCTGAGGCTTAATTTCCAGCAGACAGACAATGACCCCGAAAACAAGCATGTGATGTCGAACTCTGGAGTTCAGCTTCTGCCAAACAGACAAATCTAGTCCACTAATCCGGGCCAGTGTCGTTTTCCAAAAGGCTCTGAATAATCTTTCCTTTCGGCAGATTAGAGCTAGTAAAGAGCTCAGAGGAGCTCAGTGCCATCGGACCGCTGAGGTTTTGAGGGGGGGGGGGTTCTGGACCCACAGCGGTGGCTTTAATTAGAACACACATTTGCATTTGGGTTTTTTTGCCTGGGTATTTGACGAGCGACCTCACTGCAAACAACAGACCTTACAGGCTTTTACTGTGAAACTCGTTAAATCGTGTTTGATCCGCTTGTTTGTTGACATGTAAATGTCCCAGCAGCTTTTTTTTTTCATTGTTTCTACCACATTTGGCCACATTTTAATGAACAGGCTCGATGAAAATCGAGTTGAAATCAGCTAAATTACGTCAAGCTGGAGAAAATCTGAATGACTGAAACTACCATTGTCATAAATCATATTTAATTCACCAACAGTTGAGTTTTGAGTCCACATGCTCAAACCTTTTTTGGCACATTATATATTTATTGATCTTGTAGTGCCTCTCTATCTTTTACTTTGAAAGCATTTATTACCTTTTATTTTTTCCAAACACATCTTCTCCCTGAGGCTGTGTCTGTTATTTTGAAGGGCGTTTTCCTCTGCCCTTTTATGGCATGTGTCGTGACTAGTGGTCTCGCCCTCCGTGTTCCGTGCCAGTTAATACTCTTGTGACTTCCTGTTTTGGTATGTAGTATTCTGGTTTCTCACTTATCACTGTATTTCCTCCCTTTGTTCAGTTTCCCTCATGTGTGTTATTTTTTGCCTGTATTTATTTTCTTTCGATAACCCGAGTCTTGTCAATGAATCAGCAATGAATTCCCCCACCACCACCATGTGATCACCTGTCATTTATTAGCGCAAAGTTTGTATTTTAGGTGTGTGTCCAGTTTCGGCCCAGGTCAGATTGTCTCACAATATTTTGTTGGCCTTGTCATGGATTTTTTTCGCTGCACCCAATTAAACAAGCTTTGGCTTTTTTTTTTTCTTTTTTTTTTTTAAGATCTATAGTCCGTTTTTATCTACATCCTTGTCTCAAATACTTGACAATGAGTGGAGTATTTGTATTTGATAGAGGTAATTGAAGTGACAGGGAGGGAAGCCCTTGCTGAGGAGGTGGACGCCTGACAAATATTTGGTTCCCCATTTCAAACAGGCTGACATGTGAGCCATAAAACACACATGCACACACATGGGTTTATGATTCACCTCAGCCTGTTGCCATGGCGAGCGCTCAATGCGGCCATTGATATAACAGTCAGGCCGACATTAATGGGTATGAATTAGAGATGATTGCTATTGATTGGAAAGAGGGACAACTTGTTCTCCGAGTCTTTCTTCTTTTTTTTTCGGAGAAAGGCCCAAGTTTCAAAGAGACGCTGGCGAAGAGGGTGAAATAAATACAAAATAAACTGAGACTTCAGTGTCTAATCGGTGAATCCAGGGGTCTCTTAGCCAAGGGGAAAATTACCACATTCTAGTAAATTATATTTTCATAATTGTAGGGAGCACTGTAAATTTTTTCTGCGTCTTTCCTTATTAGCAAGGCCGTCTATGATCAATTGCCTGAAACGTAGTAGTTTCGCATGTGTGTTTGTTCCTTGTAACATAAAAAACGAACCCGACGTTTACCAGGAATTCAAGCTACAATTCATATTGCCTCTGTTTGTTTTATTTTAATAAGAGATTTGGATTGACGCTGTATTATGATTGGACTAAAAGAACTAAAAAGCAAAACAGAAAGAGCACCTGCTGTGTGATCGCTTTGAGCCTGATGCATCACTGGCCAACAGGGGCCTTAATGCTGAACTTCTCCGCCATCTCATCTCTCCTCCTCAGACATGGATGCCCAAAGCAAACCTGGATTCCAGGACCAACTTTCTGCCGCTCCAGTGGAGGCTGAGAAGACGCCGCCTGTCTCTCCAGAGGTGCCGGCCAGACTGGAAGCAACAGCAGGCCCCACCCAGGTCAGGCCCAGCACTAACCGGCAGGCCGCAGACGGGAGTGAGGACATGAATCCTGACAGAGAGGAGCCCGTGGACAGCTGCTCGACCTGGAGCCCTGAGGTACCAGAGTCTGGGGTTTCGTCTGCAATTTAATCGACGATTATCAGACAAGCTACAGTTACAAGTTGGGGGGCTGTCTTAGAACCAGTTTGAAATCTATACAGAGACAGCATCCTCCAGGCTATTCAGGTGTTTCAGCAAACACATGGTTCTGCGATCCAGGTCGTTTTTTTTTTAAACAGATCCAAACAGCTCTGGTGACTGGAGTTTGACCTGTTAGTCCTGTTCACAGGCTCCACATATCTCTCACACGGTACCTTGGAAACCCCTTTTAGAGAACTCAGAATTGGATTGATTAGATCATGGTCAGTGTATATTTTTGGCCATATCTCAAGGATTTCACAGGTAAAGTGAGGCTAACATCATACAAGTGTAGTCTTTTAATTTACCTGTTTGGTCCCAGGTTCAGCCCAGGCATGTATCTGTATTTACCCCCGGGTGGGGAGTGAGGATTATTTAATGAGTACAGTTACTGGCCATCACCCGTCGAGCCTGCCGGAGGTGCGACGGTTCAGCTGTGATAGGATTATCACTTCGCCATCCATGCCCTCAGGTTTAATTTTTTGATTTTTTCTTTTCAATTCAAATCCCCAATGTTCAATGTAAACATAATTGTAAACAGTCCATGGTTCCTTCAGCGCTGCATTAGCTTTCCATCAGCTCATGAATAACCACCTGTGTGTGTGTGTGTGTGTGTGTGTATGCATGTGTGTGTCTTTGCATGATCGCGTGCATGTGTGTGTTTTCATGTAGGACAGCCAAAATGCAAAGTCTCAACATCTCAGATCGTCAAGCCACACTTTTGAAATAGGCAGCAAGCAATCTGTGCTGTAAACACCTCCCACACAAACATACATACACACACGTACGCATGAAAGTTTCAATCCCATAATACTGACTTGTCTTGATTTTAACATTATTTACCGAAACCCCCCCCAAACATTTTTTTATCCAGGTGGATAAAAGGTATATACAATTAGAACATTGAATAAGATAAAATCATTTTTGATATATTTCCTTATATATGTATTCAATATGAAAATGTTTACAGAATTTAATTTCTCATTCTTTTTAGCCCCGACATGTTTCACAAGTACTTTCACAGTTGAAGGGTTTCATTATACTTGAACACAAAATTGTCTGCAGGAAATAGTTTGGTGAATCACGTCAGACCCCTGACCACTTCCACTTCATCCAGTCATCTGGAAACTGACTGAGTAAGATGTCGGAGGGAGAAGGGATGGGGCTTAACTTGTTATTCATAAAGATGTCCAAGCATTCACTCTCTCGTTCAATTCCTTTTGTCAAAATGTTCAATTGAACTGAACTGAACTGAACTGAACTGAATGATCAATTCAGTTTGTTTGAATATTTTCATAACCAGAGAAAGAGAGACTCTTATTCAAAAAAAAAAATTGAAAAAATGCTTAAATTGTTCTTTTCCAAGACCCTCCAATTTAATTTAGTCATTCTGCTGCTCCTCGAGTCATTTTCATTCATTCATCCCAACCGCACCATCTGCTTGTCAGCCTCCTTCTCAATCGTGACTATGACATAGTTGCCACTACTGATGGATGGTTTCTCGGGCTGTTGCAGCGGCAGCAGGTGTCGGTGGTGTCTGGGGCACTTGCCAAGCTGAACCTCGCTCTTTGCGATTCCTCTGACCTTCCAACCCGCCCCTTTGATAGGCTGCAGCCCGAGCAGCGTGATAATCTTATCTCTTCCCTCGTTGCCATGTCGATGCAGGCACTCTGTCAACACGGCACATCATCCGCACAGTGTTTGCAGACTATACGAGGATGGTGACATGGTTTTGTGTGTGTGTGTGTGTGTGTGTTTCAGGAGGGGGGGGGGGGGGGGGGGGGGGGGGGGGGTCCTGTTTGACAGGATTCCTTCCCAGTTTGTATCTCAGGCTTTTCATACAGACGGTAATAAGATGGCGTGTCGTGGGTGAACATGGCGGAAAATGATGGAGGATTCTGAATGCCGTTTGACAGCTGAAAAGCAAGACTACTTGGCTTGTAAAGACAAAATTCAAAGCACTTTGTATGAAACACAAAGGCGGGAAGATGAGGTAGAACAGAGCCAGAGAGACATTTAAGGTTCCCCAAATTTCCCAATTCCCCAAATCATCTTTTTTGCAATAGCTGGAATGTACTTGTGGTCTGGACCATAGAACCATTAATGGGCACTAACCCACTTCCAAGTGAGCGCCAGCTATAAATTTGGAAGAAACCTTGTCCTCTGTCGGTCCCGTCCTCTTCCCTATCTCGCAAATAAAGATGGTATCGATTAGTCATGCTAGAATGTATGGCAAACATGGAGATGCAAACATAAGGGGGAGACACTGCAATATCCCTTGTCTTTTTTGCAGTAGGAAATTTGGTGAAACCGAACAATTCTACTGAACTTGATTTAAAGAACTGACAAATTATCAAAAGATTTTTTGTGTTGTTTTGAAGATCAATTTCTAATGTAAAGATAATGAAAAACAGTATTTTTCTTGTCCTATATACCCAGCAGAATATACTCCCCCCAGATGAGGTCAGCTCGCAACCAGTGAGCTCCTCTCCCCGATCCCCAATCTCAAAGTGCGGCGACCTGGTCCTTTCCCTTGAGTACCATCCTGTCACTGAGAAGCTTCTGGTCTCCGTGATCGCCGCCCGGGACGTTCCTGACAAGGCTCGCAGTGGAATGGACTCCTGGCAGGTTCACATGGTCCTGCTCCCTGCCAAGAAACAACGCCACAAGACATCAGTACAGAAGGGCTCGCTCCCTCATTTTAACGAAACCTTCCGCTTCTCACGCCTGGAACCATCCAACATTCACATGTTGGCCGTCAGGTTCCGCCTCTACGCCCTGGAGGGCAGGATGTCCCGGGCGCGGATGATGGGGGAGAAGGTGCTGCATTTAGACGGGCTCAACCCGGACGGCGGCACCATGGAGACAACACTGGTTCTGGAGCCGCGAAGTAACCTCAAGGTGAGTCACTCTGGAAATGATACAGGCAAACGAAGGCATTTTTGTTTTAAACATCTGGTGAAGCTATCGAGTGATGATTATACGACAAAATGAGAACATCGGCAAATCTAGTTTTCCACGAAGGGCTGGATGCCGCCGACATCACTGAAGGTAAACTTTGAGATGGGTAAAAAAAAAATGTCCTTCTCTGTTTACAAACAAATGTCTCGAGGGCAACTTTAAATCATTTTATGGCGATTAACAGTTCTTCATGGCAGGTTTTTTTTTCATTTCCAGTGTCTAGGCTCCCAGCTGAGTCTATCCGCCGCATCTCAGAGTGACAGCGCTTCGTCCACCCAGTCCCTCACCCACGGCGGTGTCCCCGAGCTGCTGGTGGGCCTCACCTATAACGCCACCACAGGACGCATGTCTGTGGAGCTCATCAAGGGCAGCCACTTCAGGAACCTGGCTGTTAACAGACCTCCAGGTGTGCAGGCGAACACACACACACACACACACACACACACACACACACACACGCACACACACACACACACACACACAGAGTAACATTCTATCATGTAACAGATGTTTATTATGTAATATTAAGTCATCATAACCATAACATGTAAGAAAACTTCATTTTATCGTCCCAGAGACATTTGGTCACAATGTCATGCTTCAAGAATAATTTGACTGGATGGATTTTTAAGTGCATTTCTTTTACTCCCTGAAATTCAATTTCAGCATCAAAACTGTAGCATCAGTCAGTTTTTATTCATACATTGGGTAGTTTTTCTACCCAATGTATTTTTCTGTAATACATATTAAAGCTCTGTATATATTTTGTTATGCATTATGTTGATTTTGTATGTCTTGTACTAATGATTGTGAATGTTTTTTTTAATGTTTTTGTCATTTTTCATCTTATTTTGTGTCCCTGAAAACCTGGAAAACAGGATAGCAAGTTTCCAATCATAGTTTTTGAATTATGAAATATGAAAAATTGTTAAATCATAGTATTTGAATGTCCTGTCTTAGTCCTTTCTTGTTTTTTTTCCTCTTCTTTTTGATTCTCTACTTCGCTTCTGAGCCAAATTAACAGGAGCTAAAAAGGGGCAACATCAAAGAATGTCCGGGGCACCCCAAAAACATCACACAAAATAACATTTACCTTTCTTTAAATGTCAATTTTTACAGAGCCCTGTCTTCTGCTTCCTTTCTCCAGACACCTACGGGCGTCTGACACTATTGAACTCGGTTGGTCAGGAAATCTCACGGTGCAAGACGTCGATCCGCCGCGGGCAGCCCAACCCAGTCTACAAGGAGACTTTCGTCTTCCAGGTAGCGCTCTTCCAGCTGTCAGATGTCACGCTCCTGGTCTCCATCTACAACCGACGAAGCATGAAGCGCAAGGAGATGGTGGGTTGGGTGGCGCTGGGCCAGAACAGCAGTGGTGAGGAGGAGCAGCTCCACTGGCAGGACATGAGGGACAGTCGAGGACAGCAGGTCTGCCGCTGGCACGTCCTGCTGGAGGCGTAACGCCCCCTGCTGGGCAGGAAAGATCCCGCAGGAGAGTTTAGGTATTTCGGTTTCTCCCCCATCGCAGCAGCCCAAGGTTTACAAAACACGAGACCAGGGTTTTGAAGGTCTGATCTGTGACTTGATACCAAAATCATCTTAGACACATAAAAACAAGACATAAGATATAGATGTTAATATAGAGGTGGCCAAAAATGCTAATGTGAACCTTGTTTTCATTCGCGAGGGTGATACTTTTTTTTTAAGAAAATGTAAAAACTTAGTGTTTTTTTGAGGTTTTTTTATTAATTATTAAGACATTACCTTAACAGTTGGCACAAGATTTTCTGAAATATGTGAAAGCTTAAAAGAAAAAATTATAACCACAAAAATATCCTTTCAAAAAGTTATTCTTAAAACTGACATTTTAGTACTTCTGAGAAAAAAACACTTTTGATCAAAACAGAGATTGGGATGTATTTGTGTTTCATGTTTCAAATTTTATAATTTGATTAGTTTAGTTTACTGATTACTTAGTTGGGTTCTCTCTATGCTCCTGGTTCCTGGCAGGGTCAGTAGATTCATTGAAGACTAAACTGTTTGCCCCCCACCCCTAAAAAATAAGTATTTGTGGTAGAAAAAATGTTACTGGTAATGAATGAATGAATGGATGACATTTATAGTTGTTGGTGTGGTTGTTCTGTGTTATGTTCCCGCCATGCTTTCATTTCAGGCGCACAAAGTCGTGTCGACTGCCACCCTCCTGCTTCTCTCACACCAGTTCATTTGACACAAACCCACCATTTTGAAACTGGGCCTGTCAGATTTGGCAGGGAAATAAAAGCAGGTTTTTTTTGTTTTGGAGGAGGGAGTTGGCCTAAAGAAATAGATTAAAAAGATAGTTATAACCATCAATCAGTGTTAACGTTTGGAAAGTGTTTGATTTTTGAACAGGTGTTAACATCCCAATTTGTTGGCACCCCATGGGAACCCGCTCTGCATTATTGCAACAATGTCATTAGCACAGGCTCACATTCCTGACATGTTTGCCAACTGTTGGTTTTCATGTCACGTTTTTGCTGCCAAACAACCTTGAGCCGGAGTGTGTTTTTATGCCACGGCTCCTCTGATGTTACCTTCGATTTTCGGCTCAGCAATCCAGATAATGTTTACTCCAAGCTACCAAAGAAGCAAGGATTATACCACATCCTGCTGAGATTGTGGGATGATCAATTATGGCAGCGGAATAGATTTTATAATTTTAGGTGTCTCATTCAGATTCTACTGGCGACAGGAAGCCAAGCAGCTGGAGACTCTCGCCCTCCTTTCAGAATGACTAACCCTCCCCCCATACCTCCACCCCACCCCATCCACTTTGAATGATGCTTGGTTTCGGCTCCTTCACAGGCCAAAGCTCTTTTCACCATCCATCAGCACCGAGCCGAAAAGAGGCTTTAAATATCTCTGTGCAGCTGCTCAAAACACGCAACACATTGTGTTGGGAAGTGCATGTGTGTGCATGCGTCCATGCGTGCGTGCGTGTTTGTGTGTGTGTGTGTATGCGCTACCCATGTCTAGATGACCTCGGTAATTGGTAGTTACAGCTGTTGAGCTGCGCAGGGTGATGTTGGTGATGCCAAGGCTCATCCTCTGTGATGCTGTAGCATCGAGTCAGCCGGCTACAGTGTGTGTGTGTGTGTGTGTGTGTGTGTGTGTGTGAGATCGGTGGGGGGGGGGGGGGGGGGTTTGTTTGTGTCAACAGATAGTGGTGCTGAAACCCTCAGGAGTTCTCAAACACACACATACACCAGGAGCTCAGATGTGTTAGTCTGAGGGTTGGTTTTCTTTGGCAGGAAAACTAGATCCGAAGCATAGGACCTGTTTTAAATGAGAAAACAAAGAATGTGAGACAAGAATTTATGAAACACGTAGTCTCAGCTAAGCTCACAGCTATTTTGAGTCACAAATTTTCCGCTTGAGAATATCATGACAATGGTTAATGATTCTATTCAGGTGAATTTGGTTTTGGCACAAAATCAAATTGGTCCAGAAAATTGTGTATTGGATTAAACTTGGAAAGTGAGTGAAGAGAAGACTGAAGGGAAAATGTCGTTGAATTTAGGTTTTTCTGTTCTCTCCATGTTTGTGTTTGGGTTCTCTCCAAGTTCTCCATCTTCCTCCTAGTCCCTAACAGTCAGTGGGTTAATTGAAAACTAAATTATCCATACTTAAGAATAAGGGAGTAACTGGCTGGCTGTCTCTATATGTTGTCCTGTGACTGACAGCTCACCTGTCCAGGTGTAAACTCTGCATCTCAGCACAGTGATTTGCGCTAGCTACCCTTTGAGCAGAACCAGTAGTTTAGTTGATAATTGATATACTATAATGTATCATAGAGAATTAAGGAATTCTTGAGCTAATTAAACTATGTGTAATTATATTTAAACTCTAGTTGTGGAACAGAAGCATGGATTTTATTCATTTGAGCCTATGGCTTTTTTTTTTTTTGTGAATGAATTATTTAAAATGACATAAACATTATATCATATTAACATATTTTGTGCATTTCATTAATTTTTTAGTTTATTTCATGAATTAAAAACAATGGGGAATGGGAATTCTGAAACATTTCCACCCATTTGTACATTTATGTTTTTAATTTTATTTGATATGTATTTTCTAAATGTGCATTAATCAAAGTTGTATAATTTCACGTCAAACCAACATGGCGGGCAGGGAGAGGTCATGTTAACTTTGTGAATCCTACCTCTATTCAGATTTGTTTCTTGTTCTTGAGGCAAAGCTACACTGTATGCACCTGTCAGTTAGACCGTCTGAAACCCTGATATTTTCACCCAAAGATTCAACAGCAGTTGATGGTTTACAAATCCATGCACCTGTTAACAATTTTAAGACAAATTGGCTTATCAACTCATAGAGCTGGAAGTGCAGTTTAAAAAGTCTGTCTCTGAAGGTTAGATGACTGAAGAAGACAATCATAGATGGTTTATTTCACTTTATTAGTCAGTGGTTTGAGGTTAACATGTAAATACTGTGTATTTGATAGACATGCTAACTAACTAATTTGGAAGACAATGCTAATTTAGCACCTGTTAATGATGCAAAAAAAGGCTACAGTCTGTTCAAATTGTATTTTTAGCTGCACAGACAAAGACCACAAGGATTTCTTTTTTTTTTTTTTTTTTTTTTTTTTTTTTTAAATAGTTTTAACAATTGCAGTGGCCAAAAGGGAACAAGTTGCTTGCATTAGCCTGAATTGCTACAAGTGCATCATTCAAAATTTGTCAGGGAGTTGATAACGTTGGCCCGGCTTTTTTTGCAAACTTCTAACAATGCAGAAATACTCGAGGCTGTGATATGTTGCGTTTAGTTGTCCAAAGTGGTAGTCTGCTAGTTGCCAGGTAGGCTTATGATAGCATAAAATTTTCCCTACAGACTTTTTTGGGAGACCTCACTTGATGTGGTCTAAGTTTCACATATGTTGCCAAGTTATAGTTTCAAATCACCTTTTGTTCAACTGAAAAAAAACAAGCACCAAACAATTAATTTGTTTTTGTTCTTCAAGTTTGCCAGACTCTGCCTAAGCAAGTGTTTTGAGAAAAGATCTAGAATGAACACTAAAAAATAGTTTTGTCATGTTTACACACAAATGAAAGGTTTGTTGATGTTCCTCATTCCTAATATCAAGTAATTTCACTGTAAAAAACTTTTGAGACAGAGTAGTTTAGCAAACAGTTAGCTCTTTGTTACAAATCATGTTTAGCTCGCTAAGCTAGTCCTTGTGGAATGCAGTTCCCTTGCATGTACATAAAAGTTAAAGTTCCTTGGATGTTAGTTGTCAGAAGTACCCACTCGATTGAAAAAAAAAACAATTTTATACACAAAGTAGTTTAGCATTCAGTCATTTTCTTTTCTGTAATTCAGGCTGAGGTAGCTAAGCTAGTGCTGCAGAATCCCACCTCATTTGCACACTATAAAAATGAGCAAATTTCAAACAGGTATGTCATGTTTGCCCTAGAAACTAAGGTTTCTTGATATTGCTTCCAATTTAATCTACCAATTCAAATAAAAACGACAAAAATAACTACTATGAAGCAAAGTGAAGTTTAGCAGTCTGTCAGTTAACTATTGGTGATTTATGTTTGGCCATCCAAGTGAGCGCTTGCAAAATATCATCTCCTTTGCAAACCAGGTACCTCGAAGAACAATTTATGAACCCGAATGGCTTTTTCACCACAGCAACAGCATTCAGTCGAGTTTTGCTGGTAAGAGTATGTGACCAAGGTCAAAGTATCACTACTGCACTGTTGTATTTCATGCATGAGAAGTTTTCTGTACAGAATAGATAATACCCGGTCTATATTTTTTTTTAAAATGGTAAACATTGAGTATTTTCAAGGATTTCTATAAAAACCTGCATGCTGAGATCCAGATTCCAGACTGTATTACGGATCACATTATGCTGCAGATGTAATACAGTGATGAAGTGCCTGTAACTTTGGGGGTTATTTTGGTATGTTTTTGTGTTTTGTTTTGGTTTTAGTAGGAGTTGAGTTACTTTAACTCAATACCATAAGTCCAAATCTTTGCATGAAGCCGTGTGGTTGTTCTCCCGTGTTCTCCTGAAATCCAGGGCCGGCTTGGTCCAGGTATTATTGAGCCTGCAACGGCATGGGATCTAGAGTTCAAAATGGCAACGTCGGACACTAAAACCATAGCGGTGTCTGTAGGCCTTCACATGAGACTTGTTTTACCAAATAAAAGCTACAGATTATGTAAATTACATAGAGTAATTTCAGAGTGCTCTTACCACGATGTCACCTTTTGTCATAATTAAACATTAAGGTTTGTGTTTCTTACATGATCCTTGCTTAGTTGTCTGTTTGAGTTAGCTTAACAGTTAGCTAAACCTGTTTTTAGAGGAAATATTTGACAGAACACACATGTCAGTAATGTAATCGGCCTGCTACCATGTACTGTAGAAGAGGAGCAGAAGTTTCTGTTTTCCCTCATTTTTTTATTTTCCTCTGTTTTTTTCCCCACCTGTGGAAATTCAAGATAATCTTGCTAACCAAAATATGATCCTGTCCTATATTATCTGGAGAAAACAATAAAAATTATTCGAACGTTTATGCGAAACCCCGGCAGCACCAGATATCCACTTATGTTGTTTGTGCGTACAGAGTTGTTTTTTGACATTGCCTCTAAAACCTGAAAGATCCGGCTGTGGGAGTGCCTGTCCACCATCTGTTTGATTTGGGTTCTTCTCCACCACTGAGACAGTCAGACGTCTTAATTGTGACTCTCGGGTTGTAAACACAGCAACAATATCGCCATTGGACATCATCCTATTGGCGGTGCAGATTTCCAGTTTTCCTAAGGCAGAGGAAATCTCTCTGACTGGATTAGAGATTAGGGAAAGTATCCAGCGAGTATGTGTGTTTTCTTTATTTAAATCTAATCTCTAGCAACAGATGCTGTAGTTTTTCAGCTGACACACTTGTTTATTAGCTGCTGGGTATGGAGTCTGACCTCCTTCAGGGATTATGACATAATTTATTCCCTCTTTCTTATGTCTTCGAATATAATTGTTTGCCAGTCAGAACAATTAGGTGCCATTTAATCCTGATTGATTAATGGAACTTTAATGAAAATGCAATGAATCCTGGTTGCCGGAAGTCTCCTTCCCAGCAATCAATTGATTTATGAGTCAAGAAATTGTAATCTTACTGTTCTGAATTCCAGGTTTTAATCCCAATATATCATTCTCACAATATTTCTGCATACATCTCTGATATAACAGAAATGTTCCCTCCTTTGTTATATCCAATTTTACCTTTGATTTCATTCTACTTTCACAATTATTCAAAGCCTTTCCAGCTAAATGCATTGTAATGTTTCAAGGGAAACAGGTCAAGGTTAACAAGGTGGCTAGAGCAATTTAGATTTAAGTTAATGGGATTACCTTGTAAATTGTACAGTTCTAGTCGTAAAATGGAATTAAATGAAAGGACTGTGTCTTGATGATTAGGAGGGAGTCAAGAAAATTTTTGCCAAAAAGGAAAGGGCTAAACAGGGAGTATTACAAAGTTGTTACTATATAATATTCACAAACAATCATCTTTTGTATAATTGCGCACACAATTTGTCATCAGACTGTCTAAACTACGCCCCAACAACAAAAATAAAGAGAATATAAATATAGCATACGGGGGAAAATCCCATTCGTTCAGACGTGTGCTCACGACTACTTTGCACAAGGGCCAAATTTATTTGGGAGATATTTCTTGAATCGAACTTGGAAAAAAAAAAGCGCCCCCCCCCAATTAAAAATAAAATCCGTGTATAAAGTGATTCGAAGGCGCGTTTTTGAACAAAAATAAAACATTTTAAAATTGCCAGAGTTCTAGTTTTAGAGGAAAAGGCTGTGTTTTGGTGTTTAAACAAGAATCGGGATGTTTACAGGGGGACAGTTAGCGCACGCGTATTTGCGCACAGAGCCGCCTCCAATGCGGTAAACTCGCGATCTCACGTCGGCGCGTCGCCGCCCGGCTTTCGCAGTCTCCTAGCAACAAGAAACATCTGCCTCCGCGGGGACCAATGGGGACGCGCGCCGAGCGGCGTGCGCCGTCGCCGGGAGCGGGATATTTTAGGAGGCTGAGAGGGGAAGGCGGGAGACACCGATGCCCGGAGGAACCGCAGCCTGACTCGCGTAAAGACGCCAGGCCGAACCGGAGCGGTGTGGAAGAGGACGAGGCTGCGAGCTGGATTTGACTGACTGACCAAACTGCCGGACGCGATCAGTTGAAGGTAAGAGCGGGAATTATTCAAATAAAATCAAAAATGTAACTTTCAGTCTATATTTCAATTCTACCCATGAAATATTTCAGAGCCAAAAGAACAAAAATATTGCAAATATGGTGAAATGCGTTTGAAAATTACCCTCAATGTGGGAATCAGAGATAAATCGCAACAGCTGTGACACCCAAACCTTATATTAACCTTATATTTTTGTATCATGTACTCAACGTGCGCGCACGTTTAATTTCAGTCAGAATTTAACAAAAAAAAATCTGCACATTTTCTTTCTCCAAATGAGAATGTTTGAGCTCGGTCACACGCTCTTGCATCCGTGCAACACATCCGTGAGTGTTTGTGTTTGTAAAGAGTCCAACACGCCACGCAAACAAAATACACACGTACAAACACTTCCCACGCACGCTCCCTGCTCCTGCCCCTATCATCTTGCATCATTTCGCCCCCAGATGAAATAATCTTGTTGCAGCTCGACGCTTAGAAGCGTGAGTCACCGCAGCGGCTGTAACGTTTCGCAGCCACACAGCTTCCCTCTGCATGATATTTGAAAGCGCAACACACACACACACACACATCCACTCACTTTCTTATCTTGGTAACCTTATTCATCTTCCTTTTCTTCCAAATCAAACGAGTCTCTTCTGGGCAGGAATGAAAGTGTGTTCTTCAGACTGCGTAATAACAAATACATTTGATGGAATTTTTAATCGATGCATTAAACACGTACTAAAGAAACTTTCAGATAATATTATTTTATGTTCAAAACATCAGACCGTCTATATCGTTTGCATGTTGAAGCTATGTGTTATTTCCATGTTTCGTTTTATTTTGTGAACCTGTTTCCCATGGCCCAATTAAAAAATTAGCAGAATGCTTGGGAAAGAAAAAGCAGGAGTTAAATCAACCTAGTTTAGTTTGGTTGGCGGTGCTCGTGTCCAATATGGTATTTTTTTCTTACATCTGTTACCCTCTTCCTGATGGCACCTGACTCAAGACCAGATACTATCCCTCCTTGGTTGTTTATGACTTTTGTGATATTGTTCTTTTCTACATCCAGATCTGAATCAGTGCAGTGTGATATCACAGGGGGAGACAAATTGGAAACCATGGTGTCACTACAAATGCTTGACGGTGTGACTTAGCTTAGCTTACTTAGCTTATGTCAGCAGAGGACAACACCAACACATTTGTGGACCAGAGAAATGCTCCAACTTTAGCTTTAAATCAACTATCAACTTGTAGCCTCTGGTCCAATTTCCTTTTGCTTGCCAATTACAACCCATTATTTCTTAAGGGTTGGGCTCAATACAAAGACTGATCAATAGATACAGAAGAATAACAAAATCCTAGATTGGATCTCCCAACTCTTAGTACAACATCATACATTCTTATTGGTTTCCATGGCTCCACTCCTCTTGCCTTCTGATTCCTTGCTGGGTGCAGGTCTTGCTTTTTATTTTCCCAGGAATAAGTTTAGGGAACCTGATGCTAACAGACAACAGCGCAGTTCTCCTGATCTGACACGCTGAAGGGATTCAGCCATTTTTAGCACACATTTTGTTGCACTCAGCATTTCTTTGACCCTACTACTAATAATAACGCATTTCATTTGTGCTGATCGAGATTACAGGGAGTAGGCAAATTTGAACAGATGGGTTTGAGTTTTGGCTTAAACTGAGAAAGAGAGTCTGCTTTTCACGTATCAAGAGGGAATCAGTTCCAGAGTCGGGGAGCAGAATGACTTACTGCTGTAGATCACATGGCGCTAAGGTGAGCAGGGGGAGCAACGGATGAAGTCTCAAGAGAGGAGGCGGGAGTGGCAATATGAAGCAGGTCGGATAAGAATAGAGGGGCCAGTTTGGGGATGCACTTCAACAAGAGGATCAATATTTTCCAGTTGATCCTAGAGTCGATGGGCAAGCAGCGGCGCTGTTTGAAGAACTGGTGTGATGTGTTCTCTGTGACGTTGCGTCACAATTTACCCAGATACTTATTCAGTGCTTGCGTTTGAAGGGGTTAGTGCACCCTCTCAGACAGTGCGCTACCCCCTATTGGCTTGGAGAGTCCTCGTGACCCATGGCTTGTCAGTATCAATGTGATATCACCAAACTGACACCTCCCTGACAAAGAAAAAAGCCTCAAATGTGTCGCCTATTTATTTGAGAGCAGTTGCCATCTGTCAAGAGTGTCATTCAACCAGTGGAAAACGAGCATTCGATGAATAGGCAACGTCACTGTGCACTGAAAGAACGCTCAGCGGTTAAAAAGCATACTGTTGACCATTTCCAGTGCTATAACCTTGAATTGTGCCATCATACAGGAACTGTTGCATGTTTTATTTGCAGTGTTAAAAAGAAACCATATTTTCACCCGAGTCTTGTCCTTCAATCTGTACGTTCCCCTTCCGCAGCGGCTGCTTTTACAGCAAGAGAGACCAAACCATTTAACAACGTCGAAAGTTGCCTACTTCAAGAGGAAATATGCGGAGGAGGAGGTTTTGCATCGAGGCTTACAGGGATATTTTCAAAAAGTATGACCACGTTCTTTTCTTCTCCTCTTGCTGTTCACATCTTATCTCTTTTGTGTGATTCAGGGCCAAACAACACCAGAGAGGGACAGATTTGATTTGCTGCGACCTTCTCCATGTGTGGATCTCTTTATCAAATGACATCCTTTAAGTCAGACTGTTTGTGCTTTATTTCTTTTCAACCCATCCTGTTTTTTTCTCGTTTTTTTTCTCTCTGAATACAACATATACCCTTTCCTACCTGTCATCCATGTGCGATGTTTCCCTTTTCATTTTTATTCACTCTCTTTTTGTTGTCCTTCAGTGTGCAGCAACACATGTGTTTTTTTTCCGATTCTATGCAGACAATATAATGTTATAATGACTGCAGACACACCTCAGAGAAATCTCGCTGCTTCTGTTTTGTCCTGCGAATAACGTCCATAAAATTTGAGCCAAACATAGTTACAGAGTTTATTAGGTACACATCAGGTAGTCAAGCTCAAATAAAATGTCTTAACTTGGTCTAACAATGTTGTGCAAAAAATTGGGGTCAACACTTTATATTGACAAACAGCAGCAGAAATACAAATATTGAGTTTGGTGTATCAGTATGATGACTGCCCGTATTTTGAAGCATTTATGCAGTAAAATTGAAATGGAAAGAATTTTATTTTTTTTGTCAATTTATTTTCCAAACTGGCACTCCTTCTCAGAAAAAAAAAACATATCTGTAGGATGCTTAATTGCAATTAAGTGATACAAAAAAATATTGCTGAAGTAACAATGCTTAGAGGCTTATTATTCCAAAAAGTTAGAGTTTTCCAAAATGTTTGAATTTCACTTCAAAACATTGAAATATCATCAAAAAAAAAAACTTGCGTTATTAATCTAGTTAGCTTTGATGGTTTCTTTCTGTGTGGCGCCTCTGTTTTCCCAGCCCGGACTCTCTTCAGATTCTCCCTCTCCCTTTCACATTCCAAATAAAGTCAGTGCGTGCATTGAATACATGTCTGTTGATGTGAATGAAAAAGTGAGTGATGGGATTTCTCTCATTGTGGTTTTGTGATGATTGCTACCCCATCCACGTTAGATGGGACTGGCCATCGAACACTATTTGAAGGATTAGCCTTTTTGATGAATGTCTGAGTGTACCTCTGTTGGTGGAGTTATCGTGTACAGAGAGCTGCTCACACAAGGAAATACCAAATACCTACTTTATTCTTCTTCTTCTCCTTTCGGCTTTTCCCCTCAGGGGTCGCCACAGCGAATCAACCTTCTCCATCTAACCCTATTCTCTGTATTCTCCTCTCTCACACCAACTACCTTCATATCCTCTCTTACTACGTCCATAAATCTTCTCTTTGGTCTTCCTCTAGAGCTCCTGCCTGACAGCTCCAATTCCAGCATCCGTCTACTTATATATCCACTATAAAATACCGACTTTATATCAGACCAAATTGTCAAACCACACCATCCAAAGTAAAGATGACAAAAAATACCTGATTCATCGTAAATATTGTTCCTAAGTTCTGCTAAATTCTTATATATGATGTGGAAGACATTGTGTAATACTTTTCACTGTTTCACAGTCATAATGTCTCATTGTTCATTTTCTTTATTTCTGTATTCACTTCTTGATTCATTTTCTGTTGTGTTCATTCATGGTTCAGATGTTCTTGCAATAGAATTCTGATCCATTTCCTTGAACAGAATCAATAATATTTTTTTGCTCAGCACCTGATACTGCAGGAGGACCGGAGCTGCATCCTGAAACTGTCCCTGGAGAAGCTACGGTTCCTGGAGGACCCTGAGGCGTACCTGCGGCGCTCCGTCCTCATCAACAACCTGCTGAGGAAGATCCACCATGAGGGTGAGGAGCCAGAGGCCGAGGGGGAGGAGGAAGAGGAGGAGGAGGAGGAGGAGGAGGCGAGGGGTCAGCGTAGGCTGATGTTCTCAGACAGGAAGCGGGTGAAGGTGCTGGTGAAGGGCTGCTGCTCTCCGGCATTCAGGCTGGAGGAGCTGCAGGAGTATCAGCTGGTGCCCTGCTGCCCAGCGGCCGGCTGCCTGTATCGCCTGGGTTCCAGCCCGGGCCTCAACGGCAACCACCAGGTCCTCCTGTGCAACCTAGACGACGACAACGGCTGAGCCGAGGCCCCTCCTCGTATCCCACCACCGCGCTGCACTCCAACGCCGGGGAGATGCAGCCTTCGCGATCAGCAGGGAGGACCAGGTGGTTCTCGATTGTAAAACAAAACCTTTTTCGGAAGACAATGCGTCTTTTTTCCGCCTCAGGATCAACAGGGTCTCCCGCCTGGTCACGGTGGGTAAACTGCCACTCACCGTGTGTGAAAATGTGACAAAAGCAGCTTTCTGGATATTTTTTTTTTATTTACATTTATTTCATTTTCAATGTCGCTCGCTTGGAGTGCGAGTGGAGTCAGGGATGTTCACAACAGGTGGGGACAGAAACCGCACCGATACACTTTCTTCGTTGTTTTTTTTCTCCTGTGATTTCCTCTACTATCCTTGGTGGTGTGTTCATTTCCCGTGTTTTGGTATCCATTCTGTGTGCTGTTATTGACCGTCAACTAATGTCTCTGTCGCCCTCTGCTGCCGACGCTCTTCAGTGAAAGTCAGCAACAGGAAAAGATCATTTTTGTTTTGTCTTTCCCTTTAAGTACCACGAAATGAGCCATATGATCGTTTGTTTGTCGTTTCATTTTAGGGCAAAATGAGGAAAGTGTTATTTTTTTCTTGCCTGTGAAAAATTAGACAGTGTTTTACGGCTGCGCTTTTTTATAAATAGGCATCCCTTTATTTGTCATATTCAGTTATACATGCAGCATAACAGTGAAATTTGACCATGGGATTTTACCTATCATGGATGAACCATGAGCAGAAGGTAGCTACTTAGCATCGCTAGGGGATCAGTGGCTTCTTCAACAAGCTTGGGGAAGCGCGGGGATCGAACAGTAATCGACCACTAATCGATTCCAAGGATGATTGTTCGAACCCAATATGCCTAATTGTATAATTCGGGGGAGGACAATGGTAGGTCTTAACCACAGTTGTTAAAGCTAAACATCAAATTGTATTGAAGGAAATCTCTGTGTTTGTTCTTGACAATTATTTAATACAGAAGGTATTTAAATGAATCTTTTTTTTACTCAATTCAAAGTTGTTGTTTTTTTTCTGGTTTGTTTTGTTTTTATTATGAGTACATTGATTTGACTGATTTTAGACTCAGAAGATAATGCAACATTAACATTTGGTAAGAAGTTACCCTGCAACCTACACAAACATCCTCAAAAAAAGAGGAATAGGTTACTTTGATAAAATGTGAGAATTTCCAAAAATATCGAAAAACAAAGTGCTTTATTCAGTGCTTTGGCGATTTGGGCAGCTAGAGGGACTTTCAAAAATGTTGACAAAATTCAAAATCGTTTAAAATCAACTTTTAGCCATTATTGCAATTTTCAATTCAATTATAAAATGCCCAAAATGTAAAAAAAAAAAAAGGTGTCAATGACTTTCATTTGCCTTTCTTTGGACGAGCCTTTCTTATTTCTTTGCTTTCAGGTTCCCAAGTCTTCATGCAATTTTTTTCTAAGTTTGAGTGACTATATTGATGAGACATTATGTAGTCCTCAAATACCAGCCCATCTGAAGACAAAAGGCACTCAACGTTTGTGGCAAGGCAAGTGGCGTTTGATGAAACTCAGAGAAAATATTTGCCCCTGTAAAAGCCTTTTGTTTTCCTCCGTTTGACAAAAGTAAATGATATTTCACATCTTTTCAATGGATGCTTTTGTTATGTGTGGAGTTTCTGTCCGGAGCTTGACTGGACTTGAAACATGTGCATCTTGATAACAATCACTGAAAATGTATAAAAAAAGAGACGCTCCTTATTTTATGACAAAAGAAAAGATATATATTTTGTTGAAAAATATATTCAATTTTGACTAAAAGGGGCCTTTCAACCTTTTTTTTCAGGTGATTGACTATCAAATAAAGTGTATAAAATGACGTTTTGTGAGTCTCATCTATCTGAACGTCAAAGCTTAGCGTCAAAGCTTAGCGCGGTCATGTGACATCTTAGGGGCGTTTTTTGTGCGTGCGCGCCGTGCTGCATTCAGGTGATGATTACGGAATGCGTTTTTTGTAAACCCCCCCATGAACACACACTCACATGGGCCATTACCATGTAATTTCTGCATACATACAGCATATCTTTCGTAACAGACAAACTGGGTGACGTATTTTAGTTTAAACAGGGGTTTTGTTGGCGACAAACGCAAGCCGACTGTTCATGCAATAAAAAAAAACCTGCATCAGCATGCGAAGCCACATTTAATTATTAAGGCTCATTCCATTTTACAGCAATAGATACTTGGACTCAAACTTGTTAAAACATCACAACTAAGAATAGATCAACATATACAAAGTGTTTGTGCAAACGTCGATATTATTTAAATTGTGTTAAAAGAGCATCTTGGAAATATCTTGGAAGCCTGAACCTAAACCTTTGATTAAAAACAAATCCTGCGTTGGTTTTCGGAAATATCAAAACTATCACTTCAGGCATATCATACATAAAATCTTGTTCACTTTACCGGAAGTTCTCAATGGTCCTCTCATTGGTCTGAGATATCCGACAGTCCCTGAACACACACAAGACTGCTCGCTCCCGGCTCTTACTTTATCTGTCAGTTGCCGGATCCTGGTCAAACAGCTGGACGCCGAAAGGACCGGGACCCCGCTGACACCGAACCGCCACGTTCGGTATCCGGAGACCATTAGCGCCGGGTTTTTAGTTTTCCCTGTTCGGGGAGAGATAGACCCCCGACGCGACACGCCGAGGCGTGTAAACGTAAACGTCTCTCTCCCCGACCAGCACCTTCGCCGCGATGCTCCAGTTAGCTTGCTAACGTTAGCTAGCCTCCATCCTCCGCCGCTCGGGTAGAATCCAAGCGGGAGCTCGCGGCTCCACTTTCGGCGGCAAGGCTCTGGTTCCAGCCCGGTGAAAACATGGAGAAAATCCGCCGCTTCGCCGAGCTGTTCCGGTACCTGCAGGACCCCTTCCTGGTTGCCCGGTTTCAGCGTGTTTGCGGGGTTCGCGGAACGTTTTCTAGAAGCGTCTGCGAGGAGCGGACTCCGCCTTTGAACAACGGGGCTTGTTGCTTCCGGCGCACCGGGGAGCCGGGGAGCGGTGCTCCGGGAGGAGCGAGGGAGCGGGATGTTTCTAACAGCACTGCGGCGCGGAAGAGAGACAAGCACCCGGGGGGACTCGTGGAACCGGCTCCGCAGAACGGGGCAGTGCCCTCGGCGGTAGCCGACAGGTTTGAAGAGAGCTGCACCGGTGCGGAGAGGAGCCCGAGCCGGGAGGTGGACGGCGAGTCCCCGGCTACCGTGAAACCTCTCCGCAAAAACTCCTTAACGGGCGACGCTGGGCAGGAGTTCCTCATCGAAAACCGGTTCTTGTACTACCTGTTCACTTTCGGAACTGAACTGGGCAACGAACTGTTCTACATCACCTTCTTCCCCTTCCTCATGTGGAACGTGGACGCCTTCGTGAGCCGGCGGCTCATCATGGTCTGGGTCTGGGTCATGTACCTTGGCCAGTGCACCAAGGACGTGATCGGTTGGTCCCGGCCCGCTTCGCCGCCGGTAGTGAAGGTGGAAATGTTCTACAACTCCGAGTACAGCATGCCGTCCACGCACGCCATGTCTGGAACCGCCATCCCCTTCTCCTTGTTCTTCATGACCTACGGCCGCTGGGAGGTAAACCGTTACATTCATCTATTTGAGTGTGGATGTCTAAAAGCAGAAATGTGAAAATGAAGTTCAGCAGTCTATTTCCCCTTACTACCCACCCCTTGCAGTAAGAGGCGAAAAATCCCTTGAGTTCACTCAGGAACACTAAAAGTCACCAGACAACTTAGTCACTTTCCTGCTTTCTAAACTGAAAACATCTGCGGTGACAAGCACAGTTAAAAACACCTTCAACATTGCCGGCCCTCACATTTCCAGGCCCAAATCCAGATGCAGCCAAAACTGGGGAATCGCGTCCTTTGTGACCGATGGTATTAATGTGCAAAAATTGCATTAGTTCTGTCAGCTAATTCTAGAAAAAGGACCAACACTGATGTTCCAGCTGCACTGGACTCCCAGCAACTTGCGATGCAAAGTTAAAATAACTTATCAAAGAAGTCTGGAGTAAAAATATAAAGTGTCAGTTGAAACTGTGAATATCTCAACTTTGAGATCTTTTGAAATATGTGAACCTTAGCTTCATGACGACATTGGCTGGACAACTGCTTTAACGACAGGATCATGGCCATTTCACATCAGAAGGACGTTATGTCATTTAGGCTGTGGTAAAAATCCAAACCTGAGTTTGAAATTAAAATTGTCAGTTTCAAAAAGACAGGCAATGTTTGGTGGACGCTGGAATTCTGATTTTGGATGTCACGGCCATTGTTTATCTGAACATCAACGGCTATACGTCTCCAAAGAGGGAATTGCACTGAAATTGTTACTTTATGCTACAGATTACAGCCAAGTGGTTTGTCGCAGGATTACTGATGAAAAGACATAATAATACTTTATCCTTTATTGATTCCAATGGGGAAATTTGTTCTCTGCAATTACCCGATCATGGAATCGATCCAGGACTGTTTGGTTCCTAAGACGTTTGCTCTACCTTCTGTGCCATGCCGCCCCTGTTGACATAGTGTCCTGAGGCGCCAAGCGCCCAGCATCTTGTCTGACCCAACAAATCATTTATGTTCTTGATGTCTCTATGGCGCTCTGAGATAAACCATCTTGACCTTTGACTGTTCATATTCATATCTATAATCATATTTATGATAAAGTTTACACTCTTCCTATCAGCACATATTGAAATACACTGCAGACAGCAGTGTTGGAAAGTTGGAATTTCACTGTACAGGGAAACACGTTTTTACACTGTGCATGTGATAATAAACGCTTTGAATTTGATTCCCCCCAGCCGCCAAGTGACGGCGATGGCCGACTGCCTCTCAGGCCGAACTTTCACCCAGTTGGTGGCCGTTGTCAGCCATGAAAAGAAAACAAGCAGCAGACATGTGGCTGCGACATGCTGGAGAGTTAGCGTCTGCTGCTTTAGCATAGCATGTGGTGTCCCTGTCAGGAAAGGGGTCTTTTTAGTTGTTTTATTTTATTCATTTTACTATTGTTGATGTAGCTACAGACCTGACTTATTTTCGAAAGATGCACAAATGTCTTGTTTTGAAATTTTCCCAACCCTCGTCGTAAAACTGCTTGACATTGGGAAATCAAGTGGAAATGAGGAAAAAGTAAACAAAGCTGAACTTACTTGGAAAATCTTGATGTCATAGAAACTTTCTCCGATTGATTTTTTTTTTTCTGTCCTTGTTTCCCCGGTGAGGTCATGTGATGAATCCTGATAAGAAATAAATATGTTTATAGCCAAGAGAGATTTTACTATAAAGATTTAAAAGTTTAATTTTCTGAGAAGGACACCAGATACTTTGAACCAGATATTGTTTCTCTTCATCATCCACTGCCTTTGTTTAAGGAAACCGGAGTATTTCAGTGGCCAGTCTGAGGAATCATTAGCCGATGAGTTGCTCACTAATCAATGACCCCATCAGATCATATGACCATAGTATTGGAAAAGATAGACATCTAAAGTTCAGGTCACTGTGTCTGTATTTCTCGCCGGACAGTACCTTTACCAGCCGGACAATACCTTTTTGTGATGTGATGTGATGACAATGTTTAGATCCTGACATGGCAAACATTTACATTTCATATGTGTTTTGTGACATCGAACAGTGTGGTTGTTTGTCAGCAGTGTGCAGGTGGGAATTGGTAACTAAATTATGCTTAAACATCGGCAGTCAGAAATATCTAATTAAAAATTGATGGGGCCATCATTCTCACGCAGGAACCATTTCACTCTGCTGGAGGCACTGATGTACTTTTACATCGACCCCTTTTATTGATAGAATTCAAAGAATTTGTCTTCTCTATCCAATATCATGTGAAGGCCAGCGGCCTTAGACAGATGATTGAAGGCGCCACGGCATTGACCTCCCTCTGCCCAGAACACATTCTCTTCTGCAGCAGAACAGGACTGTTGTTCTAAAAGACCAGACATAAACCAACCTTGTAGTCTGTCAGCAAAATGTCCATCCATCTGTCTTCCGTGCACTCTTGTGCTTGCTTGTGATTCTCCGCCTCATGTTTTCAGGTTCGAGCGCCAAAGTGAAATCATTAGAAATAACACAGAGTGTTGGGTGTGTGTGTTGCTCTTAAGTGTCTCCTCTTCTCTCAGGAAGAATAACATGGCTTACGTAGACTGACTAGCGTCGTCGACATCCATTGTCTTAACAGGGGAGACGTGATCTTCCACCTGTAGCAACTTCCCCCTGCAGAGCAGAGAAGTAGAGCAGGGGTCACGTGGAATAAATAGAACTGTTGCTGAACTCTGGAGGCCTTTTCATTATCTGGAAACAAAAGCAGCTCAGAATTAGAAAGCACTACTTTAAAAATCATTAATGGTTTATTTCTTCATCACAAAGAAGTTTCTCAGAAAGGAAAAGCCTCTCAAAAATCAGAGGACTTACCAGAAAAAAAAATCAGTTTGAAAGTTACATTAAATCACAGAGGATCAAAAATTCTCTGATGGAAATTATTTAGCCAGAAGTGGCTTACATTTCTGCTAGAGGTGACTTTAAATCACCACATCACTGTAAAATAAGCCAGAAATAAAAAAGACTAAAGAGACCTTAGCCTCAATTCTGTAATAAAAAAAACATGAAAAAAAATCCCATTACATAACTAATTAGCAAGAATTTGCCAACAGTTAACTTCAGAGATAAGACAGAGCAAAGCTAATCTGTAATCAAGTTTCCTGATATTTAGCAGGAAATTTGCTTTGAATTAACTCTCATTTGAGCAAGAAATGTGCCCTGCCTCCTACCCCCACCCCCACCCCCCGTAGACGCCTCATGGCTGTGACCCATAATGTACCCTGTCTGCTGAATGCTGTTCTAAGCTTAAAGCTATTTAGGTGGGAAAGTGTGTGGGAAAGTTGAGGCTTTTAAATCTCAGCAGGCGAGAGTAATTTATCGCCCCCCTCCCCCAACACACACACACGCACACGCACACGCACGCATGCACCCCACCACACCAGCCTCACCCCCCACCCCCCTGTTTGTCTGCCAGAACACCAGATAAAGATCTGACCTTCGACCTCAGGGTGTGGGATGGTCAGATAAGACAGATCCAGACCAAATATTTTTTCTGGGTCAGTTCAGGAGGCCAAAACACACTTTGCACCAGTTGCTGACTTCAAATAACCACTGGACAGACGTTGACCTCCCCGGACCTGGTCATCACGTTTCCTCTGCTCTCATTTCAGTGAACTTGTCCTCAGAGTGGAATTCAATCCTAGTACTTGCAGCGTCCAGTCACAATGCAGCAGGAACAATACAGCAACTAAGTATTTTGAAAGATTGAAAATGGTAAAATAACCTCAAAATTACCATTAATCACATTACCTGGAGATTTCTGAAGAAATGGCCTGAAAATCAACTGAGAAATTTTACAAAAATTGGCAAGGAAAAAATCCATGACAATTTTAAAATGGGCAAAAAATCAACTGAAAATCCAACAGGACCTGAGTAAAAATGACTCCTGCGTTCTTGTATGACTCAGCCGACCAAACTTTTCCTTGTGATATCACAGCCAGCCTCCAGACTTGGTGGTGGAAGGAGGAAGTGCAGGAGTATATTCAGAGAAAGCAGTTAGCAAAGAAGAAGTGGGACACAGAGGACTGAGGAGAACAGACAGGAGTACAGGGAGATACAGCATAAGGTAAAGATAGTGGTAGCAAAGGCAAAACAGAGGGTGTACGATGACTTATATGCTTGGTTGGACAGTAAGGAGGGAGAGAATGATCTATACAGGTTGTTGAAACAGAGAGATAAAGATGGAAAGGATGTACGACAGGTCCGGGTGATTTAAGGACAGAGAGGGAAATGTATTGACAGATGCTAGAAGAGTGATGGGAAGATGGAAAAAGTACTTTGAAGAGCTTATGAATGTGGCAAATGAAAGAGAGGCAAGGGTAGAAGAGGGGACTATTGTAGACCACAAAGTTGCATCGATTAGTAAAAGTGAAATGAAGAAGGCATTGAAGAGGATGAAGAGTGCAACAGCAGTTGGTCCTGATGAGATACCGTATTTTCTGCACCATAAGGCGCACTGGATTATGAATTGCACCTTCAATGAATGGCCTATTTAAAAAAAAAATCATATATAAGGCGCTCTGCATTATAAGGCACAGATAATAGAAGCTACAGTTGTGGCTGGGGTTGTGATATGCATCCACTAAATGGAGCTGCTCTAAAGGGAATGTCAAGAAAACAGTCAGATAAGTCAGTCAAACTTTATTAATAGAATACAAACCAAGGTTCTGACAACTCCGTTCATTCCCAAAACAAGTTAGTGCATTCATTTATTTTAAGAATGCTAATCGAAAACCCCGTTCACTCCCAAAACAAGTTAGTGCATTCACAATACGGTACTGTATGTACCGGTAGCTCTTACTGGTATTTGCGCCGCCTTCGTTGAAAACAATGTATTTCCAACTCAATTTGTCACAATTCAAAGCATTTCATAAAACAAAAGCACCAAGAAAGACCACCTCTAAATTAATTGATGTTCATGTCGCTAGCTAGCGCTGTAGCTTTCATTTGAATGGTGGTTGTATAGACGCTTCTACTTGCTGCTCTCTGTTCAACAACCCACTGTTCAAGTTTGTCCTTTAACTGTAGCCATTTCGCTCTGTTTCCTCAGATACTCCGTTCAGTCTTCTTTACTTAGCCCAGGTCAACCTGGCCCCTCCACCACTTCTGTACCATTGACTCTTTAATGTTGAATTCTCTCACTGCTGCTCTATTACCGTGTTCTACTGCCTTGAGTTAAACTATGCGTCGTAAGCATGTCTCTTGAAAGGCGCCATTTTGGGGTCTTTATACACACACAAGTGGTGTAGGACTGGTATTCCCCTTTACCGTTTTTACCGTTGCTACTTTGGCGACGCACGCACACAAACACAAATGGAAATGAAAATGCATGCTTCGCGCAGTCATACATCCCAGCATGCACCGTGCACTACTTCTTCTATGGGAGAAAATGGAGTCGGCGGCTGCTTCCCGTAGTTGCGAGACCTCTTGCGACTTAATATTGATCCATATATTGATCCATATATGAGGCGCACAGCAGTATAAGGGACACTGTCGGTTTTTTAGAAGATTAAAGGCTTTCAGGTGTGCCTTATATTGCGGAAAATATGGTATACGTGGAGGTGTGGAAGTTTCAAGGAGAGGCAGCAGTAGAATTTCTGACTAGATTATCCAACAGGATCTTAGAGAGTGAGGAGATGCCTAAAGAATGGAGACAAAGTGTGATGATGCTCATTTTTAAGAATAAGGGGGTTAGGCAGAATTGTGGCAACTATAGAGGGTTGATACATACAATGAAGTTATGGGAAAGAGTAGTGGAAACAAGACTGAGAGCAGAAATCGGCATTTGTGAAAAGCAGTATGACTTCATGCCTAGAAAGAATCCCACAAATTTGCTTTAAGAATGCTAATCAAGAAGTACAGAGAGGTCAAGAGGGAGCTGCTTTGTGTTTTTGTAGATAGCATATGACTGGGTGCCAAGAGAGGAACTCTGGTATTGTATGAGGAAATCTGGAGTGGCAGAGAAGTATATTAGACTGGTGCAGGACTTGTATGCTAGCTGTGAGACAGTGTTGCGATGTGCTGTAGGGGTAACAGAGAAGTTCAAGGTGGAGGTGGAACTATGTCCGGGATCAGTATGCAGGGGTGATGGACACACTGACAGATAAGGTTAGACAGGAATCTCCATGGACCATGATGTTTGCGGATGACATTTTGATCTGTAGTGAGAGCAGAGAACAGGTTGAGGAAAATCTAGAAAGGTGGAGGTATGCGATGGAAAGGAGAGAAATGAGGGTTAGTTGCAGCAAGACAGAGTATTTGTGTTTGTGAGCTCGAGGAGTCCGGGTGGAATGGTGAGGCTACAGGGAGTGGAGATCAAGAAGCTGGAGGATTTCAGGTACTTAGGGTCAACAGTCCAGAGCAACGGAGAGTGCGGAAAAGAGGTGAAGAGACGGGTCCAAGCAGGTTGGAATGGGTGGAGAAAAGTGTCAGGGGTACTATGTGATAGAAGACTTTCGGCCCGAATAAAAGGAAAGGTTTACAAGACAGTGGTGAGACCAGCGATGATGTATGGACTAGAAACTGTTACAATGACCAAAAGACCGCAGGCAGAACTAGAGGTTGCAGAGATGAAGATGTTGAGGTTCTCTTTGGGAGTGACCAGGATGGATAGGATCAGGAATGAGTCTATCAGCGGGACGGCACATGTTTGATGTTTTGGAGAGAAGGTCAGAGAAGCCAGACTGAGATGGTTCGGTCACGTACAGAGGAGGGATAGTGAATATATTGGTAGACGGATGTTGGAATTGGAGCTGCAAGGCAAGAGCTCAAGAGGAAGACCAAAGAGAAGATTTATGAATGTAGTGAGAAAGGATATGAAGGTAGTGGGTATGAGAGATGAGGATAGAGAATAGGGTTAAATGGAGAAGGTTGATTCGTTGTGACGACCCCTGAAGATCACAGACAGCCTCCCCCAGACTCAGCATATATGACTCTTGTGTGATGCCCTTGACCTCGTTTGTTTTCAAACATACACGTTAAGACCTGTAACATGGATTCAGGTGTCTGTGAGAATTATTAATCAAAGATTTTCCGGTTGGGCAACCTGGGTGTTAAACTTGTAGTGGTGAGGTGTGCACTTGGCAGGAGGCAGATAATGGCTGGCGATGCACCTCTGGGAGCAGGCGCCTTGATGCGTTGTTGAGATTTCCCTGCTCTGGCTGACGAGTCTGAGCAGGGCAGGAATGTTTGGAAGGGTCTCCTCCCATAACCCCCCACCACCATCTCTCCCCTTCTCCCTCCCACTGAGCCATTATAACTGGAGCCAGATGTCTCCAACTGGCAAACATCAGCAAAGGGGGCATAAAGACAGAGCAATCATAAGAGATGAAGCTTAGGTGATGTTAAGAAGAAAGCACTGAAGAAATTGTTGTTTCTAAGATAGTAAGGAAAAGTTATACATTTAAATTAATAAATCATTACTTTTAAAAATCAGCAGAGGAGTTAATTACAAAAAATACCAGCATAATAATCCTTAATAAGGGAGTAGAAATGACCTTGAAAAAAGATGAATAACCAAATAAACATTGAAGTTACAAAAATTGTCAGAAATTACTCAGTTATCTCAGAAATGACCCCACAAAAGTCCAGTACATACAGCTCGGCCCAGAAATATTTTGACAGTGAGTCTTTATGATTGGGGCTCTGCATCCCACTACATTGGATTTGAAATGAAACAGCAACAAAGGAATTGAAGTGCAGACTTAAAGGTTTAATTCAAGGGGTTGAACAAAAAAATACATGATTAAACATTTAAGAACTGTAGCTATTTTTATACAAACGCTCCTCACTTCAGGGGCTCAAAAGTAACTAGACCAATAACATAACCCTAAGAATTCTCTGCAAGCAATGACTGCCTGAAGTCTGGAACCCATGGACATCATCAAATGCTGTGCTTCCTCCTTTGTGATGCTTTACCAGGCCTTTACTCCAGCTGTCTTCAGTTGTTTCTTGTTTGTTGGTCTTTCTGCCTTAAGTTTTGTCTTGAGCAAGTGCAATGCATGCTCGATAGGGGTGAGATCTGGTGATTGACCCTGCCATTGCAGAATAACCCACTTCTTTGCTTTAAAAAAAACTCCTTGGCTGCTTTTGCAGTATGTTCTGGATCATTGTCCATCTGCACTGTGAAGCGCCGTCCAATAGACTTTGCCGCATTTGGCTGAATCTGAGCAAAAAGTATATCCCAACACACTTCAGAATTCATCCGGCTGCTTTTGTCAAGTCATCAATTAACACAAGTGATCCAGTGCCATTGGAAGCCATGCATGCCCATGCCATCACACTGCCTCCATTATGTTTTACAGATCTTAGTCTCATCTGTCCAAAGAATGCTGTCGTAGAGCTGGGCTGGCTTCCCCTGGTGTTTTTTGGCAAAGTCAATTCTATTTTTGAGGCTGATTAATGTAATGTAATGTAATGATTAATGGTTTGCACCTTGTGGTGAATCCTTTTTACTCCTTTTACTCCTTTTATCCTTTAATCCTTTTTACTCTCATGAAGTCTTCTCTTTATTGTAGACTTAAATGGAGAACACTCTCCAGGAAGTAGGTGTATCGGTATATGAGTGGATGTTGCGCAGGGGTTTTTCTTCACCATTGAAAGGATTCTGCAATCATCCGCCACTGTTGTGTTTTATGGACATCCAGGCCTTTTTGAATTCCCAAGCTCACCGGTGCACTCCTTTATTTTCCAGAATGTACTAAACTGTTGATTTGGCCACTCCTAACATTTCTGCTATCTCTCTGATAGATTTCTTCTTTTTTTCAGCCTAGGAATGGTCTGTTTCACCTCCATTGAGAGCTTCTTTGACCGTGTGTTGTTTGTTCACAGCAATAGCTTACAAATGCAAACGCCTCACCTGGAATCAACTCCAGACCTTTTTAATTGCTTAATTGATGACAGGTTGCTGAGGTAAATGGTTATGCAGTCTTGTTATTTTCTTGCAGCCTTCTGAGTCAATTGTCCAATTACTTTTGGTGCCTTGGGAAAAAGAGGTGGCTACAATTAAGGGGCTGTAAATCCTTGCTCCAATTTGGATGTAAAAACTCCCAAATTACAGCTCAAATTACCTGCACTTTAAGCCCATATTGATCATATAATTGTACCCTGAATTTGATTTATAAAATAAAATAATAAAACTTATGTCACCATCCAAATATTTCTGGGCCTAATTGTATTTTGAAAATCAGGGTCTGGTCATTTAATCAACCAGTGATGAGTAGCAAGTTCAAAATTCCTCCCCCAGGTAACATAATGATCATGTAGCTGGGGCTTTAAGGTATGCATACATGGTGATTATGTTTTTAAAAATGGCCTGAGATTCACAGAAGTATTTACAAGCACGCTAAAAGTAGCAAGGAATCTTGCCAAAAATTAGCCACAAATTAAAAAAAATGTATTAAAAACAATACAAATAAAGCAGGAAGCAGGAGAATTAGAGGAGGGTGTCACCACTGAGGAAGATGAGAGGAGGAATAGTTTGGCAGTACAGTAGTCATAATTTTAAACATATGTAACATATATTTTCACATCCAGAAATCTCCACAATCAATTTTTGTGTGTGTGTGAGCCACTTCCTCCTGGAAGCAGGAAGTGTGAGGCGGGACCCACAGCACTTCCCGTCGGCATCAATACCCTAACCCTGAGCCAGAGAGAGGGAATTTTGGTTTTGCAATTATTGTTATTCCTTGTAGTCGCTTATTTCTGGTAGTTTTATTTTGACAGAATTCTGAGGGTAATTTTCACTGATGAATCTTTTCACTCTTTTTCACTACTTTTTAGGTTCTTGAAGGTTTTTTCAAAGTGGGAAAAGGAGCAGGCTGTAACTGGTTGATGCCATCCTCGGTTTCTGTTTTTGCCCGTCAAAGTCAAACACAATACAACTCGCCATCTGGTCTGTATGTTTGTGGGCGTACATATGTATATGCAATGCCAGTCACGTGAAACTAGCTGGGAGCTAACCCACAGGCTAAATGTCAATAAGCACTAAAACACTACACACCAGTTGCAGCCTCCAGGAGATGAGCGAAGCTGCACTGCTGAGGTCACAGGCGTCCGGCCAAAGCTAGCAAGACGTTGACACAAAATCCAGTGGCACATGCTGGACATGGTTGGTGTTTAGACAATGCACACCGCACCGCATCAGGCAGGCCTCAGTCATTCCAACGTAAAAAGGCCTCACTGGGGGGATTCTAGGAAACTTTAAGGCAGGATATGTGTTTCAGAGATCTGCGCCATAGAAAAAAAACAGAAAATCAGCGTGAATCTTATTTCGGATTTCAAGGTAAAATGTTAGAATATATAATTTAATGGTGAAAATTATAGGTCAGGTAATCCATGACGTGACCGTTTTCTTTTATTTGTTAATTTTTCCCTCCTTTTTAGAGTGTCAGTTTTTCCTTGGACGTTGTCCCCCGACAGTCACATTACGAGACATGTGACCGTCACTTGACCCAGATAAAACCTGCAGACCTGTGATTATTCCCCAGCTTCCTGCACTGATTAGAAAACAAATAATCGCATGCTATGGGAAAAGTTTTCTCACTCTCTCCATGTTTGAGGCCGCGAGCTGCTGATAAGGAGCTACTGAAATGTGAACAAACTCATTGGCTGATAATTACATCGTCATGTTGCTTTAGTAGCCCAACATGGCTTTTAATGACAGGGTCAGAGTCGAGGCAGCACAGGAGGGGGCCAGGCAATACACGCTGTAGACCTGTTACAGAGCCTTTCTGTTAAAGGGGCAGTTTACTTATTTAACCTCAGATTCTGTCACAGTCATATTATACTTATAGTCATATACAGTCATATACTTTGAAATCTGGCAGGTTTTTGAGGATGGTATGCTGTGGCAACCCCTGAAGGGTAAAGCTGAAAGAAGATTTGCTTGTGAAAAATATTTTGGTCTCCTAAATGGGCTCAAATATTACCTAAAGCCTTAAATTAAGTTCTTATATGCTTCGAGTGAAGAAGCGGAAGCAAAGAAATTGGAGTGAGTGGGACTATCAACAACAAACGCTCCTTGGCTTGGGAAAGAGTATGAGGGCTTTGTTTGAAATAAGAGTTGAAATAAGCAACACTTGACTGAAAAATCATCACATCGATGAAAATGGATTGATTCTCCGACAGCTAGTCTCTATCACTGTTCCTCGTCGTTTTAATTTTTTCTTAATTATTTTGGCAGTTTGAAGGTTCTTTGACTTGAGGAACATGTAATGGGATGCTGCAGGTTTTGCTGTGCCGTTATTAAATACTCTGTTCTCCCCCTGCAGTACCCCTTCAGTCTGGGCTTCAGCCTCGCCGTCTGCTGGTGTATGCTGGTGTGTGTCAGCCGTATTTACATGGGGATGCACTCGGTGCTGGTAGGTCCTTATACACACACACACACACACACACACACACACACACACACACACACACACACACACACCAGTCGCAGCTGCAGTCACCTCATTTGTCAGTCAAGTTCTTCAAAAACCTGGGAGAAATATAAGTACGTCAATTGAGAAATTTTTCTAGAATATTAAGAATTTTCCTTAAATTGTACAGGAACCAAGGAACTTAAAGTCACAATAGGCTGAAAATTTAGGACAGTAATGTATCCTTTATTAATCCCCATGGGGAAATTTGTTCTCTGCAATAACCCATCATGGATGAACCATGAGCAATAGGCTGCTGTCAACCAGCGCTAGGGTAGCAGTTAGGGTCTTGCTCAACACCACTTCGACACACTAGGTGGAGCCGGGAATTGTACCAGGAATGTTGGTCTACGTCCTGTGCTTTACCACCCCTAAAATAAAGGGGCAAAAGGGACCAAAATGTTTTTTCAAAAAAATTGTTTTTTACTTTATTGATCATATGATTGGGTTGTCCTTTAAATATCATTATAACAGGTTTTCTTGGTTGTATGGGAGACAGAGCAATTATTAGGAACCTTCCTGTTTCTGTTCTAGCGGTTGATTGGGTACTCTTTGTGTGGGTTCTCCCTATCCTCAGGGTTCCTGCCTACATTCTCCCTAGGTTCTCCTTCTTCCTCCTACAACCCAAAAACAATTTAGTGGGTCCATTGAAGAGTCTAAATTGTCTATGGAGATGAATGAGAGTGAATGGTTGAATTTTTTTTATGTGCCACTGTAATAGACACCTGATCCATCCAGGTTAAACCCTGCCCCTCTAACCCAACTGCAGCTCTGTGAACAGCTTAATATAATCTCAGAACCAACAAATGTGAAAGCCTTAATGATATTGTTTGGCTAAAACCTCTTCACCTTTTCACTCAGTTGCTGTTCACTGGGGATGGTCCCTTTATTTCAATATGATAATGAGGAATCACTGAATAAAATGGATGTAGCAGGAACCTGATGAATGTGATCCGTCGACCATCTAGCCAATGTTCTAGCCAGCTGCTTTTAAAGATTAGATCCCCCCCCCACTGCACACTCTTCCCACCCTCGCGGTTGTACCAATTGTTGCAGGGATGTGAGGAGCTCTATCAGAGAACCTTTTGTCTTTGTGCACTTACGTCCAAGTGTGGTTGGCATACAGCAACCATGTTTGGTGGTGTCTTCAGGCCTCTATCAACAGATGGAGGGGGAAAACAAGCAGTAGCATCCTGTCATCTCCATGTAGGATATTCATAGCTTCAGAAAAACAACAAAAAAAAACTATCGCTGGTCCCAGCAGGACCTGATAAATCCACCTGAGAAGAAGGTGTCTTGGTCATATGTTAGCTGCGGTTTTGGACAGCAGACTAATGTTCGGTGCTTGTTTAGGGATTAATATAATTCAGCTATAAATTAATTGATATGGAGTTCCTCTTCTCAGCACTGCTCTTGACAGACATAAATCAAATCACTGATTTTCGCCTCTGCTCCTGAAGGAACTGGAAACATTTGAAATGATGGCAGAAATGCGACCTCAAAAGGTGACGGCCCAAAGGGAGTGCAAGTTGAACCGCAGAATGTGGACTGTACAACAGTTGAGTTACATTACATAGCCTTGTGAATCTGGAGTGGGACAATTTTTTGGGCCAGATTTTTGTACCTGCCAAGTTGGAAAAACAAGTATAATCATATACTAAAGAAATAGCCCCTGAGTTTGAAAAAGGTATTTTGATGTATATTTTGCCCAGATCACAGACCTTAGACCAGCTATCTTCTCATCATACCAATGAAAATGTACATCCAACAAATAGTTACATTTCAGTCCAGCCAGCTGGCAGATTGAAGGTCTTGTCATTTACCTATATCCAGAACAGGATTCAACAGGTCATAAAAAGACGATTCTGCCACATCAAGGCCTTGTCAAAAAAATCTACATTTTTTTCTAAAATAACTGAGGCTGTCAGGAGGTCGACTGGAAAACCCCAAATATTCATGATATCACAGAATCCAAAGATTATGCCACTTAGGGACAATACACAAGGCAATGGTGGCATCAGGGAATGAAATGGAACATAAAGTTCTAACTCTGTTTATGTTCCGTCAACTGAGAGTGACTCCCCATCTGTTAGCTTTAATTATATGATTGTAAAGGAAACAGAAGAATGCTTATGACTGAAGGACCCCTTCTGATATTGGCCTTGTATGTCCTCCGACCACCACTGGAGGGAGGTTTCATTTCGGGTGGGGAAACAAAAAGTCTCCCTTGTGCCTCTTCCCCGAACATTTCTTTCTCCACTTAGTGATGTCATGCTGCTTGTGGTGGGCTTGGGCGGTTTGTCGCTGCGGCAACAGCCCAGCAGTACCCCGGACTGCGTCACAGAGACTGATTTATGTTGGTTCGGTACCAGAAGCAGCAGCGAGCCTGAGCCTTCTGGTTGGCCCGCAGCCCAGACAAACTTCAGAGGGTGATGCCACATCAGAGTCCCTCCCCGCAGCTGCCACAGAAGGTGGTGTGGTTGAGACCTCAGTAACCACACGGACATCTGCCGCTGCTGAAGGAACATCTCAGGACGATCACAATTCGTTGGTCAGCTGATTGGACGAAGGTTTAAGACTGCAGGCAGAGCCATCGAACATGCAACATCAAATCATCCTCCAATTCATCATCCTTAATGGTTCATTTATACCCCATTCTGACCTACTCCACTCCACTCCACACACACATCCCTGACCTCAATAATCTGGCTGAATGACCTTCAGAGTCCAAGGTTGAAGGGTTAACAGAAAACTTATGTATGAGAAAAAAAGGCAGGAGAAACATGTTCATCCCCATCACCGCCTTTTCAGTGGCTTCAGCAAATTGTATCCACACACATACACAAGGAGAACACGTTGATTCCATGTGTGTTCCCCTGTGAGGAAGAGTGAAGAGGTGGAATGAAGTTTAGCGTCTGTTACAGTTTAAAACTCCCATCTAATCATGATATTAGAAGGTAGAGTAAGGTTCATCAGGATCTCCCCTGGAGACTGTTCCATTTGTTCAGTCTGAAGATGAAGAGAAAAACAGCGTGCAAGGAGTCAGCTCTTTATGCCTGAAGGAGAAGACGGAATTTTCTGCTCCTCCTGAAGGACCATGATAATCAGTCTGTATTTACCACTGAGAACCAACCAGAGGTGAATTTCTACTAACAAAGAAATTAACTCTTTCCCTGCTGACGTTTCACTGCAGAGACATCTGACGGTGGTGCAGGTCAAACCTGCTCAAAATCAGAAAGATGGAAATCTGAATTTTGTCTGATGGCCTCTTCATCATTCACCAGGATTCAATGAGGAATAAAAAAAATATACATTGTGAAGACGCTACCTGTTGTCATCCTTTCTGGGAGCTGAAAGACTCAGTCAACCTATAGTGGATTAATATCTACTAAAACATTTTTGTTTGCAGAGAAGCCATAGTAGCTGCTGAGTAAAATAGAAAACTTTTATTGTTATTGAACAAAAACATACTTTGATATTGGCCATTAGATATTAAGAAAGACATCCAAAAGTTTCTGGAGAGAAGCTGTCTCTATCCGAAGACATTTGTGGAATTAAAATACACAATAGAAAAATACTGCAGGTTTCAGAGTGGGTCAGATGGCTCTGATCTGCTGGATTCTGGAGCCTCTATGTTCTCCTGGTTCCTGCCTGGGTTCTCTCCACGTTCTCTGTCTTCCTCCTACAGTCCAAGAACAGAGATCACAGATGCCACATGCCACATTAGATTGATCTTCAAATCCACTTATGTAGAAAAGTGAAATGAAACTCCTGGTTCTGCTGCTATGTGCATGTGTATGTGCATGCGTGCATACTGCCTTTCTGTCTCTTCCATCAACATTAAACTACTTTATTCCCTAATACTGAAACCACATGTGGTGTTTGTCATTATGTAAGGATGGAAAATCTGAGTGTTCTGCTCATGTTTGACATGAAGATCCTCTCCTGTCTATGGAAACTGGGATAAAAGAGATGCAATAACTCCCCCCCACCCCAGTCCTTAAATAGTTTTATCATTTGATTCGGACCAAAGTAAACTACACACACTTACATATGGGATTTGTGTGTGTGTGCGTGTGTGTGCGTGTGTGTGCGTGTGTGTGCGTGTGTGTGTGCGTGTGCGTGTGCGTGTTTGAGTGTGCCAAGCACATGGCAGGCCATTAGTGGTTCTGCCCGGCCCAGCAAGCTCTTAAAGACATGCTCTGGAACTAATCAGGTCCAATGAAACTTCCTACAGCAGTGGGGTCTGTTGCTGGATTGTGTGTGTGTGTGTGTGTGTGTGTGTGTGTGTGTGTGTGTGTGTGTGTGTGTGTGTGTGTGTGTGTGTGTGTGTGTGTGTGTGTGTGTGTGTGTGTGTGTGTGTGTGTGTGTGTGTGTGTGTGTGTGTGTGTGTGTGTGTGTGTGTGTGTGTCATTTAATGCACACAGCTAATAGGGGAAATACGTGATCTACACAGTGATAGCTTCTGATTACGAACTAATTGTCAATTGACTAATTGCTACATTGTTAGATAAATAAACTTCGCTCTTGAGCCTCAGTCCAGGGTCACAACGCACCTGCTTATCCTATGCTCATCTGTACCACCATATGATGTCAATATATGATTACCCACATGTTTTAAGTGTATTTACTCTATTTGTTTATACAAATTGAGGATTATCCTTTCAACAGAATCTACTTGAAAGCACATTTTTTTGGGGGAAAAAATTCAATTATTAAATGTGATTAAATAAACAAATCCATTATTCGAGGCTAATGGTATATCAGACAGCCAGGTGGGTTTCAATGATGCAGTGTTGGGACCCTGTTTTGTCTTTTGCCTGTTAAAATCTGAACTGATAGTCTCGAGGCCGCAGGATACAAAACCTACCTAGACCCGAACTTCATCCTTCAGCTTGCCGGTGCTGTTTTCTCACACAGGCATCCTCGCAAACGTTAGTCTGTTGGAGTCAGAGGTTCTTTGGGAAGGATCTTAGCTCCTCATGGAGGATTTGAGACCCAGCTAGTTCAGTTCAAACCTAACAAGCCCCGTGAGCTCTTCGGTTCATAGATCTCTATATTTTTGTAACGGCAGAAATATGGACTCTGTTGAGAACACTAAAACTGAAACTATGATCCCAGCAGGTTTTTTGGATCAATGGACTAGCTCAAACTTCCACAAATATCCCGTTCACCAATTAAAAGTGGAAGTTATCTTTTGAGCTGCAGCTACACGTATGAATTGGGAAAGACAGTCTGCTTCTACAACAAATTGCTAGCTCATTTTTAACAACCAGCTATCATTTCACAATCCGGGTCAGTCAAGGAGTGGAATTCAAAGGTTGTCACCAGATCCAGCTGATTTCCTGTTCCCTGTCAGCTCTTCTCCACTTCCTATATCCATCCTCAGGAAAAAACACTAGATTTATTTAGATCATTTATTTAGCATTTGTTCTAGGACTGACAAACCAAACAGTTTAGAATTTCTACCCAGATATTGTTTAGTTTCCTGTAATTATCAGTTTTATGTAAGTCAATAATAGGTGTCCGGGCAGGTAAAAGGTGAGCCTCACAACAGGAAGGATCATGGTTCTAATTCAGTTTGAGATTGGGTTCCCTCCAGTTAATCCCACACTCTAAAAACAGTCAGTAGATTCATTGAAGACTAAATTGCTTGTAAGAGTGAATGCTTGAATGTCTCTGACAGCTGATACATACAGGTTAACCCCCCACCCCACCCCGGCAGTTGTGAGTGGCTTCTACCCTCTAAGCAAGAAAAGATGCATGGATGATGGATGAATGCTTGAAATATCCTTCCTGTTCCACTCTGAGGTCTATTCATTCTCTTCCCTTGCTCTCCTTTTCTCCAACGCACTCCTTGTCAAGACAAGGATCGGGCCTCTAAATATCGGAGCTCCACCTCCTAACTATCAGCTCTTCAGTGAGTGTCCTGTTCCATTGTCAGACTGGAGGAGCAGGAATAAAAACAAATTGACTGGAGGGAGAAGAGGAGGACTGAATGAACTTTTCTGTCCTACCAGTTGGAAAAGACTAGTGAGGGATTGTCTTTAACAAGTCCCAGTTGCTTTTAATTTAATTCTGAAATAAAAATTTAAAGGGGGTTGGGGTTCAATCAAAGGAACTCCAGGCAGAAGGTCCCAAGATCCCGAAACATGCCGGAGAGATTATACTGTATGTACTGTACTGAATGTAACAAATCATTTTATTCATCTCCTAGTGGCCTCTCACCCTCTGTGCCTCCTCCTTGCAGGATGTCATCGCTGGTGTTCTCTACAGCATCCTCATCCTCTTGGTCTTCCTGCCGGCACTGGATCTGCTGGACGACTTTAACCTGATGTGCAGTGTGGCGCCACTCATCATCGTGTGCCTTCATTTGGGGCTTGGCCTCTTTTCCTTCACGCTGGACACCTGGAGCACCTCCCGCGGAGACACTGCCCAGATCCTGGGCACGGGCGCCGGCGTGGCACTGGCCTCCCATGTCAACTACCAGCTGGGGCTGATGCCAGACCCCCCCACCGATCGGCTGCCGCTGTCGCTGCCAGCCCTGAGCGCCGGACTGGTGGGTGTGGCCATACTGCGCCTTGTGCTTGGCGTTTTGGTGCTGGTGGCCACACGGGCGCTGATGAAGGCTTTCACCATCCCGCTAGTGTGCCAGCTAGCTGGTGTCCCCAGCGGTGATGTGAGGGAAGCAAGACAGCGTATGGAGGTGGAGCTGCCCTACCGTTATATTGTGTACGGGACGGTGGGCTTCAACGTTCTCTTCCTCGTCCCCCTCCTCTTCAGATACATGCTGCTTTCCTGAGCATCACACCTATCTTCACCTGGACCACCAGGAATCCAGAAATAAAACTTAAATAATTTGTAATATTTATTTTATACATTTGAAAATGTAATTTGTATCTTGGCTTTAAAACTGACTCATCAGTCGGTCTTATCAGTAACAGACAGAATTACAAAGAAATGATAAGATATCATTAAAATAATTATCTTTATATGTGTAAGACATATTTTAGATATGTCTTTTCCATCCATTAGGAGGCATCTATCTGTTAAAATTCTTCACTCATTGCTGTTATCAATGGGGCTCTTTGGCCTGTGGCAACAGAAGTGTTTGAGTTTTGTTCACTTCCTGCAAATTCTTGCAGGCGGCCCCTTGTTAAGAAACAATTTATCTCAAAACATTTCATGCTCCTGAATGCGGCACCTCATTTTTTTCACTCGACGGGTGTTCAAATTTTTAAGCCTTTCCCTGTTTGATTTTGATCTGCTTCTTTTTTTTTTTCTCTCACCTCTTAAAGCAATAAGATCCCCACAACACGTCTTCCGTGACCAATGATCCCCCTCCCTCTCATGGAGCAGAAACCCCTGTGTTTAAAGTCACTGAACTGCAATAGTTTAAAAGTATTTTCTCCTTAAAGGGCTTTTCCACTGTCATTGTTTACAGTCCAATCTTCTGCCTTTCTATGAGGACGAAGATGGTGATGAGGCACATATGGAGGGTAAACGTTAAGAGGTTTTTCATATTTTTATACAATAGAGTATTCACTCAGCTCAGCCTTTTTTTTTTATGAACACTGTAAATGTGACTTCCTGTTTGTGAATATGGAGACGAGATTATCACATCTGGTGGAGGGCAGAAGGTTTTCCGAGGGTCGCCTAACAATCGGAGGTTGGATTCCCGGAAGGGAGGAGGAATCCCGGATCCTCCGCCACCTCTGACTTTTAGTCCACAGTCATCTTTCCCAGCCTGTAGTTTTCTAACGGCTCAGAGCACTAACATCTCGATCAATGATCGATTTGTGATTAATTGACCATTTGCATCAGATCTGTCATCCTTTCAGTTTGAATTTCAGCTCCGGGAGAAACCAAGTCATTTGTCTCTTCTTCTTTTCATTTTATTCGTCAGCACACAGACCAAGCACTGATTTCATTTTGACTTCCCCAACATCAATGGAGGTCAGAGGCTTTCTCCACTCTTACCACGAAGGTTTTCTTTCTCTGCTGACTTTAAGGCTTGTTGAACTCCTGACCAATCAATGAATTATTTCAAAACATGGCTTCAGCTGTTTGCCCTGCGGTTTAATCCCCATTCCATACTCTCTGACAGATTCTGGTATGAGGATGACTCTTTCACTTTGGGGTTTTATGAAAAAAGTAATACCCAAAGCAGTGTCTTCCTGTCGGCTCCCTTCCTCTGAATGATGATGAACGACAAGCCTCTCCACAGGCCAAGACTTTTAACCTCCTGCTGGAGACCAAAACAGTGACATTGTGCATGTCTGTCCTCTTCTCACCTGAATGCTCTGTTCCCAGAATGCACTGTTCTACCCACACATACATAGACACCAGGATCCTGTTTTGGCTCTGCCTTTAAGATACAATAAAGTGTCAAATAGGGGTAAAGTAATTCAAATATTTAGATTTTAAGGATGTTTACATGTCATTGCTTCAGTTTTAGGCCATTTTTATTGTCTGTTTTTAATGCTTCAGCCATTGTAAAGACCTTTTTACAACTAAACGCAACTTCATTTTTTAGCAACTGTGTTTTAACCTAAAACCAGATACATTTTGTCTTTTAACATCTTTTGTCGTGTTTTTAAGAATTTGGTCCCATCAAACATTCCAGAAAATCATGGTGTGATGAAAGTTTGTAGCGTCAAGCTTTTTTTTTTTCTGAAGTATCAGCCAGTATGCTTTAGTACTGCATAAAGTAAAAGTACAGTTAGTAGGACAACATTAAAGTTCTGGTGTTTTCTTTTTTTTTTTTCCATCCAGGACTTATTCCACCTTTGAGCAGGATTTGAATGTTTTCATAGTTGAGTTAACTAAGTGTGGTGTCTGTTGCAGCACTAGTACTTACAATACTTCCTGGTCTTCATGACTGGTTGGGTGAACGCATCCATTGGATGGCAACCCTCTCTGCTGCTGCTCTCCCACATCCTGCTTGATGCCGATATTTGATGCCTTCTTTTCATTCTTCAGCTGTTTCACCGTTAACCCTTTGTCATCTGGGGCCCTGACTTATGACGGTATACATTTTGATTTTGTTTGTTTTCAGTTCAGATCTCAGCTCTGGAGATAGTATTATTTTCCTTTTTCCAACTTATTTTTTTAATTTCAAGGATTATTTTTCATCTAGATGATTATTTCCTATGTATTAAGGTATTTCGTGATTGAATTTCAAGTCAATTTTTTAGGATTTTTTTTTTTCCAATTTCTTTTTTTTGGGGGGATTTTTTTTGTTCGTAACACACTCAACTCGTAATATGCTCCACCCATAAGTTGAAGAGAACATTCAAAGGGGCACCTGTGTTTTGAACTTCCTGGCAACAAGACATTTTCTCTGTATGTCATAGAAATGAAATGAGACCAAGAAAAACCCAAAACAGCCTGACACTGATGATGAATACGTCGCTATTGTGAGGCTGTTAGTGTGTGTTTGGATCTGCCTGCATACCCCAGATGATTATCCTGTAATGCTGAATCTGAACTGCATATTTGTTCAAAACCCAAATTGTAGTGCTTTTTTTAATGGATTTTTTCAAGATTTGTATGATCTCTTTTGTACTTTCTGAAAATCTCTAAAATTTGTAAATCAAAATTGAAGTCATCCACTGGAAACACTTTTTTTCTTTTACTTTTTTGAGGGTTGGGGTAATTTAGTCATATCTCCAGAAGAATATTTTTGTACCTATATTTTTTAATTCAATAAATCCAAAAAGTTTAAATCCACCATAAGATATCATACCTTTTTCAATTTAATTTTCCAAATCTGCACCTTTTCAGCCCAAACACAGGCTGTAAACCAACTCAGGTGTTTAGCTAGTTTGTTTTATCCTGATTTTATTTTGGAGGAACTTTTTTGAAAATAGTGAATTTATTTTCACCTCTCTCCCATGACCAAATGTAAAGGGCTTTGAATCCATTAGCCAATTGCTGTTAGCCGCAGAACTACTCTTTAGTGCCTTGGAGATTTTTATTCTGCATGAAAACTGTTCCCTACTCTCACATTGCCTTTTGCACTTAGTTGCAGCGTTAATCAAAACGCTTATTTCCAAACTCAGGCGTCAAGCAAAATTAACTGCCTTGCACTGTTTTCGCAGCTGGTGAATCACCACAGATATAAACTTGTATGTCTTGAAAGTGTGATTTGAAGTGTGTTAAAAATTTTTGATGGTGTTCTTCTCACTTTTCACAAGAAAACGTGAATCAATCAAGAGTCCTGTCCTCTTGCCGGAATGTCTAGTTTCCTTGAGTAACCTAGAAGTTGTGATTATGTGAAATCTTTTGTCTAAACCTTTATTTTCCAAAATCTGAACCGGAATTCCTCGTGTTTTGATCTTTTAAATGAGTTTCAAACATGTGTTGATCTGAGTGAATCTGAACTCCAGAGGGCCATTCAACCAGTTTCACTGTATTTTTATTCTGTTTTTTAAAGATCAGATTAATACTGTCAGATTTATTCTATAGATCATATTGAGGTTGTATTTTGTATGTTTTGTGAGAAATGAACTGCAATAAAATTGAGTGTAAAGTAAAAAATAAGCCCTTTTTTGCTACATTTATTTTTAACTATCTTAAAAGTAACAGCAACAGTAACTGAGGTTTAACATAAATATGACATGTTTTGAATTGGGAAGCAACAGGCTAGCTCGTGATTAATGCAACCAAGGGCTGTGTCCACCAGCTAACTAGCTGACATTCTTTGTTGATAATTTGAGTCTTACCTCAGCCCTGGAAAGTTTACTGACCAGTTGATTATTTTCTTATTACTGCTGGAAATTGCACATGTTAATATGCAAAATAAAGCCTATTAGCAAGTGTTAGAGTTGCTCATGGATTAGGTCGATGGCAGCTGTGTGTTAGCGGGTAGCAAGGGTTGGCATTTCTTGCAAACACCTCCAAAGCAACCTGGACTCTGTCCTTCGCAAATCATTATCAAACATGTAATGAATCAACCATCGGTAATTTGTAGGTAATTATTCAATGAGCATTGTGGGAATATTTGGGAATATTTACTTTCTCTGCATTGTAGAGATGAAAATCATGTAAGGCCCAGAACTGGCCACAGTATTCATATTTGGGGGTTTTAATACCGCATCAGTATAGTAGAACAAAAAACTGTTGAGTTGTTCACAGCCAGACAAAAGGGTAAGCATGATGAGTGAGTTTTCGTGATGAGAAGAAAGCACTTCATCAGCAATATTCAACACATCAGTGAAATTCAACCAATATTTAACCATCATGGATGAACCAGCAGAAGGCAGCCATGGAGCAGTGCCAGGGTAGCAGTTAGAGATTCAGTGTCTTGCTCAACAACACCTCAGCAGACTTGGGAAAGCATGGGAATCCCAATCCTAGGACCGAGAATGTTCACTTCCAAGAGGACAGCTCTAACCCCCTGAGGAATGACACCCCAAGGCAAGTGGGTAATTGTTAGTAACCACGCTGGTTGACTGGCCTGACATGGATGGTCAGGGAACTGTGTAATCCCTTTTTTATTTTGTGGCTAATGCATTAATTTAATGGACGGTAAAGCCAGAAATGTAGTTTAGTTTATAGTAAACATGCTAAACAATCAGCATGAAGGCTGTAGCAGGGAGCCCACTGAGTTAAGAGAAGTGAGATTTAGCTGTTTATTCTGATATTAACAGCATGCTAGCTGTTGATTATTTTCTATCTAACATTGTAGCTTGTCTGCCTCAAACGGACTAGCGATCACTGACTAATCTGCAGCTGCATCAACCACGAAAAATAGAGGAAAACTATCTGAAAGTTTGTCTCAAGGGTAAAATTGCAGGTTTGAAAATCTGTTTATATTATTTCATTTTCTCCCGCTGGGCTGCTCATATTTGTGGCCTTCGGCTGATATTTCAAACTTCCTATTTGGATGCCAAATGGATTCCGTAACGTGCGACAGGACCCGGTTTTATGTTTTTGTGGCCAGTATTGTTTGAATAAGATGTTCCAGAGGGTTTGGTGACGTCGCTAGCGGCAGACGGTGATGCGGTGTCACCTGACCACCAGTTTTTTATCTTCTTCTTCCAGGGTTCTTGGTTGCCAGAGCCGCAGCTGCCGGCCAGGATGTTCAACACCTTCTCAACTCCTCAGAAGGCCAATGTCCGTTCATTTTTGGCAGGATGATGCTATAATAAGAAAAACACTAAAATAAACTGAAATCAGAGTAACATGATCAAAAGACATCAATATTTGAAAGCTTAGGTTGTTTTTACTTTCTTATGACACTTTGTCCTTGATCACAGGAATTCAACTTTCATATAAAAATCGTTCCGCAGTGGGAAAATTTCAAGAAAAAAGAGAAAGTAGAAAAAGGAAAACAATGGGGGAGAAGAGGAGGAAAAAATCCATTCCCAAACAAGGCTCCTGTTGGGGGACACAGTGTGGGATTAGGAAAAAAAACACAGCAGCACTTAAGCAACGTGATAAGACATTACAAATGAAAAGATATTACAACAGCACTCAAACACTCGCACATGTGGTGGTGGTGGTGGTGGGGGTGGATGGGAAGGTGTTGCAGCATAGACACTGGACATGCTGCAACACTGGAGGCGCATCACACTGACTTCCATTATGATACTCCGCAACAAGGGGAAGGAGAGGGTCGGGAGACAGGAAGGCGTTGAGTTAAGGAGGTGTGTGCATTATGTGTCTTTACATAGTCGTTGCTGTGGAGACGACCTCAGAGAATTCCGATCAAGAGACAAAGTTCACAGGTGGAGGGGGGTGGTATCTTGTCTTCATAACATCTAAGAGAGTGGAGAGATACCAGCCTTCCAAGGCCGGCGTTGGGGAGCTAATGAAGATAACAATTGTTCTGGGTTCAGGCCAACTCTGTAACTTTCCATCTGCCTTAAGTCTGTCCCGTTCTCTCGGTGGCATCCAGTTGTCTGAATTAGGTGGCTAATTTCTGTCGAGCCCAGCTGTCAACTTCTCCAAGTTACCATCCATCCTTGACAAACCTTAATCCTGTCTACGAGAGTGCTCTGCAATCATATGAGTCTGAGAGTTGCCAGCCCTGCCCATTCCCTCAACCATCTATTGCATTTTGTGATAAATCAGGTACCCACCATCTCCAAATAGCAGTTGTCATATGTTGACATAATTCCAATTATGTAGATGTCTTCAGCGTCCTCTATGGAAAGGATCGGCAGGCACACGATCCTCCACTTCTCTCAGAAGTTTATTGTGTATCCGGCTATAAATGTGGATATGAGGGCTCATCTTTCATTGAGAAAATTTGATCAATTAGATTGACAGGTAAGTTTCGGACGAAATGCGAATAGTTCAGACACAGACTGTACAAGACAAAGGGCGGCAAGGGGGACAGATAAGGGCAGGGAGGGAGAGAGAGAAGTGTCCGCCTCCATTGAGAGCCAGAGACTAACTTTTATATATTATAGGACTGTCTCAGAAAATTAGAATATTGTGATGAAGTTCTTTATCTTCTGTAATGCAATTAAAAAAAAAAAAACATTTTCATGATATTCTAATATTTTGAGATAGGATTATATATATATATATATATATATATATATATATATATATATATATATATGTCAGTATGATTGTTTTATTATCTTTATAAAATATGTTGGGTCGTTTAGCTGTTTCACTCAAAAACAAAAAACTGTTATCCAGGTAATGCAAGTAAACAGGTAATGCAATATCAAGTCAATATAATAAAAACTACATCTATCTTGTCCGCCACTAAGAAAACCATTAAATTCTTTGTGATCTTAATAGTTGCCGAAATCCCTCTATATAATGTCTTATATTATGAGCCACTATTCTGAGCCACTATTCGGAAAAAAATAAGGTTAAGGTTTTTCATCCCTGACAATTGAGTTGTCTGAATATACTGTGGCAAGCCGTGCATTCTTCGCAATTTAGAGATGATGAGGTAGTAGTATTGCTCAGTCATTCTTTCATTTTGGACATACAAATCATTGGATAACAACCAGCCATCAACTTCACTCCCATCTTCAATTCTGGTTGGATCCCTGTGGGACACAACAATATAGCTCACGGCATGGGTCAACAAAGGAGTTGACAGTTATTTGGAAACCTTTTTAAAAATTAAAAGGATATATAAAGACGGTTTAAGTACATTTTTGTAGACCCCTGATGACCGAGAAGTCTCAGAATCAGAAGGCTGCAGTTCCAAACACGTCTGAGTGTGAGAAAGAGGCTGCTGCTGCCACCTGCTGGACATCAGAAGTCTCACACCTTTTCCACCCTGACGGTCACCGTATTTGATCGACACCTTTCCACTCGTTTGAAGTGGAAATAAATAATTGTAAGAATGTGTGTGACTCTGTTAAGGAACCTGTTCTAATAAATGTTCAAAAAAAAAAAATAAAGTGGAAATAAATCTCGTTTTGATAAAGGACCTATCTTTATCATGAATTATTTTACAATCTTTATATTTTCATGTATTGGTTTCGCGAACAAAAAAAATATGCATGAAAATTAAAAATTATTCTACAGAAAACATTTAAGACAAAAAACCCACTAGTTTTCAATATCAATGATCAAAATAAAAATGTAGAAGATTTAGAAAAGCAGCGAACGGTCTCTTGCGCTCCCCATCCCGGAACCTTCATCAGCAGTGTGTTTGTTTCCTGACGAGTTGTAAATACTGTGACACCTTGATCCATCATGCTTTGCTGTCGTAGAAACCATGTGAAAGAACATGTCTGTTTAATTCTTTTAAAGCATTTTAACGTTATTCGAGGAACAGGCTAAATAAAAAAAGAAATCAACGAGCAATTCGTTGATTTCTTTCGTTGGGCAATTTGATATTTAAGTTCTTGTACCCGGAGAAATTTCTAGAAAGTAGGTCCATCGTCTCTTTGGCAGGGCAGAACCCGACGCTAGATAGTTAACAATTTAACTAAACAAAATATTTTGAAATATTTTTTACGTGGCATAGCATAGCATAACATAGCATTCGGCTGATTTTGTTCTCACGAAAAATTACATTTTTATCGGGGGGAAAACGCGTATATACTTAACATTTGAGTTAGCAGAAGACAGGAATTCTGCGGGAGGAGAAAAGGTAAGCATTACATGTAACGTTTGTTATCGCTGCTTTTTAGCTTACTTTTGAGCTAATTTTAAAGTAATTTATTATCCACTTGTCTGGTCTAACTGTATGTTTGTCTCTCAATCCTTTATATTTCCCCCCTATTGTTATCTTTTGCTTTTGGAATGAGCTGCAGAGCAGAAAGGGTTTGTTTCTGTTGTTTCTATTGTTTTCTTGAATTTAGCAAATCTATTAATGATGCCTTGCCTTAAATTTAAGCTTTTGCTTATTCAACGTGGTTTTTACCTTTTTAGTCCCTCACTTAAATATTCTGTCAGTATTTGTTTCTGTAATTTTCTGTTAATAAATGCTTTATAATGTTTTTGTACTTTAATTCAATTATTTTCAGGCTACAGGGATTTTATGTGATTTCCTGTAATTTTCAGTTATTGACAGTTTTTTTTACGTTTGTTTTGGAGATTTTAGGCTGATTTATTGCAACTATTTGGGAAATTCATGAATGAGTAATGGGTATTTTTTTATATTGTTCAGGCAGTGTATAGGTGATTCCATGGAGGCTTTGGAGGAGAAGCTCAGAGGGCTGTCTTTGGTGCGGCGATCCCGTCCAGGGCTGCCCACATATCTACTGAACTTGACCCAGCAGCCCAGTGGCCTGTTGGCTGTCTCCTGCTCCAACTTCACTGTACATCTTCATGACCGAGACAGTCTGCGTCCGCAAGGCGAGTATCTGGGCCACAGTAGGCCGGTGTGTGATGTCAGTTTTGCTCACAACTCCCCTCACCTCCTGTACTCCGGGTCAGCTGATGGGACAGTGAGAGGTTGGGACGTACGCCATCCTGGCACAGACGCTGTGCAGCTGTTCAAGAGTGACCCAGCGCACCACTACTGCAGCTTTGACTTGAGCTCCGGTGACACGCTGCTGTGTGCCGGCACAGAGCAAGTTGACCAGGAGGACAGTTTCCTGGTGTTCTGGGACGCCAGGAAGCCGGGGGCATCTGTGCTGGGCTTGTACTCCGAATCCCACAGTGACGATATCACGCAGGTCCGCTTCCACCCTCAGAATAAAGACCGAATGGCTTCTGGCTCCACGGACGGCCTGGTGAACGTGTTCGATTTGAGCAAGGGAACGGAAGAGGAGGCTCTTCTTGCTACCTGTAACAGTGACTCCTCTGCAGCTGTGGTGTGCTGGTGCGGCCCTGATCTGACGCGCCTTCTGTGTCTTGGTCACAGTGAGGGGCTTCACCTGTGGGACCTGAGCCACCTTGACTCAGACAATGCACTCACCATCTTCAGTAGTGCTGACGCCCGAAGTCAGGTGCCACTGCCAGACGGCAACAGCCTGGACTACCTGGTGGGGGGCTGCTGGCTGGACGAAGCCCAGACACTGCTGGTGGTGGGAGGGACGAACAGAGGTGACCTGCACCTGATGGACTGTGATGGGGAAGGGCTTCGTTTGCTCAAGAGCTTGAAAGGGGGACATGGCGCTGTTGTGCGCTGCTTCCTATGGGACGCGGCAGCAGACGCCCTGGTCACAGGAGGCGAGGATGCTCAGCTGTTGCTATGGAAGCCCGGTGGCATTGAGCTCACAGGAGGTAGAACGGAGATGATGAAGAGCGAGTCGGCCCTTAAAGTGAAGTCCAGGCCTCACAAACACCACTGTTTCCATAAGAGCAGGAAGATGTAGAAACAGAATCACAAAATGATCAATGAATGGGCCATCAGTTTTCATCTTTATAAGGGTTTTAACAGGTTCTCAAAACAGCAGAACTGAAGACAGGCGATCGAGCTGAACTGAATTCCAACTGTGTAATGATCTTACTGTCAGAGCGTCTGCATGGTCATCATTTTCTGCCTTTTCTTTGCAAATTGAGTGTTCATTTATAGACATTTTCCATTCAGTTTTTTTGTTGTTAAGGTAAATGTTCCTTTACAGCTGCTCAACTGAGGTCACCACAGCAAATCAACCACCTCAATGCGACCCTATTCTGTTAAGGGAAATTGATCAGAATTAGTTTTGTGAAGGAAGAAAATCAAAAGTTACCTGATTATTAGCATGAATCTATTTCAAAAAATATCTTAACAAAATAAGTTTTTTTTTTAAATGTCAGAAAACTAGCAAGAAATTCCTGAGCAGTTCAAAGAAAGTAAAGTGTTACAAAAGCATGACTTAAAACTCTTTTCCAGTTACTCTGCTGATTCCAAGTGTTCTAACACCAGATCAGGGATTGTGTGTTTAATTTCTTTTGCTTTGTTGACAGCAGAATCGTGCTTGGCTGTGTGTGTATGTGTGTCATGATAAATCCTGAACACTATATAAATATGCTTGTGATACGATTAGAGGAAGATAGTGTTTCTTGTTTTGTTTTTTTTTTTGTGTTTTTTTTTTTAGATGAAGTTTATAATCACCTCTGTGGTGTCCCGTGGCTCCACTTTCCATCCGTACCTCTGCACTATGTCCTCCAACAGCGTTTGCTGTGACATCTCTTCTTCCAGCTCTGCTGCTTGAAGGATCCTACTGGGAGTTTTCATGCTGATGATCCTGGAGTCCTCGCTCACTGGGAATGACCTTCAGGGTGCACTTCTCTGTTACATGTCGCCGTGGAATAACATGAATGGCAGTGTTTCTGTGTGTGTGGGTGTGCGTAAGTGTCTTCTGCGGTGATCAAGACTGTCTCTGATTAAAGAAATCTGCTGTGACTCGATGTTTGTGAGAGAAGTTTTTTTCTGAGTTAAAAAAAAGTTATGCAGTGAGAAAACTTATTAAAAGTAAGGAAAGATTTTTTTTTTGCAGTTTTTTTGTCAGTTTAATGAAAATATTGACCAATCACCTAAAAACTAAAGGTGTAAAAATGAGAGCGAAAAACCCAAATATTTTTATTTTTTTTGTTTTGTTGCTCAAAATAATGTGTGGAGGTTCTCAGTCATCCAGGTCATGATTGATTCTTGTCAAAATCTTTTCATGGCACCTGTACTTGATTTTCTTCCCTTGAAGAAGTTTCGGCTCTCATTCGAGAGGCGTCTTCAGATCAGATGGACTGTGGGGAGTTTCAAAAAGTAGTCCGGTTGCTACAGGAAGAAGATTTTTAAGACGAATGCTTAGAATAATGATTTACAAAGATCGTTAAATGTGACTACCCTGCAATATGAAGTCACTTCTGGTATATTATCATCATGAATTATGTAAAATTAGTATTAGAAATGGGCAGGACATAATGAGAGTATATAGGAGATTAATTTAGAAATTAAAAAATAGTTTCCTAGAAACTAATCAAATCAAGGAAAGAACAAAAGTCACTTATTAAACTCTAGCACCAATAATTAAAATTCAAAAAAGCTATTAGTCCTTGGGAAATTCAAGACAAGTAAGCATGGACTGCAGAGTAGAAAGAAATACATGTCAGAACAGATAATACAAAAAAATAAAAGATGATAAAAATGAAGGAGAAAAGAAAACTGCACAAGCTGTGTGACAAGCTGTACAATATATCTTAAGCTGTACAATGTACTGTATGATTAATGTTTAAAAAATAGTAAGATACCTATAAAGAGAGGGTTACAGATTAGTGCATTGCAGAAAGAGAAAAGAAACATCTATGTTTACAATGTCATTTGTTTTTGAGTAATAAATAATCAATAACTTTGAATGACAAAATCATGATTTTGAAGGTCACATCTGTGAAAGACCTGTGGCAGATCTTTTATTCAGAACTATTTTGATTAATCAGAAGTATTTACATTTTTTCTGAATCAGGTTAAAATTATATTTTCAGTCCATTTTGTGGGTAAATTGGTTAATCATTAAAATATAGTTCTTCGGGTTATTCTTTGTTTCTTTTAGGGACATGTTCTGACATTATTTTCCATAAAATTAAATGTTTCCATTAATTAAAACGGTTTTTATTTATCTATTTTGTTTTAGCTACATTAAAATGTGTTTCATTTTTCCTACCTTTCCTCATCAAAATAAAAAAATCGTATTAGTTTCGGTTGAATTGTTTCTGTTTTGTTCTTTTCTTATTTCCAAGCCAAAGTTGATATGAAATGTTAAATCGGTGTAAAATCAAAATTGTTAACGGGGAACTTTCCCCTCGCCCCAACGCAAGGCGTTGGAGTGAGTGCGAGGAGGAGATGAGGAGGAGCAGGGCTGGGTCTCCGACAGGTTTAGCTTCATTCCGCCACACAAACTACACACTTGGCTCCGTGCCCCCGATCCCTTTCCTTGTCCCTTCTCCTCCACCGAACCGACGGCTACACAGCCGCGGTTCGCTCCACCGTGATTGACGTGTTCCTCTGTCCAATTGTAAACGCCGACATTTCCTCCCGGCAGCCAATCGCCGTCGCAGGAGGCTCGGAAGCCCGTCCAGCAATCTTCGGTGCGTTTCTGTTATGTGTCTCAGCCCAGCAGTGTTGACAATAGGGTGAAAAGAAACAGCCCCGAATTAGAAGCGAGCTGAGGAAAATACCAGCATCCAGGGGGTTTGGGGGAAGACACGCAATCGAATCAGTCCCAGGAATGTAATTGCGTTGATTTAATCGTTTTATACAGCCGCGTTTTTGTTATTAATGGGAGTTTGAGGGTTTTGCGAGGTTAAAAAGACAACTCGTGGGTTTGGCTGTTTCAGGCCAAAGATTTTCCTGCTGTTCCGCCGCTGCTGCTCTGGAAAGGTTGTCCGCATCGAGCTGGAGGTAGCCCGATAATTAGCCCGCTAGATTCCCCCCAAAACGTAGGATATAACTCCTCGCCGCCGTCTCCGTCACGAACCCGCAGAGGATCAAGGTAAAGTACCTGCGACTGGAAGCCCTAACATCGGCAGCTGTTCGGGGTTCGGGACTGTGTGATCGTCCCCCCCTGTCAGTCTGAGCGCTAGCTAGCGGTAGCAGCAGCATTAGCACTGCCCGTGTATTTACATCTGAGATGATGGGTGATCGCCCGAGCCCGCCCAGGTAAAGTCATCCCATTAGCACACTTGTCAAAGTTAGATAATATGTATTCCATGTCTATGTGGTCTATGTGTTTTTCATTGCCGTGTAAAAAAAACGCACGCTAGCTTATGGCGCCTAGCAAGCAAGGGTTAGCCACAAGTTTAGCTAACCCGCGGTAACCGCAGCTCCAACGGCTGCTAGCTTAGTAAAATCTGACTTTTCTTACACGGAGCTTCGCCAACTCCAATAAAGGCCCGACTGGTCTCCCTCTTTGTCTTACGCCAGTGCGTTTTCAAGTGGGAGGAGGCCGCTAACTAACGATATATAGGCGTCGAATCGCGTGTTACAGTAAATCGGGAGGCTAACGACGCTAGCCATAGACATCGCGCTGTCAAGTTTTGAATGTTGTGCCGCTGCCAGGCCCAACATGGGCTCCTAGGAACGGCACGGTTTGTGACCTTATGCAGCCCATGGCCCGCTTCTCCACCTCTGCTTAAATTTACACCCTTTGAAATTCTACTATTACCCACTGCACCACAACACGGGTATAATCTTCATTGTGCTGTCTGGCTTAGGCTGCTGGCTTAGTGGCTGATCTTTCCGGGCTGAGCTGCTCTCGGCGGAATCGAGCGGCTTGCTAGAAAGTTAGTGTTGCTATTTCAACCTCATGCGTTGAATTCGAAAAATAAAATAAAATTAATTTAAATCCACACATGTAATGTATGTGTTACATGGTAAATCTAGCTGTCCTGTCAAGTGCAGTTAGCTGTGAAATGTGTCTTGATGTGAACTTTGACTGGCTCAACACTGAGATAATGGGCCTCATAAACTGCGGACAGTCTGGTGTTTTATGGAAAGGTACATTTGACTTTAACCAGGGCAGGTTTAGAGGGGGTATCCAATTCAACTCTGTTCAAAGGTCCATTTATTCAGAATTCATATGTGTATGATGTTGTTAAAAACACTAGATATTTAAGACATTAGTTTGTTCTCAAGTCTTGCTTTTGTTTTGTTTTTTGTCCAAAAAGTCAGGATAAATCCCCTAAAATCAGAAAGCAATTATCCCAAACAAAGTTTAGACAGTTAAATATTCCTAAAGAGGAAGTAGATATTCTGAGCATATTGGGAAGACATTGTGTGAAAATTATCAAGGGCTTTTGTGAAAATTGGCATACATTTGCCTCAAGAATAACACGTAAAGCAAGAAAAAGAATCAGCAAATCAAAATTAATTTATTGAAAAAGAGGGGATAAAAAAATCTGAGGTTTGACTTGTGAAACTAATAAATTACTGGATAATCTGCCCTGTGAGGGCTTTTAAGGGAATTTAAACTCCTTGTGTTTCTGATGACAGACAGTAGCAGTTTATTTACTCACTTTGACTTGAAGAGAAAGGTTTTCTTTTTTTTTTGTCCTGTTTTAATGACAGAATTGTGTATCACATTTGATTCATGTTGAAGTAGAAAAGTGCAGATGTTGTACAGCCCTGGGCTTAATCCGCTCTTATAAACAGGAGTATATTTATTACAGCTGGACTAATGTCATGCTTTTATCCCATTGAACACACTCTTCCTCTGTGGTTTTGTCTGTGCCAGTCATGTGTGAATGACAGCTGAAAAATACCAAACCACAGGTGTGGTGTTGTTTTGTGACCTAGTGTGTGTGTGTTTGTGTGTGTGTGTGTGTGTGTGTGTGTGTGTGTGTGTGTGTGTGTCCTGACAATTATGTTGTACCCGCCATTTTCTTATCAGTGTGTTTGTGTCTAAAAGTTGCTGAGTTCATTTGTTGTCGACTGAGGACTCGGTGGTCCCATGTTTGAATCGCAGTCGTTAACAGCCGTCATTTGCAGTGTCCAACAGTCAAGGTGCTGGATACACTCGGGTGTCTGTTGTGTCCTGCAAGGAGGCTGGTCTAGTCGGGCCTGATGGGCGGGTCAGAACTGTCCGAGTGCTGAACCATAGACGAAGGAGGAATGTTGCAATACTTAGAAACATTCAATCCCTCATTGAAATAAAGAGCAGATTTTAATATAATTGGCGGTCGTAAAATTTTAAGCAATTTTTTTTGTTTGAAAGTAAATACATTTTATAAGTCCCTTTTTACACATTTAAAGACAACCTTTTATTGATCATGAGGAAATTTATTCTTTTTCCTTTATTCCCTTTATTTCCTTACTTTTAAAGTTTTTTCTGTGCCCTTTACTTTGTCAATGTCATTATTGTGTGGATACTTTTAGTTTAGTTTCCCTCGAATGATTTTCATTTTTCTATATTGCAAAATTATGTGCTGATTATAACAAAATTGCTTTCTGAAGAAATCCGTAAGTTAAACAGAAAGTGAAATTTTTGCAAAAGCTTTGCATAGAATAAGAAAAAAAATCTATAGAAATTAATTCTATCAAATTGTTTTGCAGAAGAATATACCAGGATAAAAGTCAAAGCCATATATATGTAATTTGTGACTTAATGATAAGTAACATACTGATCTTTCTCAGCCCCATATGAAGAAACTGTTTATCATTTGGTGTAAATAATGACATTCAGTGATGTGTGAAGGCTTTGTTTGGCTTCAGCACAAAATAGTTGTTTCTACTGAATGAAAGATCCCAATTCTTCTTCATACAGGCTCTACTGTTGACTGAGGCACACACACGTGAACACACAAACAGGAAAGTGTTGATTTAAAAACAAAAAAAACACTTCGCCTGTAAGTAGAATTGAATAGTCAGCAGTTAAATTCAGGCTTTTCTCTTGAAGAAACATTATGAGATGATCAATAATATATTGATCTTCCAGTTTCCCTGCTGTGGGACCAGTAAAGGACAATCTTAGCTTGTTGTGCTAAAACACAGAGTCCTTCCTGGCTGCAGAGGAAAAGGATGACAATAGTTGGTTTACAGATAAAAAAAAAAAAAAGTGTCCTGCCTCAGTTACAACATGTTATATAAAGGACCTTGTCCCTTAATCCTTGACAGGATTAAAAAGACAAACAAAATATATGAAAAAATAAAATAAAAAGAAACTCTTACATCAATCTAACCAGTGTGTGAATCTGTGAAAGACATTAAAGGTTCAATTGTAACTTGTTTAACAATAGCTCCAGCTACTTATGGGAGGATACCATTTAGAAAAATGTCTTTTTATATTCAGATAATTCAATGTACTAAAGCGTAGTCAATACTGGATACTCGTTTGGGTCAACATTAAAACTTGAGAATTAAAAAAAGTTAAACATAAATACTCAGTAAAGTATTACAGTACTCAGCAGAATGTACTAAAGATGATAAAAAATAAAAAATAAGCCCATTTACTTTGACTAATCCCACAGTGCTTTATTGACATATTGATAAAAATAAACTTGAATAAAAAATGTAAGTTCAAGAAATTGAGCATGTGTTTTATGTGTTTATTTTGGACATGAAAATAGGATCATTATCTTTTGTACATTATAGAAAATATCCAGAACGAGCAAGCTACAAAATAATTTCCAGTGAAACATCAGCTGCAGCTAAGTCAGAACAGTAATTTCCCTTTAGCCACGCAATTACCAGAGAATCAGCCATTAGATTCTGCTTTTTTCATTTCACTCAGACTTGAAGCGGATGTTATTTAGATTTTTGTGACGTGACAATTTCACATATATGAAGTATAAATCTTTGCGCCAGTCCTATTGTAGCCATGCAGGTAGTTAGGACTTTTATTGTGACAAGAAAGGATCCATTGCGCTTCCCGAAATCCTCCAAAGCATCTAATCTGTGACCAAAGCCAATTGATGGAAATTTACTCCTGGGGGTGAAACACTGATGACATGAGGTAAACAAGACGTTTAATGATGCCTAAGTACTTCAGGTCTGCATCTTCAGACATAGGTTCTTGAAATAAGACTTTGATGATGTTCAAGATATATTTCTTCTGCACTGCAAAAACAATTGCATAAAATACCAGGAGAATTGGAACTAGATTGTATAAAACTGAGCGATAAAGTCAAAAAGAGAGTAAATCACAGAAAGCAAAACAAAATACTTAGTTAGCCAAAAAAACAATTGGTAAAAATCAGCAAATCATTAGCTAGATATGGCAAGAAAAACAAACAGTTGTAAAACACATTCATATAATGTTAGAAACTGCCTGTGGATCAGCTGGGGGCCACAGTGCTCTGGTACTTTTTTCCATAAAAAATTCTGGGAACCCCCTTAACAACGTTAAGAAAAAAATAATAAAAATAAACCAAATAAGCTTGGCTTTTGTTGCTTTCAGATCATGACACTGAGCACAATAATAATATAAATAAATGATAACTTCCATTGAGGTTTAACTTTGAGTAATGGCGATGTGCCATTATGTGACTTGGTCTTACATCAGATCCCACTGTTTTCACATGGCACACTTAAGTATTGCAGTAATTTTTGTGGTAATCATGTATTCTCTCACCTGTTGTTGTCCCATTTGGCACGGCGTCTCTTAATCTATGACTGTACCATAATAGGAGCTGCTGAACACCCTAAACAATCAGTGTTGTCAGGCATTTCCATGTGTCAAAGCAGGGATTCCTTGCCTTTAAAGAATCTGCATCACAATATTGTGACTTTGTCACCTTCTTGACCTGATCTTTACGACAAAAAAGTGTCAATCTCACGGTTTGACTGTCGTTTTTTTGAGACAGAAGATAGTCTGTATCTCCTTTTTCACAAATGGGGGTAATATTTAATCCCGGCTTCAATTGAGATCCCGCTGAGTCAATATTTCACGTCTCGTCATTAAAGATCATTTAAAGATCATAATAATAAAATCCTCTAGTTCCAGCTGCTCTGGTGGAGTCTCTCTCTTTGACCTGTAACCTAAGGTCTTTTTTTTCATTTTTCTTGGTTCGATCATGTTTATGCAAATTTCAATGGTTATTAGACTGTTAGTCGGGAAGTTCAAAGACATAACCCTGGGCTCTGGGACCTCGTGATTGACATTCACTATGTCTGGTCCCTCAACAGGAATATTATCTGGACTATATCAGATTGGAAAAAAAAACAAAACAAACATATACTATATTTTATTCATGCCAAGCAGTGTGTTGCAATTCTCTGATCTTGTATATGTGTTCCTGCTCAGAGAAATCAGCATTCAGCCTGTTCGCCCATCCCACTGGGCGCCCAGCGTGTTTTCCCAGGTTTGGTACCTGAATTTAGATAGAGCTGAACATCAAAGCAGACATAGGAGCGTATAAAAACTACTGTCACGTCAGATTTTTAACTGCTTTGAATTTTTATTTTAATTTTTTTTTTGCTTTGGACCACAGGCATGATTCTTGAGCTTTGCTCCTGCCAGCCTCTGTGTGTGTGTGTGTGTGTGTGTGTGTGTGTGTGTGTGTGTGTGTGTGTGTGTGTGTGTCTGTGTGTGTGTCTGTGTGTGTGTTGCATTCACTTGTTTCAATGCAGCTCCCTTCAGTCAGCCTCTCCGCTCCCTGTTTGTTGACTTCCTGTGGAATAGCAGCTCCCTCCCTCCCTTCAGACTCTTCCTCTCTTTCTGTTGCACCCCCACCTCCCTGTTGTCTAATCCCTCCCACCCTGACGCTGTGTGTGTGTGTGTGGATGTCATCTGGTGTGTTATATAAGCGGTGGGGAGGGGACTGGCTGTGCTGCTCAGGGGCCGTGTGCCTGGCTGGCCCTCCTGTGCTGTGGTGCCTTCGGAGCGTTTCCACCATTAAGCCGGTGACTGTTAGCCCAGAGGGGGGAGACAGGGAGGCACTGATGGTTGTACGCGGGGACTCCAACATCCCCTCCCAAAGGTACGTGCGTCCTGAGTCATTTGAGAAGGATCAGAACGTGTTCTGTTGTGTTGCAGCGGTTTCACAAGTGTTGGATTGGCTTTGAGTTCTTCACAGCTTGAAGTGACAGTTTCCTCTGAGAGGTGCTCTGCTAAAATAGCCAAGGGCTCTGTCAATTAATTTAACCTACTAATAATTTCATAACTTTATTTAAGATAAACTTTATTGATCCCCATCGGAGAAATTCCTTTGTCACAGCATCAGCAGTAGCAGTTATAATTTCAAAAATAAGATAAATATGAGTATAAATATAAAGAGACAGAAGATAGCAAGACATTCACAAATAAATAGACAGCAGGGAGAACAATAACAGCAGCAACATCAGGGATAATAATAGACAACATAATGGAACAGTAAGAGTGGAAAAATACACAACCAGGACTAAACGACAATATAAATAGAGTGACAGTAGCAATGGCAAGAATAGAATAGATAAACAAAAATAGGATGTGTGGGCAGGGACCAACAAGGAGAAGAAAGTGATGGAGTTAGGGCATGACATGTGAATGGGTGAGGTAGTGAATGGGGTAAGGTAGTGAGGTTGTGGAAGCAGCACAGATGCACCTTAGGACGTTCAGGGTTGTGTGCCGTTCAGACTGCTGTTATACAGTCGGATGGCCGTGAGCACAAAGGAGCATCTGAGTTCTGAGTTCTAAGTTCTGCACCGAGGTGAGATGAACTGTTGGCTGTAGGAGCTGTCCATCAGCCACAGCTCATCCTGCAGGGAGTGGGAAGGATTGTCTAGGATAGCTCCCAGTTTGTCCGTCACCCTCCCCCCCTCCACCAATTGAAGATGGTCCAGGTTCAGTCCCATTACTGCGCTTGTTTTCCTCACTATCTTGCTGAGCCTATTGACCTCACCAGTCCTGGCACCGCCCCACCAGCACATCATACTGAAGAAGAGTGCACTGGCTACCATAGACTGGTAGAAGGTCTTTAGGAGCTTGCTACAGACACCAAATGACTTTAGTTTCCTCAGAAAGAACATCCTGCTCTGACCCTTCCTGTAGAGATGAGAGATGATGAGATGAGATGAGAACAACTTCATTAATCCCGAAGGAAATTGTTGTGCCAGAGTTTCAAGTAAAAAACATAACAGTAATAGATAATAGTAGAAAGGAGGAAGAATAAGAAATATAATGAAATATGTATTGCCTTAACTGTTAGCGGTAACTACAAAGATTGAAGATTCCCTGCGGCTGAGTGTTGTGTGACCAGTCCAATTTATTGGTACTTGCAGGAGTCCACTATCTCCATCTCTTCACCCCGGGAGAAGGTGAAGTTTGGTGGTGGTGTTTGCATACGGGTTAGAGGAGATTGGGAGGCTGGGTGAGGGGGGCTGTCCTTAGAAGCTGATGCTGGTCGGCAGGGGGGCGGGGGGGGGGGGGGGGGGGGGTGGCTGTGTGTTGTTTGTGGGGGGTAGCAGAGCATACAGCTGAGTTGTGAGGGGATGGGAGCCCAGAGCTCACAGGGATGTCAAACCTATTGATGAAAAGGTTTAGCTCCACAGCAAAATCAGGGCCAACTTGGCTCCATCTGTGATTTTCTCACAGCCTGTCATCATCCTCACCTCCTTCCAAACCTTCCTTGTTTTACTCTGCTCCATCTTGGACTCAACTTTCTCCTTATAGTTGAGTTTTGCCTCCTTCAGTTTCCTCCTCAGCTCCTTCTGGACGGCCCTGAGGGACTGGTCTTGTCTGGTATGGAGTTGTCCAGGTAGACGATAGAAGGCCCATGATGTGTTTAACAAAGAGGGTGGAGTTTTTGTCCACCCTGGACTGTCTGCTTATCAGTTCATCTTCATTCAATGTAAGGTCATTGTCAGTTATTTTTCTTCAAAATTGATGTAAACTATAAGATTAAAAAAGGACATTCAGAAAATTTTGTGCCAGATTTTATAATTTAAGGTTTTTAATATGTTGCTCATTTGGAGTCAGGTGAATTGTTTTTGTATTCCCAGGCGAAAACAGTTCATTTTTAAGAAATGTTCAATTCTATTCAATGAAGTCTGCTTTATTCACTGAACACGATACTAAGATTTCAAGGCTGTCGACTAACATTTGCCATATTATTTAATCACAACAATTTTACTGTTTTTAGCGTCTGATAAATGTTGAACGGGAAGTCTTCAAATGTCGTCATTCTGGATTATAGAAAATTAAACCATTTGTTGAAATCTCAAGCACCGTTTTTAAGAATATACAAAGTACTTTTATGATGTTTGGGTTTATCAACACAGTTTTTTGGATGGTTTCTTTCTCACGCTTCGGTAACTTTTCCTGCTAAATTAATAAATATAGCATTTTCACCATCATAAAACAATGAAGAGAATTGGCTTTGGGATAAGAATAGTAAATTGTGTAAATTTTTGAAGCCATTGCAGGATAAAAAAATGCAGAAAGACAAGTTAAATCATAGCTTAAAGGGGTTGAATTTCAAATATCAAACACCGTTGACACAATCATTCAGTGCTTCTAGTTTGTTTAGGCAATATTGGGAAGATACTCCTTATTTCCTCTGCTTGATTTGAACTTCAGTCTGGGTGTGGGAAACGCCTCCGACTGATGGATGTGCTAATCATCACAGGATGACCACCGTGTCCTGCAATAAGAGGCTCTTATAAGCTTTTAGCTTATTAGCTGTGACATATCCGTTTGGAGTTGATTGACAGTCTGCAGGTGTTCAGTGGCTGTCTTACAAGTTTCACGTTGACATTTTTGGAACTTGCAGGTGTTTGAATTATAGGTGTTGAAAGGAATTGGGTGGATAGGTTGAGATGAAAATCCTCCTCCAATATTTTAGACCTAAGTCTATTTTTAGGGTCAATTTGATGTTGGTTTGTCTTTTGCTAGTGTTGGTCACTAAACGTTCTTTGCTGGATGATCTGGTCTACTTGTATATTGAAATGCTACCCAAAGTCAAACATTTTTAGTGATGTACCTGCCAGAGATGGATTGCTTGGTGGGTGGGGGTAGGGCTGGAGGTATCCAGCTGACAGGCTGATGGCCGACACATGGCAGGGACTAGTTAACAGCATTGTGGTTATGGAAGAGAAAGATGAGCTGAGTCGACAGATGACTGTTATATTATTCTTGTAATTGGTTTTGTCATCTATAAGTGTTTAGCGCTGCTCTTTAATTGAAATGTGGAAGGATGACAATCATCACCACACCAGAGCTGATTCTATTTTTTACACCTGTCAGTGTAATAATCTACATACCTTTCTGTTGTCGCTGGTGATATTGAACACTTAAAACCCCATTGTAAGGCATCATCCTTCTGGCATGCTGTCTAGTCTCAGCTGTGTGTTTCAGGGATGTTTGAATAAACAGGAGGAACAAGCACGCCATGTGGATGTAAGCATTCCCAGCTGCCAAATAGTGGAGTTGCAAGCATGGTGCCAGTCAGTTGACTGGGGAAAAAAAACAAAACAAAGAACTTTTCCCCAGAGGCGTAAACTGAGAAATAAGTAACTGTAGACTGACCCCTTAACTCAAGATTGATGGATTGATTGATTTGATGTGTGTGGTCTGATAGCAGTTTGAAAGTCCATTGTAGTCCAAATGGGGAGATGATTTCATCTCTGTTCATTTAGCTGAGAGAACTCTCAGGTAGAAGAGAGTCTCAAGTGTTCTTGCCTGACAGAATCTGTGCATCTAGTGATCACTTGCATCACGTGACCCTGAACAGCTTTTCAAATAAATGAATCGAGGCCCCGTCTGTCAATCTTTATCTAGTTCTATTTAGATCCATTAAGCGCTTGAGGGACTCCCTTAAGGGAGTTTCAGTCCGACCGTCCAGTGACTCTCCTCTACTGTGACCAGAAAGCAGAATTGATAGAATTTCAACATTTAAATACTTTAGTAACATTTAAAAGCCTTCTTAACATCAGTGGACTATTGACTATGTGATTTCTACATTCAGTACAGACTTTTCAAGTCGTACAAGGTACATTCAAGTACATTTGAAAGCAGTAAACTTTAGGAGTTGAAAGAAACAGCAGAATTACAACTGAGGGTTTTGTGGTTTAGTTAATCATGAAGTCTTAAAGAAAAAAAATAATCAAGTAGAAATTATTCTACTTAATTGATAAATGTTTGACGTAAATTTCACACTTATTTTTGAGAAACCTTCCTTTTTGTAGGCAGGCATTTTTATAAAGATAATGATTTGCTTTTTCTCCCCTAAATTGTTGATACTTTTTTGTAAAATTATCATAGGCAACTGTTAATGAAACTTTTTTGTTCCAAAAAATGAGTAAATAACTTTGAAAGCTTTTTCCAATACAGCAATCATCTCACCCTGACATTGATTTGTCTGTTGGGAAAATGACGAGTCATCGCAGTAAGGATTTGGCATGTGTGTGCATGTTTTGACATGTCACAACTCATCTGCAGCCAATTGATGCTCTGTTTTCTGGCTGTTTCACACAAAAGACTGTCCAGAGTTGAGGGGCAATGAGAACCGGTTTCAAATGGACAGATGAAGCTGATATGATCAGCTGTGTCAGCAGCAGGCGTATCTCTGTAAACACGTCCTTGTCTGAGGACACTAAAACCCACGATGAAACCTGAGCAGTTAATAGGAATCAGCAAGAGAGCTTGCTTTCACAAGATGGGGTGAAAGGTTTGTTTTTAATTTTTTTACCCCTGAGCAAGAAATTATTTCTGCAATTAAGCTGAACAAGTACTTCCAATTTTCAAAATGTATGAAATTTGTATGGATCATACAAACAAACCCCAAGCAAGTGCAGCATGATAGAAAAAATAGTGATAATGCACTTCTTAATATTACCCTCTGAAGCACTAACAGGGGAATAGATTAACAGACTTTAAAGCAGACATGCACAATGTAGTTCAGCATCAGATTCATTTCTGTGTAGTCAACAAACTATGTTGAAAAATGGTCAGGTTAGTTGATGTCTCCCTTTTTAAAAATGAGTGAGTAGAAGAAGAAAGTTTGGTGGTTTTCAGTGTCTTCCAGTGGCTGCTTAGGTCAAGCACTGCTCGCATATCCCATCTCATTAATCACACACATCCAGTAAAAAACTGTTTTGATACGTATTGGTTAAAAGACACAAAGTGTAAAGAACATTTAACACTTATCTTGTGTTCCTTACGCTTCCGGGCTGCTTCCTAGCAACTGACTAATTTTCTGTTAAATAAACAATTTTCATTCCTTTGACTTGAAGCTTAAAAATCAAGGATAAGTCAATAAACCATTCGGTGACCAAAAATGTCATGCATTTAATTTGAAAGGACCCTATCTGAATAATGGTCAACATTGTTCTAGATTATCAGTTTGATTCAGCATCTGATTGATTGTCTCATGACAATACTTGCATGTGTGTGGTTATGTAAGAAGCTCTTGCTGGGTTGGCTGTGGGATTAGACATGACCTATCCCATCCTCCTGTCACCTGTTGTCACTGCTAACTTCTCGCTAAGCTGCTAATTTGCTAAATTACCCGGGCAAACCTTTCATTGAGACTCAAGTTCAGATGAAGCTTCAGCCGTTAGATCAATCCCAGCTGATAGTGATCTGATGCTTAGCGCTTAATAATTAACACAGTCAACACTGTTCCTGAATTTTGGTTACATTTCAAGGTTTTAAATGCATCAAATTTAAAGACATCATGTAAATCAAAGGAATTGTTGAACATTTGCCAGAAAATAGTCTCAAAATCTGAAACTTCTGAATGAAGAAATTAAGAAAGAATAGATGAAAATTATTTGTTAATCATGTTTAACTTATAACTGAAAAGTTAAAAACAAAATTTCCCCAAAGTCTGTGTGCACAGCCTATTTGTGTATGAAAGTGAGTTGTAAAATGTGTAAGGGTTGATTATATAACCCATCATCTGTCAGATTTCAAGTAAAGGGCAACAAGTTGCCACGTCAGGATGTTTATTTCCTGCTTTGCCTGGCTGACGTGGTAGCCTTTGACCATCATTCCATGCACAAGAGCACCTTTACATTTAACATAAGAGGACTTTGTTTTTTAGAGCATTTTCACTGGGAACTTTTTCTTTCAAAGTGAAAAGTAGAGCTGGTATCTAACATATATTTACTGTGTGGTATCTCTGTGCTTCAGGAACAAACTCCCACAGTCCTTTTGACCGAGAGTTTTTTTTTTTGTCTGAGCAGCCAGTTATTTAGTTGTAATCAGCGGCGAACACAACCAGTGCCGCCACTCCCGCCACTTCCTCCCCTTCTTCCCTCAGCAGCTGTGAGCTCACTCAATTGTTGTTGAAGATGATGGTGTTTTGCTGTGTGTGCATGTTACTGGCAGGTGAGAGAAAGACAACAAATTCTGTTATCCCCCCTCTTTTTTGAGCTCTCATCAGCATCACTGTCTCGGCAGAACATGGATTCCTTGTGCCTGGAGATCAGGATTTAGCACAGCTCCTGCCGTGCAGTCCTTTCCTGAGAGAGGCAGTCACAGATTTAACAAGAGACGGCTTACGCAGACAGAGGGTGTAGGGTTGTGTCCCGGTGTTGTTGCCGTTGTCTTCTCAGTGCTCTCTTGGTTTTTTTTGGTGTTCAGCTTGGAAGGCTTTGTTGGGGATCTTGCTTACAAGTGTCATTTTAGCGATGCTTATGTCAAACAGCAGGTGATTTGCCATATGCCAGTTATGTATCAAGGATATCCTTCGAAATTCCTCCATCATCCACTCTAGTACATGTCCAAGGCAGTACACATGGCAATGCAATAAAGAGAAAGTATATGCTCAGAAGCTTTGCTCCTTCTGGGACTACTGCATTTTATATTCTGTCCTTCTTGGGGATGCCCATTTGGTGCCCCCGGCAGCGCCAAAAAGGAGTGATCTGATGACATAGGCATTGTACACCTGTATCTTTGTCTGGACTGAGAGTTTGCTTTCAAGCCACACTCGTGGTAAACTTTTCCAAGGTGGAACTTACCTTTTCCTCTGTGGTTATTGAGTTCGGTGTTGAGTGATAGATTGCTTGTGATGGTGGATCTTAGATGACACGCTGTGAGGGGGATCTACTCGTGGCCCATTTTCTTTGTCTAGTTCCTTTGGGATCACAGCGACCACATCTCAGCTTCTCAGAGGTGTTTGGCTCTGTTGGTGTTTGGCATCTCCAGACCCCCACTAGGCTTTTCTTGGAACAGAGGAAACGAGCGGTGTCTGAAACAGTTCATTTTCAGATTTCAGATTTTCAGTTAAGTTGATAACTGGAAGAAAATGTTTGGTCCTCCGTACCTGTTTGTTTTCTGTTTTTCTGGTCTCTGTCCGTCTCACAGGTACAAACAAAAACATGAAAACCAAGAGTAACTTAAGAAAGTTAAGACAACAACAACAGCAAAAAAAATCATAAAATGTATTAGCAGTAGCAATCATTGCATAAGAGCGTTAAAATGTGTTTTTTTTTTCTTTCTTTTTTTTCTTATTTTTTTAATACTGATATGAAGCACTTTGCACTTAATTGATTGTTGTTTTTAGTCCTGGGAAAATCCGGGCTTCTGACAGGAAAATGATTGAAAGCTTGACGTCATTTTGTAAAACTTGAGAATTGTGATGATGCGAGTTAATGGAAGCCGCTGGCTTACCGTGGCATAAAAGGAAGCTGCAGGAGTCTCGACTTTTCCCGAAACGTTTCAGCTTTGAGTGAAAAACACACCTTTGTGTTCTGCCTTTGTGTGTTCGTTTGAGAGGACGGTCCTCATAAAAACTAAACCCTCAGAAGTAGCCGTTTCATTGCTCACCTCACCACATCTTTTCACATAACATCTCATTTAAGCCATGTGCCGAATAGTTGAAGTCATGCTGAATAGAAACGTTCTTTTCAGTTTGAGCTTATCCCCTCTCCGCTTTTCTCTCTCTGCCTCTCCCTAGCAGGGCTATGTCCTCGGCAGCCACCACGTCACCCTCTGTGGACAAAGTGGATGGATTTTCACGGAAGTCTGTCAGAAAGGCCAAGCAGAAGCGGTCGCAGAGCTCGTCCCAGTTCCGCTCTCAGGGCAAACCCATCGAGCTCACGCCCCTGCCATTACTCAAGGGTGAGTTTGGGAATTGTGGGGATGGTGGGATACAGAAAGGATCTTAACAAAGACTGGTGTCTGAGGATACTGACGTCCTGCAAAATCTGATGTATATTATAAGCCATGTGCAATTAGCCCCTGTTACTAAGAAATAGTATATTTTTGCAGTGTGAACTGGAAATCCAGATACTAGACTAGACTTTGTTTTTGACATTTCTTTGCTAATTTTGAAATTTTTAATTTGTTGCCTTAAAAAATGAAGCCAAGAAAAAACAAAATATATGTGTGTGTGTGTGTGTGTGTGTGTGTGTGTAACTGGGCAGGAAGAAATAACCATATCTGCAAGAACCTTTCTAGAATGGGAGTAAAATACATTGATGTTACTGATGTTAAGTTTCAAGTATCAAATAAGTGACACACTATTCTTAAAAGAATCTTTTGCAGTTATTGAAATTAAACGTGACACTGTATACCAGAGACATTCGGGCTGTTTTTTCTTCACCTGAAAGAAAATCTAATAGGCTGTCAGTAAATCTTGATATGAAATAATCTTATTGTTGTGTTTCACACCAAAGTGTCCTAGTTTTATTTTGAACCTCTTGTACTATTTAAGAATGGTACCAGTTGATACTCATCACGTATTGGTGGTGTGTTTTGGGCAAAGCTCCACTCTGTATCTAAGTTGGTGAAACAAGACTGTTTAGGACCCCCCCCCCCCCCCCCCCCCCCCAACCCCAGTGTGGTGCTTAAATACTCGACACCTAAATCCAGAGGACGATGGCGGGGCTGGTTGTAGTGACTTGGCATCTTGAAACTCTGGAATCGCTCATTCTACTGCCGTTTACATACCTTCTGTGTGTGTGCATGCGTGCATGTCTGACGGCCATGGCAAGCCCAGGCGTGCTGATGATTCTAGTAGAGGCATCAGCAGGTCACTGCTGCGGTCTGAAGTCCCATATCTTCATCTACAGGCTTGTGATCCCTGGTTAACCCAATGAACGAGCGAAAACCTCAAGGTTCTCTCACTGATTCCAACCATAACGAACAACTGGTAGATATTTATCCCCCTCTGAGCCTCGGGTCTCATAAGCCTCTGAATCCTTTGGTCTTAAAATTAACCTTGATGAATTAAGGTAATTTACGAATGATAGTTATTTTCTGACTCTTCAGTTTTAAAATGTCAGAAGTTCCCTGGGATCAGTTGAACCAGGAGGACTGCTGGATGTTTTCTGGATAATCCTGACCGAAGGCTAGACAGCCTGGGAGGGTGAAAATAGCAGAAATCGGGTGCTGGTGCAACAATTGGTTTCGTGGCTTGATCTGATAGGTGAAATGCCCCAGCTGAAAAGGTGTTTTTGTTTAGCATGAAGTCAGTTTAGTCATGTCAGTTAAGATAATTATCTTGCTCTTCATTCAGCTTCAATCCTTAAAAGTCTTAATCTGACTTTGTGCAGTTTTCATCAGAACTGAACATTAGCTTAACCCAAGTTATTATAAAGAACCGTGATTTAGAACAGAACCATTCAATTAGTATTTTATGTCTCTTTCTTTTATTGAATTTTAGCTGAGGACATTGTGTATATATAAAAGCGAGACACCAAAGCTGGAGTAGGGGGAAGGTATACATGCACCTTCCAAAAGGAGTCTGTTCAGAGTGGGAACAGCAACATGTTTGAACATGACCAGTCTTACCAATGACCTGAGAACTCTGTGTCAGGAAGCACCAGGACGTAATAAATACAGAAAATGTAGCAGTATTTTGTCCAAAATAAGAGTATTAGTAAAAGTAGCAATAGATTAAATAGTGGTAAAAGTTTATTTACAAAGCGCTTCCTTAACAATGATAAAATATTTATATATAATAAATGAATAAATTTAATATCTAATATTTCAGAGAAAATAATAATTGTGAAATGAAATTGAAACAAACTCATCAGTTTGAAACTTCATCTTCTGTTTGTAGAACGAGATGGAATAATAAATATAAGATGTACACAAATCCAAGCTTTTCTAGATCTCACGAACCTGCAGTTTCCCAGCTGGGAACCACCTGAGCCCCGTCACCCCCAACCATCATTGCACCTATAGCTGTTCTGAAACAGAACAACTATATGGCAATACTTCAAACAATATTAGTAGCAGTTGCAACAGTAGTGGTGATAGTAAGATGAGTAATCATTATTAGTATTAACATATATAATGTTATTCGCATTACTGGAAAAGAGTAGGCCCTGCGATCGTTTCGCGACCAGTCCAGGGTGTACCCCGCCTCTCACCCGATGACAGCTGGGATGGGCTCCAGCATCCCCCGCAACCCTGAGCGCAGGATAAGCGGTAGAGGATGGATGGATGGATGGATGGATGGATGGATGGATGGACGGATGGATAGATGGATGGATGGATGGATGGAAAGAAAGAGAGTATCTGTTTTTTAATAGGAGAGGTCCGACAATAATAAACTGGGCATGTTTTTCCAATCAGCTCTGACCTCTGACATAGTGAATTGTTGACTATGAAAGCTGTGTGTGTGTGTGTGTGTGTGTGTGTGTGTGTGTGTGTATGTGTGTGTGCGTGTGCGTGTGTGCTTGGAGAATCCTGCCAGACAGAAACCAGACTGACAGACATCAGTTTCAGTCTGCAGGAACGGGTCTGTCAGTGCCGGTGTGTGTTGAGATCTGGCTCCTTGGACCAAAGAAGCCATGGCTGTGTGTTTGCTTCGTGATCCTCCACCGCAGAGCTGATCCGGTAGAGAACAGAGGGCTTCTTGTGAGAAGAAGCCCAGAGTCAGAGATCTAGAAGAGCACGCGGGCTGTTCTGGCCTGTTTCACAGAAGAGGAAAACTGAAAGCTTAAAAGCTGGTTGTACCCCTGCTTGTTTTTTTTATGTTGATTTGTGGAAAAAAAAAACTCTGAAAATTGGCATGGATTGCAGGAATCTGCTGTCTGTACTCAAACAGCATTTGGCAAAGTAACATGAAGGTCACTTTTTTTATGAGGAGCTTCCATCCTGTTGTTTTGCTCTGCTGCAATTCCAGGTGTATCCCACACAGCAGCCAGCGGCAGTGGGAAAAGTTGTCCTGTTCCTTTTTTGTCCAAACGTCTGTCCGACATCTGGCTGAGATAATCTCACCCTTCGAGTTTCTATCTTGTGAACTGGAGGTGCCTAATGTACTCCACCTGTTACTCCGCGTGGTTCTGTCCACGTCATCTCAAGGCCTGCTGGGGAAGCATGATGTGCTTGTTGCCAAATACTTAATCCTTTTCCTTTAATTTGTTTTTTACCAATATTTTTCTTCCTTTTTTTTTAAATTTTTGCCACTCTCGAGACAAATTTCTTGACAATTTTTTTTATCTTAAACTTTAAACTAAATTAATCAGCTGTTATGCGCTGAGGAGAGGTACCTCTCACCGAGCTGTGAATTGACATGGGAGGTTATTTCGATTTCTATACATACAAAACATTTTGGGGCAGCATTTCTCGTGACCATGGTTCAACGTTACTATGACAACAAAGCAGAAACCCTAATGGCTGGGTCTCTGCATAGGGTCTTCATGAACAGCAGAGGTGAAGAGACAGTGGGTCCACAAATACATGACTCTTTGTGAACTTGACAATGGCTGTTGAACCAAGTCTATGATGTGTTGATAACACCAACATGGAGTCAAGAAAGGCAGACTTAAGAACTAGGGACTGTCAGATATTGAAGGACACCTGAGAACTTAAAAGGGCTTGTCTGAAGCATCCCTGCACCCACAGGACAAGAAGAAGAGGGATGAGCTCTTGCACGAAAAGCTGAGAGCATCTCGTCAGAATCCCCCCACCCCCAACAATCTTAAAACTAAAGCCAGTGAAAAATATGTTTACATCCCATCAGTCGATGTCCAAATCAGCAAAATGACTGAAGCTCCTTTTATCAGGATGGACATGGAATAATGGATCATGTGATTACAACAAATGAAGGGCCTGTTAGAAGGAAGTCGGTACTTCGGCTTGATGAATCCTGGCTCTGCAAAGCTGCATTATTTAAAGAATGTGACTCTGTCTATGAGGGAGCGCATGCGTCACGCGCTTCACTCCACATTGGGTTCTTCAGATGCAGATGGAGGAAGTTAGTAACGGAGCTGTGGCAATTTCACTGGTCTCCCAGGATGCGGATCAGGATGGGTCAGCAGACCTCACCTCCTGCCGTGCTCCGCACCTTATATGTCCACGTAAAACAACTGGAAGGGCAAGGATTAACTTTACCTCTTCCACTTGACTTTTGAAATAAATAGACAGAAATACACGGCAGGCTCTCTACCATGAACCCCCCCGCCATGTTAAGTCACCAGCCAGTGGGATTGAAGGGATGAATAGAAGCGACCTTTGTTGACCTAATTTGACTGCATCATGTGACCTTTCTCAGGTATGACGTTCAGAGGATCCCTTTTATCATTAAATTGGCCCCCTTTTTTTTTCACTGACAGGCCTGTAATCCCTGAGCGTTGCGTAATTTTGTCAGCAAGATGCGTATCAGGTCCAGCCTGCTGCCCGAGTCAGTGGCCGCCCTCCAGGCTTGATCCGTTCGAGAATGTTTTACACCGACATTTTGAGAGGAAAAAAAGGGCAGAGAAGCAGTATATTCCAGTAAGTCTTTGTTGCCTCCTGGCTCTGTCTTATTTACAGTTGTGGATAATTCAGCTGCTGAGGTTTTACAGTGTCTTTTAATATTCCCTGGACGTCATGTGCCCATTTCCATTTCATCTGCACACTCCTGCTGGGCTGCGTAATTTTTAATTTTTTTTTCCCATAATGTTTATTTCATAAGAGAACAGGGGACACAATCGACTCTTTCACCACCAAGTAGTCGGACCCGTCTCTTTGTGCCCACGGCAGGTGGGAGCATTAGATAGATGTCTTAAAAATTCTTAAAAGTTTTTGATTTTTCCTCAGCATAATTGACATTTATCGCTAATTTCCTTCTTTTCATTTTTAAAGAAATGTTATTGCCAGTTATCACACTTAAATACTTTCCGGATGGCTACTTGTATCGTTGAAAGGATTTTTCCTTTCCTTTCTATTCTCCAGACATTTTCAGGAAACTTATTTATTTATTTATTTATTGAAGCTAATGTTTTTTTTTGTTTAATTTCAGGTAATTCAATCCCCTAATCTGTATTTTTAGTTTGTCCCTTTTAATGCAGACCACTGATTCCATTGATTCTTGGGGTCAACAGCAGATCAACCAAACACCACTGACAAACCCACAGCGCCCCCTGTTGTTTTAGAGAATTTCAGCCCTTTGCATCGCCCCTCATTCAATTTCTTTTCTTTTTTCTTTTTTTTTTTTTTGTAATTTTAAATTTGATGAGAGAGAGAGAGGCCCCGGACCTCATGTGGCTAGTTGGTTCACACTGTATCCGTGCAACTCTTGCTTTAGGAACACCTCTGTGTTCCAGCGCCAGTTGATGACACTGCTCTGGCCTCAGACAAACAACATGCAGGTTCCTTGTTGGAAACTCTGGATTATGTAAAGCCTCCCAGCGGCTGTAGCGCCTTCCCAGACCTTTTTAGAGGAAGTCAGGGAGGGTGTAGTTTCCTTCGGCGGGGGGGCACAGGAGGATGACGCCCACCGAAGGAATGTTGACAATAGACCCAGGCACTTTCATATCATGTGGTTCCCCTGGTCACACCCTCTTTTCAGCAATGTGCTGATTCAACACATATATTTACAATCACTTTTGACCTTCACACAGGACATGGTTGTAAAAGACATGTGACAGCACTGGGAGTAATTATTAATTTTTACGATTTATGTCATTATTATAGTAGAAAGCACACAGAGAGCAGCACTTCACTCCGCCATCGTTAGATGGCTACGAATAGAAATTCCCTTCATTCGTAACATTCAGTGATACATACAGCACAACGTCGGCAAAATTCTGACCATTGCATTTTACCCATTATGGATGAACAATGAGCAGAAGCCACTTATCAGCACCAGAGGGAGAATTTTTAGTGTGTTTTAGGGTTTAGTGTTTTGCTCAATAACACGTCGAAAGGCAAGGAGGAGTGCAGGAATTGAACCAGGAATGTTCTGTTCCAAGGATGACTGTTCTAACCCCCTTTGCCATGCTGCCCCAAATAACCTTGTAATAACATAATGCAAATTTGTAATTAAATAGCACAGCACACACTCTGTACTCAGACAGTTACCTGCAGGAAGTTGGTTTATCCTCCTGCCTGCCAGGCTGTATCCAGAAGCAGCTCACACACACACGACCAATGTGTGTATATAGAATTATCTGAGGTGGCCATGGATCGTCCACAGTTCAGGGAGTGCGTAGACCCTGATAGGGTTAATGAGACTGCAGTGGAACCCAAGCACAACCAGTTTAAAGGGATAGCAGGGTGACACTCTACCCCCGCCAAACCTCAGCAGCAACCATCCACTTTTTTGATTCATTTCTCATTCGTTTTCTCCACAGAATGTATGGAAAAAACTTGAGCAATTTTTTTGAACTGGAATTAAAATTGACTTTGAATGGAAACAACATGACAATAACGACTCTTGAGCTTTAGCTTTCAATCAACAGGCCAGGTGTGGAAGAAGCTGTGCGGTTTGCTTGATCGACTAATGTAAGCGAATAAGGTTTAGCATGAAACTTGTCACAGAGAATCAAAAACTGAGGTTTAATTGCATTCCATTGCAATATCTCAGCAACCTGTTGACAACCTAGTTGAGCGTCAGAAATAGTCACGTCAGTTGTATAAACAAAACAGCTGAGTTGTTGTGCCCCCCACTGGACAACCATTGTGAAGGCACATTTTCTAAATTTCCAGTTTATTTGCTTAGGCACTTATCAGCCAATGTATCGCTCTGACTGTAGAGCAAAGATAGAAATGAATTGAAGATGTACCGCTATCACTGATGACATGCAATCATTGACAAGACGAAAAGTATCTAAATAAAAAAAATAAACAGCCTCCATCTCATTGGCTCAAAAGACTTACTTCCTCCCAAGGTGGCACCATCATCCTAACCTCTCAACCCAGTGTGACGTCAGCCTGACATTCTCTCCCGGCAGATATGTACATGTTTAGTCATGCATCGCTTGGTTGCTGCTGGTGGGGCCACAGAAGATCGTATGAATATGAGGCACAAACTGAGGGAGGTCTCACTCTCCTGATTCGGTAAATTTCAAGACAAGGGGAAAAAGAAAAACAAAGCAGAAATGGACACATGAAGTGCTTGGCTGCTCACCCCCCCTCCCCCCACCTGAGATGCTAAAGTTGCTTTTCTCTGCCATTTATGTACTCAAGATTAAAAGATTTCTCTCCTCTAACATACGTCCTTAAGAAGATTGCAAAATGCCAGAGAGTTCCTTGGTTTCTATTGGGGTTGTTATGGCAACAAAAATATCACATAGTCAGAGCCCTTCGCTGAAAACAGTATGACGTGAGCCTGCAGCAATACTTGCAGTGTATGGATGGGATTGCATAATGTCATTTGCATAGCAAGTCCAGCACGTGACATTCGGTGAGTGTTTTCTGTGGAGATCAAGGCCCGCAGGAGACAGTGTGAGGGAGGGGCCGGGCCAACAGAGGTAGGTTGTAACTGCTGAGAAAAGGATGTAGAGGTCTGTAATGTGTAGGGGCAGAGGAACAAGAAGAGGAATAGGAAGGCGAAGGAAATAGTTCTTGTCATGCGCCACTCAAAACACAGAAACCCTACAGTCGTCTGTCTGCACTGCTCTTGTCAGCTATTTCCCGACCGTAACATTATAGATACAGTGATTTGATGGGATCTTTGGGTGGTTGATGGAGTTTCAGAAAGAACAGGTGCATCGAATGCACCTTTTGACCTTACCCGCAGCGACAGGTCAGCGAATTAATGAGTGCTGATACAACATTAGTGATCAATAGTGTTTTACAATGGAAGCTGATATTTGTGGCCGATACTTGCAAGCAGTAAAGGTTTTTTACCAAATATATTCTGAATGAAGCACAGTTAATTGGAATAAGTGCATTAGGGTCCATATAATGGTCTCATGATGGGTCAAAGGTCACGAGCTGGGAGAGGAATGGGTTCTCGCTTGCTAGAAGTATTCATGTTCTCCCTGTGCTTGCTTTGGTTCTAAAGAGGTTCCCCTTAGTGGTGCCTCTATGTCTTCAATGGTTCTCTCTCCAGGCTCTACATCCTCCTCACACAGTTCAAAAACAGTCAGATAGTGAATTGAAGACTGACTTGTCCTTTGGTGTGAATCAGAGAGGAGCCTTTCCCCTCCCCCCGTCCCAGTTAAAAAAAGCTGGGATTAGGTGCAGCCTGCACCTCGACCTGTGAGCAGCATCTAATGTCGACAATGAATGAATGAATGAATAAATTTATAGTAAATTGTGGACTGTATAGCACACCTTTGTAAAGGCCGCACCTACTAATTTGTAAAAGAAAAAAAAATATGTACATGAATAAGCTCCACTTGCTTATAAGCCGCAGGTGTCCCTGTTGAAACATGAGATATTAACGCAGCAAGGTGTTATAGGGAAGATTTTGTTTCGAAAATTTTGAACTAAATAAATGACGGTAAAATCTACAACAACCAGTACATAAAGCAAATGCTTTTTTTCAGAACAGATGTCTAGCTCACTTGCAGCAGCTCGATTTTCCTTCTTGGACAGCCAGACTGATTGCTTTCAACGTGAAAAGCATCAAATGCATCTTTGCACGTCTTTTTCATGATTGGGGTGTGTGCAAAAACCCAAAATGGCTGATCTGACGAAATTATCGTAAATGTGAGTGAGTTTGCCGACAGTTTCGATTGTCCACTGTGTGTTGGCAGAAGGAAGCCACCGTAATTACCCTATAGAAATCTAAAAATTAACTGCATCAAAGCCCCCTCTTCAAAGCGTGTGAATAAAATAGTGGCTTATATGCCGGAATTTGCAGTATAAAGTAAAGAGCCATCTGTCCTGAGGCACAGTCTAGTAGCTGGAGAACTCCATAGAACTTCTGGCTCTGGAGTATTCTTTTAGTGAGTGTTCTCTGATCTGAACCCCGTTCACCATTAGCTTGTGGAGCATCTTAGCCAGTGGTTTAGTCCCAGTGTAGTATCAGACTGTTGCTCAGCTTGCACAGCTGCGCTGATCTGTCTCTGACCTCTGCAGCCTGCAGGCTTTTTTTAAAAACAGAAAGCGGGGCAGGAGCTAAAAAATAGAAATCCAGCCAAGCTGGGACATACAATGGTGCAGCCAGCCCGCCCCCCGGGCTGTTACCTTGGGCCTCGCTCCGGCCAATGGAGCCCACCGACACGGCGGCCTCGTCTTCCCTCCCCTTAGGAGAAACCCGATCCACGAGGTGTCTCTTTACATTCTCCAGCCTCGCTCACCACAAACAAGCCACGAGAGGAGACCAACGCTCAAACGCCTATTGTCCGCATGTCAGGCACACTTTGGAAACGTTCATGACCATCTTTTCTCCCGTCCGTGCCGTTACTGGGAGCGGGAACCTGACTGAGTGAGTGCCCGCTTACTAATTGTGTGATCGTAGGGGGAAGAGCAGAGGCAGCCTGAGGGGCTTACAGGAGTGTTAAAGTTAGCCTCTAGCTGTCAGACCAGTGCTGTTGCCACCCAGCCTGTCCTGTGTGAGAGGCAGATGGAAAGGTGGACTCAAATGGGCTGGTGGTAACAGAAGAGGAGTGGTTTCACTAGGTGTGAGGAGAATGGAAAGTGAACTAGTTGTTCTTCTGTTGCCGTTCTGGAGTGTGGTTGTTGACATGCATGAGGAGAGATGGAACAGGCTCCAAATTTAGTTCTGACTGGTGTTTTGGTTTTGAAGCCAGAGGTCTGGAAAGTGTATTGCAGGGCCTGCAGAGACTGCACATAAAGGACAAGACATTGAAGCTAATCATATGCAAGTGGAAAACTTATTTTAGCGATGTACTGCTTGGTTTGCTGTTCTTCAGTTTACAGTTTGTCATTGTTTTCCTCCCATTATCAGGACTAGATTAACCTCGGCTGGGCAATACAGTGTTCCTTTGATCCCCCTCATGGAGATTTCGGAGAACATTTATCTGTAAATTGGTCTCAAGATTAATTTGAAGGGGTTCAGGTTCCGTGGTGTCAGTTTGTGGCGGCAGGTGGATGGTGGCGTTGCAGAGCTGCTAACTTATCTTGGCTGACATGTGATGTTGGTGTTAGCAGCTGTAATACCATGTACTCTTCTCTCAATCCATTATATTGATCGCCAAAAGACATTCCAAGATGGTCACGCAGACCACAGCGAGTGCTTGTTTCAGAAGGTAATGAAATTGAAGTTAAACACAAAGGGACCTAGCATCCCTGTAGTTCGCTTCGCAGGCGAACCGTCTGTGCTCCTTTTTTCAAGGATTAGCTACCTTAGTGTCGAGCTTGACAAATAGCGAAGACAAAGAAAATAGCTGACAACATCTTATGGTCTGATTACTGACAGATACCTTGTTTGCAAGAATATCTTGTTTGATGTGTCGAAATCCTGTTGTATGACAAATGGCATCTGGCTAAGAGTTGCTGTTAGGTGAGTGTTGAAGGGAGACTGATGTTTTATGTGTTGCTTTAAGCCTTGAATCCCAGAAGACTTGATTTTCATTTCTATGAAACATGTCACTACCTTTAGCGTACTTTGTAAAGCGTACTCGCCAGGGACATCAAAATAAAAATTTGGCTGTTTAAGAATTGTTTTCTCTTAATAATTATTCCAGTTCTTATCAGTGGAACAGTCACCTTAATTTTAAAAAGTAACTTAAGTAATTCTTCTCTTTTGTCTAATTTAAGCGTTAGAAGTTCAAGTACGGGAATCTTAGAATCCACTTTAACTGCTACCTGATCCCACAGAACTAGACTTATTTTGACTATTTCAATGCAGAAATGTTTGCTATTCTACCTGGAGTTTGATACCTTTACAGATGATGATAACATTTAGGCAGAACTCCGCTTTAATCCACCTCTTTACAGTTGAGAGTAGCGCGTGCTGAGATTGTCTGCTTCCTTTTGACGCGACAAAAACACCCCTGCAAGCTGGCATGTGACCTGTTGCTGCTGTTAAGAAAACATAGCAGCAAAAGGCTGCAAGCTGAGGGTGTAGTCACAGGTACTTCCTGTGCTGATACTCATTGTCGCTGAAGGCGGTTGGAATGCCTGCTATGCCCGGCCTGCTACTGCCTCACCTGAGCCTGACAACGCTGCCTTTGTGTGGAGGCGCGAGGTGAGTCTGCTCTCAGGACGGTGTTGCACTCAAGGAAGCTTTGATACGACACATCAGCTGTCAGGGGGTTCAAACCGGTGACCCTCTAGTTATGTGAGGCTCTGTGGCCAAAGCACAGTATACCAGCACTGGATACTCTAATCTGAGAGCCGCAGCGAGTGAAAACAACATTAAAATGTCTTATATGTTGGCATCTGCTCACCTGTAACAAACAAGAGGGAACCACCATCATGGACAGGTTAGATATTTCCCATATTTATAAGTGATTTCTCCCACAGTCTTGTCTATTGGCTCACATTTAACCCTTTGTGAGACATGAATAAGTCAATCCTAGGTAAATCTTTTTTTGTTTCTGGAAGAACAAGCCAGCATAATGTTTGATCGGTCAACAAGTGTCGATTTCAGAGAACGAGTGGGCCTTTGATCGCAATAACAGCTGTGCAATATTTCCGACAATATTTGCCCCCCCACACACCATCATACCATACATTCATCCTGATGTTCAGCTTTCCAGCTGTAGACTCCCAGATGACTTGACTGTTACTGTTAGTTAACTACCATTTAGCAAAGGGTAATCTCCCTAAACCAAAGTGTGTCTCCATAAACCGGAATGTCAATAAAACAGTCAGATAAGTCAGTCAAACGTTATTAATAGAATATAAACCAACATTCTGACAACTCCATGCATTCCCAAAACAAGTTAGTGCATTCACATAAAGGTACTGTACGCACCGATAGCTCTTACTGGTATTTGCGCCGCCTTCGTTCAAATAATGTATTTCCAACTCAATTTGTCACAGTTCAAAGCGTTTCATAAAATGAAAGCACCTAGAGGAACCGCCTCTTAATTAATTGATGTTAAGTTTGCGTGCTAACGCTGTTGCCGTCATTCGAATAGTGACCGTGGTGACACTTCTACTTGCTCCTGTCATGTTTGTCCTATAACTGTAGCCATCTCGCTTTGTTCGCTCGGAAACTCTGTTTGATCTTCTTTACTTGGCGCAGGTCATCTTATTGCTTCCTCCACTTCCGCACCATCGATTCGTTAATGTTGAATTATCTCGCTGCTGCTCCATTCCGGTGTCCTACTGCGTGACTGATAGCCTTGAGTTTAAACTATGCGTCGTAAGCGTGTCTCTTGAAAGGTGCCATTTTGGGGTCTTTCTACACACACACACACACACACACACACACACACACACACACACACACACACACACACACACACACACACACACACACACACACACACACACACACACAAGTGGTGTGGGACTGGAATTCACTTTTACTGTTTTTACCACTGCTACTTCGGCGACGTGCCCACACACACACACACACAAATGGAAATGAAAATGCATTCTTCGTGCAGTCATATATCCCAGCATGCACCGCGCGCTACTTCTTCTACGGGAGAAAATGGAGTCAGTGGCTGCTCCCCGTAGTTGCAAGACCTCTTGCGGCTCAATATAGATGCATATATAAGGCGCACAGGATTATAAGGCACACTGTCAGTTTTTTAGAGGATTAAAGGCTTTTAGGTGCGCCTTATAGTGCGGAAAATACGGTATATAGCTGCATGGATGATATGGCACAAAATTATTGTTGTAATTTTTTTTAGAGACCTATTGGGACATTAATCAATATAGCCGAAAGTTGATTTTCTTTAACATCATAGACAGTGATACTTAGACAATTTATCAGCGGAATGTGTACAGGTAGCAGACTTTTTAACTCCTCAATATAAGGTTGTGTTCACATCCTAGACATTCACCATTTCATATAGAAATCTGAAGAACCCAGAAATGTTTCACATTTAATGAGCCGAGATTTAAGAACTATGATTCCTCAACAACTGGTGGGACTACCTGTTGCAGCTCGGCTCAGCATCCATGGACTGGAGTGCATGAACAACCACTTTACTCTGTGTGCGTGCGCCATTATTAGCATGTATTGTCCAACACGGGATTTACCCTCCCCAACCTGAAGGTGTTAATGTGTGAACACCAGACTGAGCTGCTGTGTCACTATTTTCAGAGAAATTACATGCAATTGAGTGAGAGAGAGTGTTTGTAACCGTGTGTGTGTGTGTAATTTGATTGCTCATCAGTGATTGAGCCTCCTGGAATGTGTTGATCTCCTGATGACTGGCCCTTCTGGGGTGAAAGTGACGCTGCCATCTGCCGCAGCAGGAGCACAGTTTAGCCATGGCAGCCGTCAGTGATTGACGGCACCCTGGCGCCTGGCAGGAATGCCTCTTTGAGACCTAAGATCATGTCAATGTGGCCACGTATTTGGGTCAATATATATTTAAATCCATTACGTTAATCTGGCTCACTAGCCTCCATCATCCTGATACATAGTCACGTATTATATCCATGTTCTTTCTACTTTCAGTACTAATGATTACTACAATACGGAGAGAAATGAGACTGTGAGAGGGTCATTAAACATTTTCTCCTTGCTGGAACCTCCTTTCTTTCTTTCTTTCTTTCTTTCTTTCTTTCTTTCTTTCTTTCTTTCTCTCTTTCTCTCTTTCTTTCTTTCTTTCTTTCTTTCTTTCTTTCTTTCTTTCTTTCTTTCTTTCTTTCTTTCTTTCTTTCTTTCTTTCTTTCTTTCTTTCTTTCTTTTTTTTTTAAACCATCATACAATGATAAATAAACATTATAGAGGAAAAATAGATCACCTATTATATAACCTAATTACTCTGAAACAGCTCTATAAAAGTTGCAGACTATTTAATCTTTTTTTTTGTCCTCAAAGCAATCGTAAAAATAGCAACATTTACTATTAGTGGAGTAGCATACTGTGTATGTAAACAAAGATGTACAGGTGTTCGTTTTTTTAATTGCATGTTTAGGTGGTGGTGGTGGGTTTATTATGTTATTGTATGTATATAATATATGTATTTTAACCTTAAACTTGGACCCCAGGTTTAGCCACTGTTGCCTTGGTAAGAAATTAAACCTTTTGAAATACAGGTGGTCCTCACTTAATGACAGTGTTACGTTCCAAGGGGTCTGCCGTTAAGCCAGTTAGTCATTAACCGAAACACCATCTCTCCCGTACAGTATTTGTATACATATCGGCCATTTGTGCAGTGCTATTTTACATTTTTTTCCTGTAATGTTTATATTTGCATGAATATAGGCCAGTTATAAGCGTGGGTAAGCGTGTACAATACATACTTACAACTCCACTGCCAGTGCATTCCGCGCATATTTTAATATTATCATAAGCCCGTCGTGACCCTGAGTCATCGTTAAGTGAGGACCACCTGAAAGCAGTAAATGTTGAGGTGGACAGTGATAAGAGCACTGAGCTTTCAGACATCTTGCTGACATAGAAAGTCAAAATCATAGAAGGGTACTTCCATCGAGACAAGTCTACACATGGTGAGTCAGGATGAAAGCTTCTAATTTTGTCCATTAAAATATGGCTTCAACCCTATCATCAGATTCCAAATTTGTAAGTGATTACCTCAAAAATTGACAAATCTGCTTCAGGTCAAAACTGCTCTTGTCAGTTTTGAGAATCAAAAAAATGGGGCATACGCAAACACCCGTCAATGGCTTTGACTTGGTTTCCATGGTTACAAGAGATGCAGCTTCTCTGTAAAGTAAAACCCGCATATTCACATCCCTGTTGTGACATTACCAAACCACCAGATTAGCTTGAATACATGTAGAGGTGTCTTTCTGACAGTGACCTGCCAGACATACATGTTGCTTGTACATCTGTAACTGCGGTTCGATTCATGTCATGAGACAGTATGAAGGTGTAAGGGACTGGTGCTGAATTCAAAACAAGTGGGAAACACAAGAAACTTTATGTGTTCAGGACAGCATGAGATTGTGGCTATAAACACTACGATTCCCTTTATGTGAGACATTGGGCCATCCGCTTCCCTGATGGTTGCAGATTTTGTGGGATGATGTTTGATTCTGCATCTCAGACGTTGGGTGGTCTGAGTGGAGAGAAGCTGTTGCATGATGTATTCAGGTGTCTCACTGTTGAGCTGATGTCTGTTCTCCACCACCGACGCTCGAAGAAAAAATTAAAAAGCTGCAATTATGTACCTTTTTTGAGGGACTTTATAGCAACATTGTACAAAGGAACACCTGCTAAGGAACCCAAGATCTTCCAAGAGATGTAACCTTTTTAACCTTTTTTGTCTCAAGGGCGCACAGTCTGGGCTCCCCCCAGTTGTCTGCAGGGTTCTCAAATCTTGGTGGTTGTATGTTCAGACAATGAAGTTGACTGGTTGTGAACTGTTGGACAAATCACCATCTTCTCTGCTGATTAGGCTATCCAATGGAGAATTTGGAATAGAATTTTTAAGAAAAATTTGGATCAAACTTTTTCGACATTCAAACGATTTCTGACATTTTATGTACCTTTATACAGAATTTATTAACTGATAAAGCGAAGAATCAACCGTTACATCGAAGATGATTATGCTCATATCCCCAGTGCAGCAAATCGACAAATCCAGTTATTAAAACCATTTTATACGGAGGAGTAATTTCCAGGTCAGTCTGACAGGACAGCGTGCGGTGACTCTTGATGTGTCCACTTGTGTGATGGTGCACACAGCCCATGCCTGTGTTGTTGGTGGTGTGTGCATCTGCATGCACACGGCCGTGTCACTGTCTGAAGACCACACAGAACAGATGTTCTGACAGTCAGCCTTCATCATTTCCCTCACTCTAATCCTTTATGCAACATTTAACCCTGGTGGCCTCCAGTGGCAGCAGCAGTGGCTGCTGGGTAATTATACTGCACAGCAGGAAACAAATGGTGTGTATGTGATTATGCTGTGTTACACCAGTGTGAAAGATGGAGATGGATTTATCTGGACAGAAATATCAGTGACAATAATCCCACCTGATTGCACCGGATGTCAAGAGGATGCAGGTGTTTTGTTTCTGAGCAACGTCGAATCAGTGTGTGTGCGCATGCGCACACCGACTGTGGGGTGAGACACAAACCATATGTGATATATGACCACAGGTGATTGTTCTGTCAAACAATATTCGTAGCTTCATCAGAATTACAAAAGAGCAGCATCTGGCCAATATAAATAACCCCTGTGGTTACTGCAGATTAAACACACTTTTAACCTATTCAACATACGGAGTTGCTTCAGGCAATTATTGCAATATAATTGAAAAATATACACGAAATTGTAATTCTGCAAATATATACGTTGTGTGGTTGTAAATCATGCTGTAGCCCAGAATATTGACATGAAAATCTGCAAATGAAATGCAGAAATAAGTTTAAAAAATATGTAAAATTGTGTGTGTGTGTGTGTGTGTGTGTGTGTGTGTGTGTGTGTGTGTGTGTGTGTTTCTATAAATATATTTTTTTCTTTACTTCAAGATGACTATCTATCTCTCTATCTCTCTATCTCTCTCTCTCTCTCTCTCTCTCTCTCTCTCTCTCTCTCCTTCACAAGCTGACAGAATTAAAAATAAAGACACAACATGTTGGGAGTAGGAAGTTGGTAATTAATCTGACTTTTTATGTGAAGTTCATTGAAATTCTTTCTACATGGTCAAACTTAGAACACACACACACACACACACACACAGGAGGTGTGCTTGAGGTTGTTGACGTGCTAGGTGTCACCCACTGGTCTGCTATTCTTAGATCAGTCCCGTGCAGCTCTGCACTGCCACTTCACTGGAAACACAGGTCTAGGAAGGTGTAAGGAGACAGGGCAACACACTTTTTAAGAACACACACACACACACACACACACACAGTAAAGGGGGAATTCCCCAGCGTGTGTGCGCGTGTGTGAGTGAGACTGGGTGAGCAAGCTTCAGTTACAGCAGGAGAGATTCCAGCAGATGACTGGACCTCTGACTGAAGGTCACTTGGGAGGACATTTAGAAGTGCGTGCGTGCGTGCGTGCGTGCGTGCGTGCGTGCGTGCGTACATCCAAACCACAGCTGTCATAAAAAGTATAAACAGCAGTAGAACAATCATCAAACGGACACAGCATGGATGTAGGAATGTGGGTGTGATCTTTTGACCCTGCCCTGCCTCTTGTAGCTTGTAATTAACCTTCCCGTGGCCCATACAGTTTACTCTTGAATCAGTGAGTGGGAGGGGATTTAATGGTTAAACCCACCTTGAGTGGCTCCCTGGGGGATGAATATTTGTGCATTCATCCGTTCATTTTCTGCACCACTTATCCTTTACAGAAGGTTGTGGGGGTAGCTACAGCCAATCATAGCTGGCACTGGGCAAGAGGTGGGGTTTCACTTGTCTGTCGCAGGCGGCACCTTTGGAGTTGATCCTGCTTTGGTATGAATTTGAAATTCTTTGTATACAAAAAGTTAATATTGTATTTTTCTCTCAACATATTGGGGGTTAAAATGTCAGGTTCTGCAAGTGCCTCCCACCTTAAGATCGAAGTGGTGGCAATTCTGCCAACAGCAGACAGATGCTCAGGTGTAATTAGCTTAGGAGCAGGGACTTCCTGTGGTCAGCCTCGCTCAACAATGCCTGCCCCACTATTAATGAAGTAGCCAAGACTGGCATTTTCTGTTCCACCAAACAGCAGGAGCCTCAGTGTCTCCTCTAATGCTCACCACTGGCGGCCATGTGACCAAAACACCAGTCTTTTCCAGGAACACATGGATTAGCTCTTTGTTATGATGGTTGGGATGGGGTAAAGCTGAAAATCACTGCACAATTAACTGTTCAAATTCAGTTAACATTAATGGGTTAATTTCTATTGCTTGGTTTTTGGGAAAATGTGATAAAACATCAAATAACTGATTTCAAATTCACTGTCACTGGTTTGTGTCTCAACTCCTTTATTGTAAAGCAAGCAATTACCTGTAAATTGGCAAAAAAAAAAACAAAAAAAAAACAATAATGGTCTATATAAATACATACATACATACATGGAGTCCATTCTCATCTTGCAGTTTGAAGGGCTTGCGCTCAGCAGATTTCATTCACGTACTGTTGCACTCAAACACACTCAACACTCATTGTGACAGAGCTGCTATGCAAGGTGCCAACCTGGCCGTCAGGAGTAACTCAGTGTCTTGGCATTTGGGCATGCAGACAGAAAAAGACCGGAATCGGACAGACGTTCCCATTGGCGGAACACTCATTCCACCAACTGAGCCATAGCCGCCCATAAATAGCATCAAATTAGCGTATTAGTGTTCCTAAAACCCTCAAAAACTCAATTAAAATCAGCCTTAAAAATGATAATTTATGAGAAAAAAAAATCATAAAAATCTGCAAGAGACTATCAGAGAAATCAACTCAGAAATCAACAGTGAGTAGCTGCTGGAACATTCATTGGAAATGAGTGGCAGGAAATGAGCAAAAAACCGAGGACAACTAGGAACAAAACTTTATTTAGTTTTAGACAATGGGAAGACTTTGGAAAAAACAAAATGAGCTTTTCTGACTTTTATGCCGCCTGTATAATCCTGAGAAGGCCTGATGCTCTGTGGCCCACCGAATTAAGAATATATATACAAGAAACACCTCATGGATGCACTGGGACACATTCCCAGTGATGTATCCTGGGGTCATTGGGTTTTTCGCATCTCGCAACATCATATACCCTTGCCCAAGCAACCCAGCTGAGGTTGATCAAGTCCTGACTTGCGTCGCGGTAGCAATCCATGGATCCGTCCTTTTTAATCCACTCATTGGGTGGTCTTCTCTGCGGCTTCTCTTGCGGATGTAATTGCCCTCTTTCTTGCTGCTCTAACAATGCCTTTTGTATAAGGCGTGATTCTGCATCCACTGCTTTTCAGTCTTTCCACTTCCTTCCTGTCCTCACCTCGATGCCGGCTGATAACATATTACATTCCCTGGAGTCTCTGTACTGTAGGGCTTCTCTGGTGCGAACCACCATAAACTCTTCAGCGAGGCCACTGAAAAGTAGCTGCAGGATGTTGCTCGTCCCATAGAGTGCAGCGCTGGTGAGGCTGTATGGGAGGCCCAGACACTTTCAAAGAAAGCCACTGAGCTTCCGTTTGAGGGACTCAACTGCTGTCATTGGAACTGCATAGATCAGCAGGGGCCACAGGATTTGGGGAAGGATAGTATGCTGGCTTTAACTCTACCAGGCAGGCCAGACTTGTGAGCCATGTTCCAAGTTTTGTGCTGTACTTCGGGATGCTGGCTGAGTCTTTAATGCTGGAATTGGAAGAGTTTCCCTAAGCTCTTGACAGGTGACGGCTGGAATGACAGTTCCTGAGATGGAGAACTGGAACGTGTCAATTTCCCACTCTCCCCTTCTTTAGCACCATGGATCTGGAGTTGGAGGGCTTAGAACTCATCCTTGCCCAGGCCATGAGTGTCTTGAGCCCTTGTAGGATCCACCTGCACCCTGGGACCAATTTTGTTGTAACAATGAGGTCGTCCATATAGGCTCTTATCGGGAGCTGTTGTACATCTGACTTGGTCAGGGATCGTCTGAATTCCACCTCAGCTGACTTGTCCACCATGTTCATGGCTAGCACGAAAAGGATGACCTAGATGATACAGCCTGTTATTCTTCCTTTCCCAATGCGATGCCAGTCTGGTGTTTCTGACATGATGGAGGTGAGAAGCTAGCATGACAAGTTTGTGGGGTATGGACTCATAAGCATTGTCCACGTCCAACCACAAGACAGCTAGGTTGTCGCTGTCGTCATGGGCCTTGCTGATTAGCTGTGTGACGACTCCAGTGTGCTCCAAGCAGCCAGGTGCTCCAGAGATGCCGCCACTCTGTACTGATGGGTCAATAAGGTTGTTTTTCGAGGAGAATCTCTGTCAGTCTTTGTGAGACGATGCTGAAAAACACCTTCCCTTAAACACTCAGGAGTGAGATGGTTCGAAATTGGTTGATGTCTTTCAAGTTCTCCTCTTTGGGGATTCATACTCCCTCAGCACACCTCCACTGGTCAGCAACTTTTCCCCTTCTCCAAATCACCTCCACAGGTGTCATAGAAGCTCTGGGCAGTGCTTGTATACCAGATAAGGAATGCCACTGGGGCCAGGAGCAGATGCTGAGTGGGCCGCTGTGATGATCTCCTCAACACCCTTCAGGCTTGGCTTCTTCAGGTTGAACTCTGTTATTGGAGGGGTGGGGCTGATGAGAGCTTTGCTGGGTTTCAGTTCCTGCTCTCTCAGGGGATCGCTCACTGTATCCTGGAAGAAGCGATTCACTTGCTCTTTTGAGCACTCAAGCTGGCCACTGCGCTTGCCCCCGAGCAGTTGTTTCATAAAGACAAAGGGATTTGCAATGAAGGCTGCTTGCGTTCTCGCTCTCTCTCTTCCCCATCTTTGATACCACTTTGCTCAGTGAAGGCTCATCAACTTCTGCCGCAGGATGTTTTGCAGTTGTGCTAAAGGTAGCTTATCCTTATCTGTAGCAGTCTTGTACTGCTTCTTTAGAGTGTGAAGCTCCCGGCACAGGTGGTGTATCTTGGTGGCTCTGCGGTTCATTTCGTAGGAGGTGGGCTAGGATTTCCCTCTCTCTACTTGCCCAAATCCTTCCATGGTATAGCTGAAGATGATGGTGGTCATCATTTGGAGTCGGCTGTCAGCATCTCTTTTGGCTGTGGCTTGGATGATGTTGGACACATTCTCGTCAAACTGCAGCCACTTGCTTGCTTGCTGAGGGCCACTTAATCCGCTGCTGCAGAATTACGCTGCTGGGATTGGGAGGCTCAGGTACGTGGATGGACTGGGCCCTGGTCAGGTTGCCTCCTGGCCAGGCGCCTGCTGCGTCTCACCAGGTAGAGGACCTGTGCAATGTACCTCATTCCCCTCGCTCCAATCATTTGATTCTGGTCTGATGTATTTTCAGGCCACAGTGGTTCTTGCACAGCTTTCCGCAAATACATGTCCCGTTCGTCGTCTGTCCGTTTGCATGGGTTGTCAACCTTTGTTCCGTCAGATTGGAGATCTCACCACCCCTCTCCGGATCTATTGGGAGTATCTCTCTGTAGGGCTTTCCATAGCTTGTTTGGGTTCTCTCTCATGACAGGATAGGATGCTAAGCCAAACTGTCCATGGTGCTGTCTTTCTGTGCTGTCAACCGTGTCTCTAGCAGTCGACCAAACTGTTCTTGGTTGTCACCTAGTCTGTTCCTGGGGGTCACTGGCTGTGCCAGACAATTAAAAATTAAGGGAAAAAAGAGCCCCCATTTGTGCAGTTAAATGGATTTGGGGATAAAGATGGCGGTCAAAGTAAAAGCTCCTGGATGATAACGGCTAGTTGAGCAGCCAACAAATTGCTCTGTCTGCATTTGAGCCGATCCGCCCGTGTATTATAAATCAGAGTTGCAGGAAGTCACATGATAGCAGCACATTTGGCAGTTTTGAACAGATTGATCTGTTTTTGACTTTGGAGGCAATAGAAGGCACCCGTTGTCCCTCACTGGGACACACATTTTATGTTTTGAAGATAACAATTGCCTTGGCACCTGCCACCTCTGGCAAGCAAGTGCGGATGACCTGCGGGATTTGGCGCTGAACACGTATCTTCTTCTTCTTCGTCTTCTTCTTTTGGCTTTTCCCTTCAGGGGTTGCCACAGGCGCTGAACATGTATACAAGTTTAAATTAAAACATACAGTTAAAAAAATGTTTAAATAAGCATTCGTCATCTGGAATTATGTAAAGGATGTAGTCAGAAGGTAGAGATAGCAGAAGGTATTCCTGTGGATTTACTTTCCTGCTTGAAAATCTCAGACACTTGTTTGAATGCAGATTGTCTGACGTCTGGATCAGTCATGTTTCTTTCTTCTAAATATGTTGAGGTATTTCATGCACATTTTCTGGCCCAAAGTATCTTTCTTGTCTAACACACACGGCAAGAATCAATCGTCAGACGTTGTGAGACAGAATTATAAACCTGATGAGGTGAAATGGAAACATCAGGCAAGACTGGTGTCATTTGCATGCAATAACCGAAAAGGCACATTAGAGAATTGATCAATCATTGTTTGAGGCTGGAATGTGCCTGTGCCTGTGTGCTCGCGCATATATGCGAATGTGCGGGTGCGCATATATGTGTATGTGCGTGCAGCCACACATGTGTGTGTATACATACTTGAAAGTCTAGTAGACTGGAAAAAGCAAAGCTACATTGTGTGACTGATGGATGGGAACAGTACGCACATGCACACACACACACACACACACACACACACACACACACACACACACATTCTCTGACCTCTTGCTCTCTCCCCATCCTCATTCTCCCCCTGGTCTTCCTAAAGTTACTCTGGTGTTCCCTTGCCCAGTTTCAGTCTAGTTTTCAGTGCTCGCAGTGGGATTAGTGTGTCCTATGTGATTATCTGTCTATTAATAGCTTCCTTTAAGGCTGTTCTCATGCCCCTATAGAGCAGAGCGGCAGGATGGAGAGCCCACCCCCAAATCCTGCAGCAAATGATTACTGTAATGAAGTGCAGCGCTGCACATGCATGCACACACACACACACACACACACACACACACACACACACACACACACACACACACACACACATACACATACACACACATACATATTTACATGAGCACGACTGAAAGTCACTGTCAGCAATCAGAACTTGTCATTCCAACACTTTCATTCTCCAGCAAACCCTTTTGTATGAGTTTAAGTCATTGAAGGTTTTGTCATCGAGCCTGTCTATGAACTCTCTTGGTTACTATTCTATGCTTAAATAAGACCTTTTATTTGTGTGATTAAAGAATGAGAAATATAGTGACACAAAACACAAGAAACACCCATATAAATGAATGATAAATGGTCTCAAAAGGGCAAAAATCCTTTACAATTGAAAATAAACAAATAGATTAAAAAAATAAAGAAAACTAAAGATATCAGGAAATTAGAAATAAAACCCATGAAATTGAAAGCTATTCATTAGTTAGTTGGAAACTACCTTTAACTTTTACTGCTGCCATTTCAAGAAACAAAATGGCTTATCATTTTGAGCACAATTTTTCTGTTTTCCTTGACCTTTTCATGAGTAACTTTCATGAGAGTGTCCTGTCACACTGGTAGGTCACCTGACTTTTTAGCTCCCACAGCCAGCAACTGAGGATCAGGTATTCTTCCTCCAGGTCGTAATTTGCCGTCTCCCCAAGGTTGAAAATCTTCAACACTGGTTTTGCCTGTATCTCAATAACGATAACGAATGAACACGTGTACCGCACCAGACCAATTTCATTGAGCCAAAGTTTAAGTACTGATGCTTTCTACAGTCCCTCTAAGGTTTGGGTCGATGTTAGAAAATACATTTAATTCTTATGTTGGCCAAAAGGGCATTTAATAATCCAGACCCAAAAAATCATACAAATGACTATAAGGATAAAATTAGAATGTTCACTATCTAAGGGGTCAAAGGCCATTTTCCATCAGGTGACGTAACAGTTTTCTGGCTCTTGGTTGCTTTCAGACCTGATGAGGCTCTCAGTCGGACAAAAACAACAAATATTGATTTCACCCTCCGTAAACTCAAATAATGGAAAAAAAAAGGAAATTATTCTTCAAGGAGAGGTCAATGGCAGGGCTCTTTTGTCTTTTAATATTACAGGGGTTTCTTCGACGTGCCCAGGTTGGAAACTCCAGCCAGGTTGTGAAAAGTTGAATTAAAGAGGGCCTGTGTTGTCAGAGCACGGAGCAGAGATTTGAGCCTGTGGAGTCCAGGACTCCTGCCAGTCTGTCGGGGGTTTCGGCTCTTTTTATGGACAGAGCATGGAAAACATGTTGACTGTAATCGCTCAGAATGTGGCTGATGAGGTGATTTGTGGTTTGCTTTCCGGGACTGAAGCTTGTCTTGCTCTCTGATGATCAGAAAAAGAGCAAATATTGATTTGCCAGTGTAGGTAGTTACAGTGCATTGAAAATTTAGCTTAGTGGACAGAAAAAAAAGAAATGTTATCAAGTATTACAATTTGATACTTGATGAGACACATCAATCAGTAAAAACTGTAATGCATTAATATGAGCATGGTGATGCTGCTATAGGCAAAGGTCAGTTATCTGTCCAGATTAAACTCTCCCTCCAGCCCAGGACAACCCCCACTCCCCTATCCCCACCCCCTGACGCAGGTTCCACTACCCACCTCAAGTAAACTCCAAGTGTGTGTCTTTATAATAACCCTGATTTGACACAAAGTGTTTGATCACATTTTAGCCCGTTGATCAATATGGATCAATCAGTCAATGGTTTCAATTTGAAGTGACTGATCGATCTGTCAATGGTTCAAAGTCCAAAAACGTAATTTGTTGCCAGAGGGCAATTACGTGTCAGCATAAAAGGGCCGTTTCCCATTCACTGGAAAAGTTTCCCCTTCATTTCTGTCAGTTGACATTCAGCTGAAAATGTGACAGAATTCAAAAAGGCAATCGAGCACTTTGAAGTTAATTTCAGATGCGCGCACACAGACACACACACTCACTGAAACACACACACACACACACACATGCAAACAGTTACTGGTGCCTTTGGAGGGGCTTATCTCTTACATAATGGCCAGTCCTGCCGGGAAGGGGGAAAAAAATGGCATCATGGTTAAGTTGCGGTGATGAGTAGAAGAGCTGAGGGTCTCCCTGGAGCTGTGAACTCCCCATGACCCCACTGCCATGTCGACCCTTGCGGAATCAGAACGAAAGGCACCTGTCTGCCTGGTAGTGGTCTGTCAGCTCAGCCTGGATAATGAGGGCCATCACACCACTGAGCTCAGAAGGAAGGTGAATTAGTAGAAAGATTTGTGCTTCACCTGAAACCTGCCTTGCTTTCTCCCAGCAAGAATTTTTATTTCAAATTGAATCTACCATTTAAAATTCTAATTTGGAGTGCTCTATTACACCACCTTCTATAAAAAAACAGACACAATGAAATGTAATACAGCCACGAACTGTCCTGGGTGTTTATTTGATTAAATGATGATGTCATACATCGCTAGACATATCTGTGATCCCGGAATTTAAATAAATGCTTTGAATTAAATCTAAACAGCCCGAAAAATATGTGAAAGGAAAACCAGGAATGTGGACAAAATTAGCGTTCAATGGACCAAAACAACAAAATGACCTGACCATTGGTTGAAAATCCCTGGAAATTTGGGGAAAAATAGAAAAAACATGGCTATACAAAATACCTGATTTTTAAATATTTGTTCATCCCTGTCACCATTCCTGTTTCTGTAGATAAAAATGACAATCATTTTTGGGCAACTTACTGCCGGTGTTAAGTGAATATATTCGGTTTACTTACAAATAAACAGAAATAATTAATAATAATGATTAATAATTCAAATCCTGATTTATGGTTACGAACTAAACAAAGCAGAATCTAAAGAAAACATTTCCTACCAATTATGGAAATGTTTCACATTAAAATTGAATGCTGGTGGAGATTATCACCATCCCCACTGTGGCCTGAGATATGTGAAATTCTGTTTTTTATCTTTTTTTTTTTTCAGGGAAGAAACTGTTCAAAATACCCACAGAAATGGTTTTCAAACTGCTATATCTTTAAGGACAAAGTGAAAACTATTTTTGGTTTTCATTCTTTAATTGATGATGATTATATATAGCTTAAAGTCAATTTTGCATATCTTGTATTAGGTAGTAATACATGTACAGCACACAATATTTTGACTACATCCTCCTTTACTTCAGTCCTATCTGAGTCTGGTACCTAGAGTACCGACCTCTGCAGGAGCACCGGTCATATTCATTATGGTGACTGACATCCATCTCTGTTGGGTGTTGCAGACGTGCCGGCACCGGAGCAGCCGGAGCTGTTCCTGAAGAAGTTGCAGCAGTGCTGTACTGTCTTCGACTTCATGGACACGCTGTCGGACCTCAAGATGAAGGAGTACAAGCGCTCCACGCTCAACGAGCTGGTTGACTATGTGACCGTGAGCCGGGGATACCTGACGGAGCAGGCCTACCCAGAGGTTGTCAAAATGGTGAGTCTGTGAAGCACTGCAGGGGCATCATGTCAAGCCAGGTGCTGAACTTGGTCATATATTGTTGGCAGGATGCCCAGAATTTTAGAATCTCAGTGACATACGAGCATGAAAGTATACCACCTGAAATATAATGGAAGACAGAAAGGCCAAACAAACGAGGACAGTCATTACACACTAGGTTTTGAGTTGCTTAATAGCATCATGAAAATGATAAACACAATTCACATTGATATGTTTGTCACCTGGATACATGAAGGTGACTAACCTGTAAACAGAAGAAGACAGCAACACTAGAATTTTTAGAACAAGACCACCATCAGTGCGACACTACCTGGTTGTGTCCCATTGGACCGAACACTGGCCGCCATTAGTTAGCTGCCTATCTACTGCTCTCAATGAAATGGGAGAAATGTCCAGTTGGAAATAAGAGTTGGATGGCTGTTTGGTTTGGCCTGTTTGCAGACTCCTCGAGTCACATGTGACTTGTCATGTGACTTGTGATTCTTGATCCGCTTTTAAGTTTGTTCTCTTCTTTACCGTTTGACCCCACCAATTCTTTTTTTTTACTTTACGCCATGTTTTGTGATGCCAAACCAAAGGAGTATCTGCTGTCTGGTGGTTTAAGATTTGGGACAGACAACCTTCGTGTGTAGAAGCAGCTGTTTTGCTGTTTCTGGAGGGAGATGCATTGAACCCCCCCCCCCATCATCATCTTTTATGTTGACCGACATACATTCCCCTTGCCCCGCCATCCCACTTCCAAACAGGACGAATGGCCCACTGAGCAAATCGCTATTTCACACTTGGACAACATCAGCATCAGTCCAGATGAGTGACAGCTCTGCTGTTCAGTCAGCTGTTGTCTTCACTTCACCGACCCCCTTGCAGCAGCTGATCCCCCCCCCCCAACTTGTCCACTTATCCCCCCCCAACATAAAAACCCAAGCTGGTGTTTTATTACCTGCACTCCCTTAGCTGTCTGAACAAACAAACCATGAAACAACCCTTGACGCTCTGAAGGTTCTTCACACCTGCGTAATGCCGATGTCGAACAGTGCAGTGAAGATAACTGCCAATCATGTTGGCTCCACTGCAGACGCTTAGCGGCCCCCGTACCATTTTCCCACAATAAATAATATCCATGCTGACAAGTACGCAGAGCACTCAGCAGCTGCTGACCTTATGGCATGAAGTACAAAATACAGTCCTGTCTTTACAAACAGCCAGGGAGAATTCCAATGCGTGGACAAGAGGGGTCGCTGCAGCAAGGCTGCATGAGTGTTTGTTTTATTTGGACTCCTCATTTCCCTACCAAACTGTCCAGTCTGAAAACTCTGCTGGTATCTGATGAAGAGGATTTTGCTCAATGTGTTACCCGTTTTTAATTGGTCCATAAAACAGTGTGAAATACAAACAAATCAAAAGAAATTCGAGGGATATACCGGACTGCAGGAGGGTTAATGATGTCTGAAGTCAATGAGCCTACCTAATCTCAGGTCAGTATAGTGGACCCCATCACTGTGAATCCCTGAAGGGGTGTGGTGTGTTGCCATAACTACCCCACTACACCAACATCGTCGGTTGATTGGCCAGCCAACCCTGTGTGTTATCAGATATGGATTTGTTTGCCACGCAAACAATTCCTGATACTTACTGATGAAGACATACTGGTATTGATGGATTGGCTTTTATTCTTTATGTTGTAGATTCTGCTTGCGACAAGCATAGTATAGAATGTACCGTTTCTGTTTTAAGACCTCATTTAAGGATTTCAACATGAATCTGAGCGATTCCTGCTGTGTTTCAGCAACTTAGGCCTGGGTTGTCACTGAACTGTCCAATTAAAGTGTGTGCGTGTGTGTGTGTGTGTGTTGCCCCCTAGGTGTCTCACAACATATTTCGGACCCTCCCCCCCAGCGACAGTAACGAGTTTGACCCTGAGGAGGACGAGCCCACACTCGAGGCCTCTTGGCCACACTTACAGGTAAATGATAGTCTGTGAGTTTAAGTGTGTGTGTGTGTGTGTGTGTGTGTGTGTGTGTGTGTGTGTGTGTGCGCGTGTGGCTTTGTGTATGTGTGTATTTGCTTCTAGGGTTGGGCAGTCCAGGTTTAGACCCTTCTTGTCTCTCACCCCCCCTCCTCAGGACTCCTTTAGAAATGAGATGCAAATCTCAAGGAGAAGCTTCCTGGTAAATCCTTCTTTTTGTTTCTTTTTCCGTTTCGTCTCATTTCCCTGACTTTCATTTCTCCTCAATTGAACCTGAGTCACCACCTGCCCCCAGACACCGGGCCACAGGGGCGGGTTTTCTTTGCCCTGTTCCTCCTTAACTTCCTGATCTTCCTGTGCCTCTTGTGACCTTTGACCCCTGCCCCAGACCAGTCCCAGTGTTGACGGGGTTTAGAGGAGGCAGTCTTTACTTCGTGACAAACTTGCAGCGGGAAGATTGGTGTGATGGACGTCTCGGGGGGGGGGGGCTTGTAGAGGCGGAGCCATGACCAGAAAAGAAATGGGATTGGAAAATAAGAAGACATAGCATGGCTAATGATCTGGATTGACAGACAGAAAATAACAGATTAAATTTAACTCAGAAAACCCTGAAAGTGACTAAAATTTTCTCTTTCAATGAATGAAAGAATACATCTGAAAGAGGTGGATCAAAATAAGTTACTGATATTTAACATTTTTGTAATTGTGACCCTAAAGTTCACTAGGCTGTAATGAATTGGGAAAAAATCTAAATTTACTCAAAGGTAATGGGTATTTTAGCGTAGTCTGACGTATGAATCTGTGAGTTAAAAAAAAAAAAATCCTGTAAAATTATTGATAAGAAATTACTTCAGGTAGTGGTATGACAGTTTGCGGAAGATTCCATGAAAACTAAAAGCAAAAAATCTGAATTAGAACATTTAGAAATAAAAAATTCTTGAACTGTTTTAATGACGTTAAAATTATAATGTCTTTAAATATGACACCTCTACACGGATGTCCACCAATCTTCAATCACAGCTCTTAAAGTTTTATTTTTTCTACTTTGAACGCCCGGCGCAGATTCAGTGTTGACCTCCTCCTCTCCGTCCGTCTCCTCTTCCTCAGTTGGTATACGAGTTCTTCATCCGGTTCCTGGAGAGCCAGGAATTCCAGCCCAGCATTGCCAAAAAGTATATAGACCAGAAGTTTGTCCTACAGGTGAGTCTCCCTTAGCCTCTGTAATACACCCCTGGCTTCCCCCACTGCTGTGTCATCTTCCACTTCCCATCTGTCCCTTTCCAACAGCTCCTGGAGTTGTTCGACAGCGAGGACCCTCGAGAGAGGGACTACCTGAAGACGGTCTTGCATAGAATCTATGGCAAATTCTTGGGGCTGAGGGCTTTTATACGAAAACAGATCAATAATATTTTTCTACGGTGAGTGGGCCAGCAGCGCCCCCCCCCCCAAAAAAAACAAAAAAAAACAATAAATTAAAAAAAATAACAGCACTTCGATAGTGCTGAGGTTTGGTGCCTAACTTCTTGTCTCTTGTCGGCAGTTTTGTTTATGAGACGGAGCACTTCAATGGGGTGGCTGAGTTGCTGGAGATTCTGGGCAGGTATGTAACCTTTTGCCCATGGGCACTTGCTGTTCTCTGCCCGTGAGGGGTTGAATGTGTGTGTGTGTATGTGTGTGTGTGTGGGGTGGTGGTGGGGGGGGGGGGTGATTAATTTAGCCAAAGACAGAGAAAATCTTGTGATTTTGAAAGTGCAGACGTACATGGGCTAGATCCTGCTTATCCATATATTTACTGAACATCAGTGAAATCAAATGATGTATGGAAGCATATCAGGATCATATTTAAATTTAAAATGGTTGAGCAGAAAGCTTTTTCATATCAGAATGTGGCAACATATTTTGACTCGTAACTAAAATTAGTAATAAGTTGGTCAAACTGCATTTTAATTTATGTGATTTTGGCCGATTTTCTTTGCTGCTTGTTTGTGCACTGGAATACAACACACACCTAGCTAATTACCTTATAGCTGAACGCTGAGACATGTTAGCATGGCACTCCCTAACTTTGTCACGCAAATCTCACAATTACAGAACCAGAGGGAATTACAGACAATTTCTGAATCGGATACCCGTGACCCAGTGGCTTGAACAGATTATAGACAGCGGAGTTCAATGCCCTGCCCTAATAGACACCATTATCAATTAAGTTCCCCTAGATAGGCTCTTGTCAGTCCTTCAACAACTTGTTGCAGTGGTTCCTGGAAGGGGATGTCCGGTCATCATTATCCCTTTTCAATGTGATGATGTGATCTAATGCATTTTCATTTGAATTATGATACCTATACGCTTCCATAATGGTGTGCCTTTTGCATTTCAGTTTACTTTCAGACTCCAATCATCATTTGATAAAAGGCTTATATTTTTCACACAATGTTTGAAAGCATCAGGAAAAGGGCAAGGCCTCTGGTAGAATTCATTGAGGATGTCCTCTGGGCTAAATTATAGCAAAAAAACTGTCTGGGAATGAGCAAAGAAAGTTGTAGCAAATTTGCTAAAATCCACATGGAATTCTGCAATTAATTCCCCAAAATGAGTGAAGAATTCACAAAATAGCTGAGAAAGAAATCTGTAAATTCTACCTGAAAAACAGTGAAACCAAGTCAGTCTACAAGTGGTTAGGAACTTCTTTGTGAAATTGATATTGACCAGAAAGAAGTACTGTAAAACCTAAATTATTTGTTCTAATTTGTGCCAAAAATAATCAAAAACCCATGAACACAATGAACCAAAATATAAGATTTGCAAGTAATGTGCCAAATAATCAGAAAAAAAAATCTTGGGCTTTTTGATAAACGTCCCAGTGGTCAGCTAAAGAAAGTTTAATGAATCACTTAAGGTGCTGCGGGCATAGTCAACACCTTCACATTGTCCAATATCACATTGTAATTACAACTATCAATGAAAAGTGCTGTTATTTTGGGGGCCAGAGGGTTAACTGCTTAACCTGCTCAACAGCTTAGCTTTTGTGACCTTTTTTTTTCCCCTGCTTTGAGACGTCCTCGAAACCCCCCCCTCTCCAAACCCTCACAATCCTCCCTGTGTGCCCAAGTGTCTTTTTATATCTGGTAGCTGTTTGACATCCAAGGCTCCGGGTCCCGACTCAGCAGCTGACAGTGCCGTATCTCCTCACACATCAGTTCCATCAACAGGCTCCCTTTTGTCTCCTGCTCATTGATCTCCCACCTCCTTCTCTCTCTCTCTCTTCCAGTATAATCAATGGTTTTGCTCTGCCCCTGAAAGCGGAGCATAAACAATTTCTGGTCAAAGTGTTGATTCCCCTCCACACTGTCAGGAGTCTGTCCCTCTTCCATGCACAGGTAACAAACGTGTGTGAATGTATGCATGTGTGGTCAATCGTCTCCTGCCATAATTTGTCTCTGGGTGACTGCCAGATGTTTATAAACCCTTTCATGGCCCATGCAGCTGTTCACGTCCGCTTATATGCTGGCGCTAAATGGATGCCATAGGTGACGGAACAGGTAGCCATCGACAGGTGACCCAGCTTCACCGACCACCAATATTAACCTGATTCAACATTTATCAGTTCCATGACCCACCCCAGCCATCAATGTTTGACTCGCAGAAACACCTAGTGTCTTGCTGTTGTCATGGCACCAGGACGCAGCCACACACACCACGGAAAGTGCAAATGTCCACAGTTGGTACCAGCTGCTACGTGGAGTCCATGTTAGATGATGCAGACATTTAGATGTTTTCCAAAAAAAAAAAGAATGAAACAAATGAGCCACATCAGGATGGATCAAAAGTTTTAGCCAGTGCTCATGACTAAGGGGCATCTATTCTGTTGAACAAAGCTCCATTTTTATGTCAGAAATCAGTCCAGGGGAGGTTTTTCAGTTGTTTCTCAGATCATGCCCACCATAGTGGATTGCAACTATACTCCATGAAGTCAAACTGCTTTTAGTCAGTGTGCAAGCAAGGGCAAAGAGGTCCGACGTCTTCATAAAAAACACGAGTCACGGGGAATACATTTTGGGGAGAAACTAGTGAACGAAAACCCAAATATAGTGGACACGTACCGTATCTACTTCAAGTCTCACCACTGTCTCCGGCCACTTCATTGGAAAAAATCGAGTGCCGACGACCTGCCAGGCAGCGGGCGGAAAATACACCCAGTTAGCAGCCGACCCCAGCGTTACAAAAGCGGTATTTAAGCGTCTAAAAAGAGTGCTTATCACCTGACAAGCAACTGGTTGCTGGTCTCAGATCAGAGTTCAGGACCAGAGGGGCTTCACCTCCGGCTGCCGTCACACAATCCAAAACTGGATGTGTGACGCCGGAACTCTCACAGTGCACCTCTGTTTGCCCGTTCCTTCTGACACACGCATTTTTTTAAATCATACTCAGGCTCTTTTTTTGGCCTTATTTTCTTCTTTTCGATCTACCTTAGTCATCATTTATACACCCCCGCCCCCCCAGTAAGTAAACGTGAAGTTTGACCTCGTTTGATAACTTTAAATATATCACAAAGCATTTGGCTGTGCTTTACCATGCCAGCAAAAACAGAGAAATTGATTCAATGCTTATTTGTGAAGAGTGATTATCTGAAGTCCAGTGGTGTGCGAAATCAGTCATCATGGTGTCCTCTGCTGTCCCCTGCAGTTGGCGTATTGCATTGTACAGTTCCTAGAGAAAGACCCAACATTAACAGAACCAGTGAGTATAAACATGCTTCCTTTATTACATATTAATACACACCAGTGATTCTCTGTGTCATCTGGAGGTTTGGGGAGGGGCATTACATGTTTGCACAGGAAAGTGGAACTTCAATCTTTGACTCCTCTATCATTTAAAACCCTGCTCTGATAGCGTTCAGCAAATCGCTATGTTCTGATTGGCCGATTTCCTCTGGTCACCCATTAGTTGATCATTTGCTTTTGAACCTAAAAATTGTAGAATTTAAAAAATCTAAAAAATGTTCTAAAGAAGACATTGAAGCCCCAGGGAGGGTATATCTTGTCACTTGACATGGATTTTATATTGGAGGGGATGATTTGATTTGTGTCCACCATTAAGACATGACTGATCAGCTGATCTGCGGAGTCTTCCTCTCATGTTTGCTCATGGAGGCGGCCTCCAACGCCATCTCCTGGCCAGACCAGGCCACATTAGTCTTATACAGGGAGCCAGACTGCAAGCCAACTGGATTAGTTCTATTAGCTATCATTAACAGACCTCTTCAGGTAGACAAGGGGTTAACATCGACATTTATAATCAGTGATAAACATGTTTGGCAATTATTATCTATAAAAGGTTAATTACAGTGAAACAGAAACCAGTTACTCATTTGAGCGATTGCTTACAGTCTTAAATTTGGCCAAAGGCAATTTTAATCAGATGAATTTATTGATTAATATTTTGATTATGAGTCAGTAACTGCAGTCCGATGACTTCTGTCCACTGGAAATTAATTCAATCTGCATGTGAAAGCTGCTAGCTGTAGTCTGGCTACTGTGTGAGATTTTGCCAATTACGTGAAGTTCACTATAGAATTTCCTCTTGTTGCACATTTATCAAATTTTGAAAATGAGAAAACCTCGCAAACGCACATGGAATTTATGGAATATCGTAGTTCTGACATCAGATCACCAATTAGGTGCTTCCAACCTCTCAGTCCCATCTGTCACAGTGTTATTTTGTGAAAATGAACAGCAGATTCTTTGGGAATGTGCCTCTGCCCCCCAATGTCTACAGGCAAAGACTGGATTGTAGAAGTGCTAGGAAAACAGTCCTAGAGAGAATCTGCAACCTTCATTTAAAGTTTAGCCCCACAAAACTCACTCATCACTCTTGAGACTGTGTGCACACACACACACAATCACGGGCTTTGCAAGTCAGCAGGTGCTACCAGCCCGTGTCACCAGTATGCAGTTGCATCGTGACCAGTTCGCCCCAGACTAGGGAAACATCCCCTGAGCACAGGCTGTGTTCTTCCATCTGATGAAATAGTCCATGTTAACACCGAACAGATATCGGCAAGCCCAGCCGAAGGGGGGTGTCACTTTTTTTTTCGGGTTCCCCAAAGTGGATGTGGAAGCAGGTGATTTGTCAGACATGGCGGGTTGGGGGGGGGATCAGTGTTTTTACAGATCTAGAACAAAAGGCTTATTGAAGCCTGTTCTCCGCCAGGGGCTTGTTACCGGCTGCGTGGCTTCTTTCTACCAAATATCTGGAAGCTTAAAGAGTGCTTGTGTGTGTGCGTGTGTGTCTTGTCCTCAGGTCATCAGAGGATTATTGAAGTTCTGGCCAAAAACCTGCAGTCAAAAAGAGGTGAGACTTTGTGTCCTTGTATTTGTGTTCGTGTTCATGTGCGCCGTAGCGTGCTAACACTTGTCACGCGGTGCCCCCTTGCAGGTGATGTTTCTAGGCGAGCTGGAGGAGATCCTGGACGTCATTGAGCCCACACAGTTCGTCAAGATCCAGGAGCCGCTCTTCAAACAGATCTCCAGATGTGTCTCCAGCCCGCACTTCCAGGTCTGTGACTGTTAATCTATTTTTACCATAGTAATAAACTAGAAGGGGCGCAGAATCAGCAGAATAGAAGGGGATAAAAGTTGAGAACATTTCCCTGTCAGAACCCTCTGTTTATGAAGTAATAAGTTGTACAATAAATGGTACCACGTGACAGATAAGATATCATTTTAGTCGTTTAGTCGTCTCACAAAGGGGAAATTCCACAGTTTATAGCCATGAACAAGCAGCTGATATGTCAAACATCAGTCTTCAAACAAAACTAATAATAAAAAAGCAAACACTGAGAGTGAATTAAAAAAAGATTAGTGTGAACAAAGAAAGACAAAATTTGTTTTGGTGCAAGAAAAATGATAGGAGAATAAAAAATGATAACCAAAAAATGTTAAATATACAACTTACGCTGATATGTAGATTCATCATATTGTCATAGTATCATGTTAAAATGTATGTAAAATGCTGCAGTACTGCACTGTCATATCAGGTAATACTGAGACCAGAGTGGGAATAATCTTGCACAAGAACATGAAGATTCAGTGATGCTGAATATTGTTATTACACATTATGTTAATGATACTTATCAGTCCTGGCAGAACAACTGAAAAATTAATTTTGAGAAAGGAATGATTCACATTGATGAAGAGCATTTCTGGGTCAGTAACAGAGCCATAAATGAATGAGTTTGTGAAAATGAATTTGGCTCCAAACAACATGGCAACATCTTTGAATTAAACCGTTAATAAAGTAGAATAGAAAGGATAAAAAAATCTCGGTTGGCCTTGAAAACCTCAACTCACATCCTTTTCTTGTGACTTATTTCAATTATTTTAATTTAAACTACCTTTTTTTCCTTATACCATAATTATTTTCCCATGAAGCCACTTATTTGACCAAAATACCACAGCGGTTTCTTTGAGCCAGGCAAATCCTTCCTATTAAATTTCTTGACAATCGTAGTGACACATTTAATTAGGTTGGTTTAAAAAAAAAATCCCAAAAAGGTTACAAACCTCCAAATATAGATATATTTTACTATCTGTTTGTTTTTTTTTTTATTTGGAGATTTTATTATTATAGGTTTATGGTGATTAGTGTCATATTGTTGTGATTATTGTTATTATTGTACATAAATTGTCCTTTAGTAGTTTTTGTCTGCAGAGGCCCATCTTCTAAACACCAAAGTTGTCTGTGCGTGCGTGCGTGCGTGCGTGCGTGCGTGCGTGCTTGCGTGCGTGCGTGTGCGTGTGTGTGTATGCATGCATGTGCGTGCGTGTGCGCGTGTTTTTGTTTGTGATTGTGGCAGGTGGCAGAACGCGCTCTCTACTACTGGAACAACGAATACATCATGAGTCTGATTGAGGAGAACTCCAGTGTCATTCTGCCCATCATGTTCGCCAGCCTCTACAGGATCTCCAAAGAGCACTGGAACCCGTGAGTGACCATATAGAAGGTCCCGATGATATCCATGCCTGTTATTGATGAGGCTGTGGTCATGTGACGCTGACTTTCCATCCCCTCTACAGTGCCATAGTTGCGCTGGTCTATAATGTGCTGAAGGCCTTCATGGAGATGAACTGTACCTTATTTGATGAACTCACAGCCACATACAAGTCGGACCGCCAGCGGTAAGAACCCCCAAAGATCAACTCATTCAACATGTTCCTCCTCAATGCTCAATTAGGCTAGCCACAGGATTTCGGAGCTTTCCTAATGTGTTGTACCTAGAGGGAAACCTGTTGGATCACATGAGCCACAGCTCATGTAATCCAACAGGTTTCATACTTTGTTTAGCTCTAACTTTTCATATTCCAATCCAGCTAATCCCACAAAAGTTGCTCTTTTGTCCTTATGAACAACACCCCTATTAGCATAGCAACCCCCTTAGGCCTTGGTTGTGCTGATCAACTCTTACACTGACATAACGAGGCACCATAACCTAACTTGCCCAAAACTTTGGCAGATATATTCGGAAACTCCCAACAATTCATTAAAACTGAAGAAGCCTCTTGGATGAGGGGTGACATGTCTTCAAGCGAAGCAATTCCAATCAAATTGCCACAAGACGATTCTGACAAGAATATACCATGACCTGTATGACTGAGAACCTCCAAAGACAGAGATTATAGTTGTTTACATGCCTTCCTGTAGCCAGTAAGGCTCTACACCTTAAAAACGTTCTATAAATGTCTCCAGATGGTTTTTCCCTTCAAACATAAGTTCTGGTGCAGACACGACCTGGTAGAGGGAAATTACAAATATCTCTCTATGAATAACTGGGGCTCAAAATCGGAACCCTTTGGAAATCCAGAGCTCCGCGATGGTTTTTACGATGGCCGTCTGATGGTTTCAGCGCTAAGGCTGTTTTTCCCTACCATCCAGTGAAAAGAAGAAGGAGAAGGAGCGGGAGGAGCTGTGGAAGAAGCTGGAGGACCTGGAGCTGAAGCGAGGCCTTAGGAGTGATGGGATCATCCCAACTTAACGAAGACAGCTCTGTACCCCCTCCCCCCCCACCCACACACACACACACACACAAAAAAAAAACCTGCCCCACCCCACCCCCACCCCCGACTCCCCGATTCCTCCCCCTCCTGCCTCCATCTTGTCCCCTTCCACCCCTTCACATCAGCCATGGTTTCGCAGAGCTCCACGACCCCCCTCCCCCATAAAGGCCATCTCCTCTGGATGGACACGGAGCGCCCGCTGGTTTCTCAGTTGTTGTTTTGTTCTTATGTTTTTTTTTTCTCCTGTGTTTGTGCGACTTACTTTACAGTAGATTCATCACATCTGTTTTCATTATTTCAACAACACTGTAAATATTTTTTTCTTTTTTTCCCTTAAACTGCTATTATTGCAAACAGAAGAAAACAAAACATTAATAATAAAAAAGGAAGAAAAAAATAGAAAATGAGAAAATGACTTGTGTGGGAGGGGGGGATTGAAATAAAAAAAAAAAATTGACTGTAGGACATGAAATGAACTTTTTGAGAAAAAGAGACAATAGATTGATTTTAACTCTTCATCCCACTCTTCCTCCTCAGTACGGTCCTGTATGTATTTTTCTTTCTTGGTTCTTCCTCTTTGCTTTTCCTCTCGACATTGCCATCGCTCTGCTCGCCCCCCCACACACACACACGCCCTCAGTTTTACCGCCTAAATGGGACATCCAGACTGATGGCTCCCATCTACCCTCTGACCCGCTGGGTCTCCCTGCCCCCAGTGTTATGAAACAGGGAGTTGAACTCAAGGCGGCAGAGTGCGTCTACGTGTCCAACCTGCTTTTCCCTCCATAGTTAATTTCTGATGGGGGAAGATAACTTCTCTCTGGGAAATGAGAAAAAAAAAATGTTACTCTGAAACAGAGAACTTTACAGAATGATGGAGGCAGAGTTTAGATTGGTCCCATTAGGGGTTTTAAGTTCTGTCCCTGGAAAAAAGAAAAAGAAAAAAGGCGAATTCGCTCGTTCACTAAATTCAGAACTGCTTTTTTTGTCATGACCTCACTGTACCATGGCAACTTGCGTTTTTTACGTCACCAAAATGCAGGATTGTGCAAATTTAACAGATTAAGAAAAAAAGTACGTTCTTCGTCCCGTTTTCAAAGTCTCCGTCACACGTACTCAGTGTTCGTATGAATGACCAGCAGCAAGCCAAGCCTGTCTATCTGGCAGTCTGTTCCTGGCATCCGGCTCGTGGGCTGCGAGCAAATGTTGTTTTTCCTGCTCCATATACTTAAGATTTTTGCTTCAGTCTGCCAACAATGTATGCTTTCTACGCTACACTGAAGAGGCAAAAAAAGAAAAGATGTATGGAGCCAATTAATACTATCCCCTGGTGTAGACGCACTTGCTGCCATCCGAGTTATAGGTTGCCCCTCTTCATTGGACTCTAATCGCCATCATGTTTTTCCTGCTGTTACTTTTGACCCCCCGCTCACCAGCTGCAGGGCACACTGGGTATCAGTCTGGCACTGATTACCTTTTTTTTTGCTGTTAACGCCAAGTCTAACCTACAGAGGAGCACCAAAAACCTTCCTGCTGTCGTGAAAGATGAGCGCCCCACCTCTCCTTGTCCTCCTCCTCTAGCCCATTGGGGGGCCGTTGCAGTATAACAGCACTGACACCCTGTACATGTAATGAATGCAGTACACTGATAACCTTGTATCTTGTAGTAATTTAGGCTGTTTTCTGCATAGAGGAGGAGTATCCAGTATATAAAGAGGTGTTATGGAACACGACTTCCTGGTATTTATGATAGCCCCCCCCTACCCACCTGTGCACTTTTTGCCTCTTTTCTGTCTCTTGGTTTCTATCTCATTTTGGAATTTTTGATGGAGTTTCTTTTGACCATCGGATATATATATTTTTTTTAGTTGGGGTGGGAGGGAGGGAGGAGGGTGGACTGGTGGGAGGGTGGGTGGGGGGGCATCATGTAGGCTGAAGGGGTCAGGGGTCAAATGAGGGCTGGGAGGGAGGGGTGTGGTTGGAGAGAGGAAAGGCTCAGAGCGGACCACTTTGCCCTGCTGTGGGGGGGGGGTTGTTGACGATGAACTTCCCCCTCCCTCGAGGAATTAATGTGTGCTTTAGAATGGCCCAGAATATCATATGATTTAAAAACTGAAAAAAAAAGTTAAGGGTTGGAGAAATACAAATGTTTAATTATTTTAAAAAATAAAGAGATATTAAATTAAACCTGTTTTGTGATAAAGCCCAGATGCTGGATTGCTTTTATTGATTGTTTGTATGTACGTGTGTGCATTTAAGAAAATCAATGTACCTTTGACACATTTTTTTTCGAGGATATTTTCAAAGCATTCAAGCTCGCAATTTTCCTTTTTAGGGCTGAACCCCAAAGACAAAGGAGGCTCAGATTCCTTGGGATCAGACATTATATCAATGTCCATGCATTATTATTAAAGTATCTTTTATTGATACCATTAGTGGCCTCAAGCAGATTAACAACTCTGCTTTCCCTGGGAAGTTTTGGTATAGTTGGTACAGTTTGGGCTGTTACCTCTGCTCATGTGGCCAGATTCCATCTATGAAGTCACTCTGTCCCATGCCACTCGGCCGGAGAGACCAAGGGACCAGTTGGCTTGGACTACCAGCATAGTATGCCTGTATAGTAATGGAGCCCTCTCCCTACCAATCTCAAGCCTGGTGGACGAGTACAAAGGTGCCAAATCAAGGCTGGAGATGACCCTCGGAATCCTGGGATTCATATGTCAAAGGTGCTGCATCAACCCCAGCAATTGGAAGGAAATGGAAGCCAGCTGCAGCGGTAATGGCGACAAAGGCTGTCCTCAGACACCAGGAAATATGGGGCCACGTCCAATATGACAGAGGGGGCCTTGCCTTGGAGGCAACAATCCCTACATGGCAAAAGGCTACTCCAACCGAATGGCAGCACATGGTGGTGGAGGAGGCGTGTCACCAGGAGGAAGCAGCCAGGTGTGCCAAGGCCGTCTCCAGAGCCTAAGGCTGGGATACACTGATTTAGCTGCTGAAGCAGAGGGACAGGGCTGGAAAGTGAAGGTGTGGCCAATAGAGGTGGGCTGCAGGGGCTTTCTTAGCCAGTTCTATCACGAGGCTACTAAGGGAGGACGGAATCAGAGGATAGGCCCAACGGAAGGCAATCGGGGAGCTTGGAACTGCAGCAGAACGGGACAGTCACTGGCTGTGGCTGAAGCGTACGGACGCATAATGGGCTGCGAATTGCCCGCACGGTGCCACCATAGGACTCACACCGAGGTCTGATCAGCCTGTGGTAGACCTTGGCAGAGGGTATCTTGTGAGTAAATGGCCGAAACACCCAATGAAGTTGGGAAACACAACTGATAATGGGTCATATTGGGGGCACCATACAAGAGGACACCTATAACGCCACAAAATTGTTGTCCTGAAACTTAGGGACCTCTAACAGCTAGTCCTAGTAAGAATCATGTGGGTATATCGGACTTTTTACAAAGACTGTAATTCAAGTAGATCAATTAGGGTAATTTCAAAATTGGAACGGGATTAAATTCATATTGGAATAAAAGCCGATGCTGGTTAAAATAGTAATTGAGATCACATATCAAGAAAATAATTACAATTAAGGGAAAAAAATGCCCTTAAAATTAAGTGTTTGAAGCTTGAAAATAATACATTCACATGCTTTTTGCCACAGAAGTAGGAAAATGTTCATTTTATTTATTTTTTTAAACCTGTTGGAAATTTGGTGATTTTTCTCATCTTCCTGAACTCGACATGCTTCCCAGTGGTACAGCTGAAAGGTCAGTCCTCATCACCACAGCAGCTGTTGATTATTACTCCTCTAATGATTATTTTCTTTGGTTGTCTAAGAATGATGTTTCATGTATTCAGTCCAAAAGCAAATGTAAAAGGTGAGTGACAGTGACACAAGTCACTTAAAACAAACAAAATACTAGTTTTCCATTTGATAAAGGTTGCTCAGTTTTGACGTGGTGATGTTTTGACTTCCAAAGCTTTTTCCGGTGCAGCAATTCTGACACAAGGTGGCTTCCAACGACTGAGCTAGCACAACTCCGCAAGGTAAAACCATTCATCACACACCATTAGACTAGAACGACAAATAGACCAACACACCATTGCGAGTTGTGCTGTGAGGTGGGATTAACTGCTCCGGCCACCCGAGGGATCAGTTATTGTATACTTTCGTTTGTAAGGCTATGCTTGTATTACTACCCACCTGCATGTATACCTTAGTTGGAAAGCGAAGTGGTGATCATTATTCTGTTCCACATGCCTGTCATGAATACAGTACAACAGGCAATTCTCCACCCTCTGCATGGAGGGTGGCGGAAAGGCTGTTTATTTCATTCAGTTTTAAATCGTAATTGAATTTTCTTGGGGCTAATTCCACAACATGTTCTAGTTTCTTTTAACTAGGCAGTCAAATTATAATTTTATCAATTTATTTTTCTTTAGCATGGGTTTTAAGTGTGTAACTTTGTAAAAGTGTTTTATATTTGTTGCTGCCTAAAACTTCCCCGGTTAAATAAAAGTGAAATATAAGATAAAAAAAATATATATATATATATATATATATATATATATATATATATATATATATATAATTAAAAATATATTATTATATTAATAACAAATAAGATTTAAAAACAAAATTATGTAGATTTTCAATTAGTGGCTAGGTTTAAGATGACTGAATAAAATGGTTTCTAATAAAATATCCAATCAGAGATCCTGTGACAGAAATTATCTGAAGGAATAATGATTAAAAATGTTCACAAAAGAATATAAGATAGGGAAGATTGACTTCATTGAGCCCACAATGGGGAAATTCAATTGTCACAGCTGCATTTCAGGGTAGCCAGTGTGCAAATAGTAATACAAGAAAGAATATGTAAAGGATATATATACAAATATACAAAATACACAAAGAAGTACAAAAAGAAGTATTTTGTGCAGAAAATGGTTACAAAAGCAACATGTGTACAGTAGACAATGTGGGTACTAAAAATGAAATGAAAATAATTATGGTAACCTGAAGAATATCTAATATAAACATATCAAGAGTGAGAGTGGTAAGTAGATATGGAGGTCATAGAAATGTTCATGTATTTGTGGTGTCTTGCAGTTTGACGGCAGCTGGAGCAAAGGACCTGCGGAATTCATTCTTGCAACTTAAAGCAGCAGTCTGCTGCTGAAGGAGCTGCTTAAAGCCCCCACAGTGTCATGCACAGGGTGAGTGGGATGTCTGTTGACAAGTTTCACAAAGACCTGATTTAAAAAAAACATTTATTAAAAAATCCCACATCAAATAATTTTAAAAGTCATCCGCAAAAGATAATTACAATGTATCTGAATACCATAGAAGTCAAAAACAAAACAAATGACATATGATTGGTGCGACAGCTAAGATGACCAATCAAATCACTGTTTTATTAAACTTGACTGGCCAATCCGAAGGCGAGGAAAATAAATGCTAACGGACATGTGGCTCGCAAACTAACGGGGCGTTGACTCGATTGTATGTGTAAACACAAATTCGAAAGTTAACTATATTTTAAAACAACCCCACAAGAGTTTAACTTGGAGCTTAAAAGAAACTTATTCTTTCTTTTTCTTTTGTTTAATTTCATGGATGACGGGACTAGCTTAGCCCGAACGACAATCCAGCCCTCTCTTCTCCGCTTACAACGAGCGCTTTACCCTTGGACGTGCCGGATGATTTAAGAGGTTTAGTTGAAGAATGAATAACAACGTGAGTTTGCATTATGTGTCATGACGACATTGGCTGGTACCCGCTTGTCAGCGCTTCCTGACTCCTCCCGTGGAGTCAAAATGGCCCGGCCAGCCCTCTGCTTAGCAGCATGGCGCTTATGCTAATAATGTTCATTTGCAAATGCTACGTATTTAACTCATGCTCTTCTTTTTTTATATGTATCTGTAATTTGTTATCATTTAAATAGTGGTAATATGGGTGAACAGTGTTGTCTTTTTGGGGTCCGATCTGGGCAGCAAGTGTTTGGCAGCTGTTGACCCCCTGAGCCCTTGGAGGAACTTTGTCCAAATCCCATTGGATTAACATGAATTAAACCAATTTCAGCACTTCTGCTGGGCTTTGTAGTTTAAACCTCTTGTGTGAGGGCCTGTTGGATCCAAGTCAGAACTTAGATTCCAGATCCTTCACGGAACTGAGAACATGTATGTTTTGGATCAGTGTTCTATTGTTCCAGCCGGCAGACATTTCATTCAACGGTTCTGCCATTCACTTGAACCTAAACAGTCTACATTTGTCTGCTGCTTCAGGGCGAAGCACTGTGTTGTTTGGCCATGAGAGAACGGCAGACAGCCTCACAATTCAACATGTCTTCCTTGGCCCATAAGTTAAACATTGATTTTTTTTTTTTTCCCTCCCCCATTATTTATGCTAGACATCGATGCTAAATTGCATATTGGTTATAAAATACATCTTGTGATGCAGAATCTTGGACACAACATCAGTAATAGTACCTGGGATCATGGGGGGTTTCGGGGTCTTTCAACATCAGACCCCCTTCAGCTCCTGGCCGTTGTCCGAGAAACGCTCATCCACTCCTTGTCCCTCTGTATCCACAGCCATCGTGATGCTCTCAGCAGCCTCTGAAGCTGAGTTGATGGCTCTCCTCTTGTGTGCACCTGTGATGCCCAGGAGACTATAGGCCTTACAGAGTGACTTCCCAGCCTGAACGAGCAGGCATTTTGCACACCACCCTCGTCTGCGGCAATCCTCCACTAACTCTGCCTATTTCTACTATCAGCCATAACATGATGACTTGCTTGAATGACTCAGAGTGCACGTATCTGTCTGGTTTCCATGATGTTTTCAGGGAACTTCAGTTGTCCACCCTTAGCTGCCAGTCCTTTGCTGTTCCCAGGAGTACATTGTACTTGTGTACGTATTTGTGCATATTGTACACAAATGAACCACATTGTGAAAGCATTTTTACACCCATATTATGGAGTCAGAACAACGATCTAGACAGCTTATATTTTCTGGGGGGGGGCAAGTGACATATTGATGAAAGGTTAAGAGTGACTTTCCAGTTTTACAGTGATTAAAGTCCCCCATAATGAGACTTGGGGCATCTTGTGCGATATCACCATGACACATGTGGCGTGGCTGTATTTTCCTGTACGTGAATGTACACAAGAGTTGTAAATAATTGCGGAAACTCACTCGGGAGATAAGACTGGCACAAGGAGACAAAACTTCAATATAGGCGCTGCACAGGGATTCTCTGGCCACTGCAATTTTTTGTACCAGTTTTCATTTACGTATAGACAGAGTCCACTTCCCAGTGATTCTTTTTTTTTTTTTTTTTTTTTTTCCCCCCATCACTGTGGAGTCTGTGAAGATGCAACGGCTCCCAAAAACCACCTATTCACAGATTGGTTTGAGGATCATGCTGTATGAGCCATGTCTCTAGTGGTATAAGGCAAGCACTTATGCAAAAAAAATGTAAATTGGTGCCATTTACACCATTTGTTTTCCTTTTTTTGAAAAAGTCCACTCAGCTCGAACTAGATCACGTGGTCTGTCTCTGAGAGATGTCGTTTTTTTAAAAGAAAACCCCAAGTGATATCTTCTCATCTTGGAACGATGGTGCCATCTTGTGAGTATTTTGTAGATCTAGAGCGCTGAGCACTGTAAATTGGTTTTAGGTGTCAGGGCTGGTCGGCAGTCAACTCCCACCTCACGGCAAGAAGGTTTCTGGTTTTAATCCAGTGGTGGACTGTTCTCTCTGTGTGCAGTCTCCAGGTTCTCAGTCTTCCTCCTACAGTTCAAAACCATCACAATTTTCCTTCAAGACTAAATTGTCCATAGGCGTGAATGCCACCCCCCCCCAGAATTCATCTTTAGATGTGTTTTGAAGTGTAAAGCTCAATAATATTTAAACACGGTTCATAATAAAGTGCTGCCTTTAATTTTTTTGATGTCTCAGCCAGTGTTCCTTCCTCTTTCTCCAGAACGGGTTTGCTTCAATGCTGGCATTTGCTGCCCCGCCGCTGCTGTTTGACTGCATCCTGTGACTTTATGCTGCTACAAATCCAAAATAAAATGTTGTAGCTATCATAGATTAGAATGAGTATAGTCTTAATGATTGGTGTTGATTCTCCCTCTGGAGGGTAGTAGTGAGTCACTTTCCAAAGAAATTGAACTGAACCTCGCCAGAAGGTTCTTCAAACATCTGCAGCAAAATCTAGCCAAACTCTTTTGTTTTTCATTTTATGTCACAAAACCTGCAGTGTCACACATCAATTTTTTAACAGTTACTGATTTTCAAGATTTTTTTTTGTTGAATTATTATTTATATTGCTGTTTGCCAAGTACTCCTTTTTTTGCTTAATTTTCTTTTCTAAATATATAAACCATCACACCATTGTCCAGAAAATAGGCAATGTTTCAAAAGGAGAAGCCACAGGTACGAGCAAGAAGCATTTAAACTGCAATAAGAACAGATTAAATGAAAGGTATCCACATGCCCCCCCCACACCCCCCAGAATTCACCTTTAGGTGTGTTTAAAGTTTGATAATGTTTAAACCCAGTTTATATTAAAGTGCTGTCTGCGCTCTGAGGAGCCCCACCTTCATTGATCACCCCCCCAAACTGCACAGGATGCCGCGTTTGACTGTCTTTTGTATTTTCAAATTGAACACATGCCAGGCAGCAGGTGCTGTCACTTGCAGCTGAACTGCACACATTCGTCCGGAGGTCTAGCAGGTTAATCCAACCAGAAATTGATGTAGCTTTTAATTTACACACACACACACACACACACAACAGAATCTGGAGACACCTTTATCATGGACACCAGCCGTTCGTATCCTGTCCCCCAGCCTGCACTGCACCAGCCCCCCATCCACCCCTGCCTTCCCCGGCTCCCTTTAGAAGGTGGTGGGTGTGTTGGAGTGGATGGACACCAAAGCGGTGAGTTTGGAGGCCAGTGCTTTGATGTTCAGCCTTTCTTCTGTTTTTGGGACGGGAGAGACGGCGAGGACAGACTAATTAATCCGGAGATCAATGGGGGGTGGGGGTGGTTACTGCTACCCCCCTTCCTCCAGATGTTCAGGCACCACATTGATCTGGCCATTCGATACACCTCCACCCTTGGCTCCTTCCGCTCTCCCTCTCAGACTTGAGAGTTTTGACATCTGCTGCTTTTTCAATGGCATTTTCAGATGCAAGCCAGCTTTTCTACCACAAGGTGGCCCCCTACCTCAGTTGTCTCACTCCAACATGTGTTAGATCATTTCTGGCAGGAATTCAGCTGATCAGTTTGCTTATTTTCGATTTTGTTTTTAGTCATATTTTCATGTCATTACTTGGATTTTTATTGTTTGTTTTCTGCTCTTGTTGACCTTTTTCGCAATTTAGTTCACTTTTCAAGCATTTTTTTTTGTTTGTTTGTTTTGGGCTGTTTAGGGAATATTTCTGTTTTTTTAGCTGGGTCATTACTGACTGGTAAGGAATTCCCTACATATTTCTATGCAAGCTGGTTTTTTTTTTTTTTGAACATTTATTAGAACAGGTTCCTTAACAGAGTCATACACATTCTTACAAAACCTCATAACAAGATATACATTATACAATAATCTTTATAGGTCACTTATTTCCTCGATAGCGAACGAAAAATAAAATTAAAAAAATTAATTAATTAATAAAAAAAAAAACACAAAAAGACATCTAACTCAGTTAAATAGAGGTAATATCTTCAACTCTCCAAATATTTTTTAATGGGTGCCCATTTGTCAATATATAGGTCTGTCTGAAATCGTAAGTTTGCTGTTAGGCGTTCCATGCAGTTTACATCCTTAAGTCTCTGACGCCACTGGTCCAGGGTAGGTGGGTGGGGTTTGAGCCAGTTTACTGTGATCATTTTATGTGCAATTAATAGAAGAACTCTAAGCGAAAACACCTGGTTTTTCCTTAGGTTGCTTGTTGATGCTGTACCCATAATAACTTGCTGTGGATCAATTGGTCTGTTTAATTTTAAAATCTCACTTATTTGTTTTTTCACCTCTTCCCAGAATTTCAACAGTTTAGGGCAGTCCCAAAAGATGTGGGAGAAGTCCCCCGTTATGCCACAGCCCCTCCAACACAGGGGAGAACAGTTATTATCATACGAAGCTATCATCAAGGGAGTTTTAAAATACCTTATTCTTAACTTCCAGCTGAACTCCCTCCATGTTGGGCTGCTTAAACATTTTTGCCAGGGCAACCAAGAACTCTCCCATTCTCCATCAGCAATCACGGCATTAGATTCCAGTTCCCACTTAGCTTTCGCATCCAGTGTGTCTACTGAAGTGTCCATACGTATCCTGCCATATATATCTGATATTGTATTTTTAATGTTCATTTTGTTCTCAACTATCTCAATCCAATATTGTTCAAAATTAGTTGAGGCTTCTTTAATATTGTCCCATTCTTTGTGTGTCATCAAGTAGTGTCGAATTTGAAAATATCTAAATAAATCCTTAGAGTCAATGTCGTATTTTGCCTGAAGTTGTGAAAAAGGCCTCAGAGTTCTTCCTTCAAATAACTGATTTATTGTGATTAAACCTTTCCCTGCCCATCCAATGAAACCACCGTCCATCTTTGCTGGCAGAAAGTCACCTGCTGCTGTTATTTTTGCTGCCCTTGATAGGGATAGAGGTAGATTCAGGAATCGTCTTGTCTTTTCCCAAACCTTAAGTGTATGGTTGACATATTCATTTTGTATCTTAAGTCCACGTCTTGCTTTTGAATTTAGAAAGGGGAGAGTTGAAAGCGACACGTTTTTAACTGAACCTTGCTCTATATGCACCCATCTTGTGTCCATATCTAGTTTTATCCATGAGACCAATTTTCCAAGTTGTGCTGCCAGGTAGTAACTTCGGAAGTGAGGCAAGGCCAATCCACCCTTATCTCTGGGTGCACAGAGTATTTTCAATCTCACTCTGGGCCTCTTGTTCTGCCATATATATTTGGAAATGAGCTTATCCAGTGATGTAAAGGTAGATACAGGAACAGTGATCGGCAGAGCATTGAACAGAAACAGCATTCTAGGTAGGACATTCATCCTGATACTTTCTATCCTCCCAACTAAGGACAAAGGAAGCACCTCCCATCTTTCCATGTCATTTTTGATCTGAGAAATTAGTTTACCATAATTTGCCTTATATAGCTGACTTGTGTCGTGTGTGAGAATGATTCCCAGGTATCTAAAGCCCCCTTTTGACCACTTGAATTTCACCTGTCCATCCAAGCATGTCGGCCAGCATCCTGTTCTCATCATTGCTTCTGATTTCCCCTCATTCACCTTGTAGCCTGACATCTCCCCATAGTCCCTCAGGCATTGCATAAGGGCCGGTATAGATGACTGAGGGTTTCGTATAAACAAAAGACCGTCATCCGCGAACAACAAAATTTTGTGTATCTCCCCTTCTTCATCTACTATTCCCTCGATCTGATCGTTTGTCCTTATCAATTCAGCAAGCGGTTCAATGCACAATGCGAACAAAATAGGCGAGATTGGGTTCCCCTGCCTGACTCCTTTTTTAAGGTGAAAAAATTGGGAGCAGTACCCATTCACCCTGACCCTTGATATTGGGTCTTTATTCAGTGCTTCAATCCATTTTATAAATGTCAAGTTAAATCCCATTTGTTCCATAGTAAATTTCAGATATGTCCAGTCCACCCTGTCGAACGCCTTCTCAGCATCTAGACTGAGAAGCATTGACGGGTGAACTGAATGTCTTGCCAATGATTGTACATCTAATGCTCCTCTAACATTGTTTGCTCCTTGTCGACCTGGTATGAAACCGGTCTGGTCTGGATTTATCAATTTACCTAAGTATTTCTGCATTCTGTTTGCTAATATGGCACTAATAATCTTTACGTCATTCCCCAACAAACTGATCGGTCTATAGGCACCACAATCTAATGGATCTTCCCCCTCTTTGTGCATAACCGTTATTACTGCCTCAGACCAGCTCTGAGGTGGGTCATTTTCCTGTAAGGCATAATTAAAGATCTGGCAAAGTTTTGGCACAAGCTCCTCTCCAAAGGCCTTATAAAATTCACCTGGTAGACCATCTGTGCCAGGGGATTTGTTGTTTTTTAATGATTTGATAACGTCTTGTATCTCGTTTTCTCAGATAGGAGCTATTAATTATGCAAGCTGTTTTAAGTAAGCTCTCCTATTTTATCAAAACAATTCCTTCCTTCTCACAAAACTTTGGATAATTAAGTCTTTTAAATTTGTCTTCCAGGTGAATGTTGATTCTAGATCACTCTTCAGTGTCATTTAATTTCACTTTAAATCTATTTTGCATTCTGCAAAGTTCTATTTTGACCCATTTGGCAACAATTTCTTCTCTTAATTTAAGTCATTCCTTGAAAGTTTATCAAGTTGCGGGTGGGTTGTGATATAATCGAGTTTTAGTCTGGATTTCCCGTGCAATGTTTTGATTTTTAGTTGCGTCCTTGATCATTTCTTAATTTTCATTTATTTATCTATTTATTTTCTTGATGACAGGTTTTTTTTTTTCCTCCTGGGAAAAAAAAATAATGTGACATGCTCATTCTTCGGTTGTTAACATTATTCGCTCCGCGTCAATTATTGTAATCGCCTGGTGGTTCGGCTGTTGTGCAACTTCTTGCGGGGCCCGGTGGCCACAAGCTTTGTCCTCACAATCGACGGTGTCCTGCCGGCCCACTGCTGATAAAATGTAATTGGGAGGTAATTAGAGTAATTACAGCCATCAGATTCCCATGGAGACGCTGCTCTCTACTCCGTATGTGGCCGCAGACTCGTATGACCGCTGCGTGGCAAGGCATCTGGCACTTGACTTTCTGGACTGTGTTTCAATGCTGGAACATGGAATGTCTCACTTCAAAATGACAGAATAGAGACATTTTGAAAACTCAACTCATTCAGAAAACATCACAAACACAAATTTGACTTCTATCTGTTTTTCTGGGTTGGTTCATCAGAAAGCAACATTTTTGAAACCGTCTCCTTTTTCATGAAACTGTTTTTTTTTGATGAAACAGAACATAGTGAAAATTATAAAACAGAAGTTTGTACTCTTGATTCAGAATTTACTTGTTTTGTTTTTCTTTAATCAAGGTATCTTTTCCAGCACGTTCATTCGTATTCAGACTTCAAACGAATGAAGTCAATGAAATGTATTTTATATAAATGAATAAAAAATAAAATAATAGAAAAAAAATCAAATCTTGAAACGACCCTCAAAATAAATTGAATTGGAAAAAAATTAAAATGACAGAGAAATAGCAGCCCGGGTATCCTGTAACAAATTATTTATGAAGAGCGGTAACGGACAGGATGCCTTGTTGTTTTTGACATGTTAAAATTCCATTAAGCCACTATTCCCCCCACCCTGCAGTCTCTGACGTGTACTGAGCTTCTTTGGTAGCAAGAGGAGAAGAGCACGAGCCGCTATTTCTGTCTTTGTCGTTACCACGTTAGTACAACCCTTTAGTAATGTCATGAAGAGAGAATAATGCCTGACTCCATGTAGCTTAATCTCAAAGACAATGACTGTGGAAGTGTGACTGAACCTGGACCTTCATTTGTGCCTAGTAAAGCTATCCCCTGGTCAAAACAAACAAAAAAATAGGTTGGAATTCCAAGACAAGACCTGGAAATGTGAGACTTAAGCTGTAAAGGCAAAAACATCACATCAGCAGGACAGGTCTAATCATTTAATCTCACATCTTGTGGACTTTGGTATTGTTGATAGGACCAAACAAACCAAATGGAGAGAATTAAACCCGCCATTCTACGGGTTGTGAATGGGGTAAAAAAAAAAAAAAAAAAAAAAAAAAAAAGGCAATCCAGTTTTGCAGTTGCTTGTCATTCAGTCCTGATGGCTGATGCTGAACTTGCTGTTCCACAGTTTGGCCACTGGGACTATCTTTATCAAAGCCCAGCTTCTCTTGTACCCAGCTTTTGTGGAATCGGTCGCCAGTCCATTGCAGGGCCATATATAGAGACAAAAAACATTCACTCTCTCAATGTCAGACATGGTTTTATTTAATCTCAAACAAAAAAAAGCTGGTTCCCATTAATTAATGGAGATTGAGTGTTCTATTGAGTGTTTTGCATACTGCATTTTAGTCATCAATGGGAGAGACATTAACTAAACATGACAGAGAAAGAAAGGAGAAAGCTAGAGCTAGCTAGTAGCTGCTGTTACACATGTTTAACTCGCAATGACGCACAATTTCTATCAACACACACACACATACACACACAATGGATGACAGTTAACAGTTGGTGACATTACATTTGCAGTTGAACATTAAATGGAGTGTGTCAGAATTCAAGTCTGACTGCTCCAGAAAAATGTTATCATTGAATATAAACACTTTGCACTCCCACTTTTCTCTGGGATGGGAAAAACACACAGTTCTATGGAAATGCTTAAATTTTAGTTTAAAATGAGTTCTAACAATCTCCAATTTCGGTCATGTGACCTACCGCCTTACTCCCCTTGTAACTGGCTGAGTTTTCTGGGGTGCGTCACTGAACCCGACTCATGTTGTTTGTGTTGTACTGCAAGTCGTAGCTGTCAGTTGAGGCCGGAGGGCCCCAAGCCTCATCCATAGCTGACGTCCTCCTCCGTCACATGGACCTTACAATTTCCTCTGTCCACCGTAAACGTCAGCAGAGGGGGTGCACAGAAAAGACAGACGCCCCCTGTTGGCTCCCTTGCAACCCTGTTAGCCCTTCGTGTGTGCTAATAAGCATTCCCTGGGGGGGGGGAGACAGTCTCCCCAAGCGGTAAGGATGAGAGAGTCTATAATTGGAGGCGTTGGTTTCTGCTTTGTGTGACGGCTGAGAGTTTGAAGAGAAGATCAATAGCACTTACAGCGTCACTCCCAACTAATTAACTGCCATCCAGCTCCGACTGAAATGAAATTAATTTAAATCGACTCAGACAGCGTTTCCATCTCCGGGCCGGTGCCAAGGATTTCAGTCAGCCTTCATTGACATCTTCGGTTCACATCATCAATGTGTTCCTTTTCTTTCCTCCAGTGAGAAGGTTGTTCCTGTTTCATGACACTGCACTCGCCATTGCGTCACGCTTGCTGGTTACGCGCACACGGGGACATACACGTCACACACAGACTCGTCCCAACCGTAACCAAATAACCTATAAAATCACATCACACACACAAATGCTGTGAAGGCAAACACAAGCAAATAACACACACCTTCACATATCAAACTCTTGACATCACACAAATGAAAAAGAACACATCCATTGAGCGATGACACAATCACATCACAACTAAATCCAAAAAAAACACACGAGAAACTAACAGAGACACAAATGAAAGACTTAAATACGTGAGCAAACCCCATGATAACAGTCACATGGTTTTGCACACTGACGAAACCACTACCCAACATGCAATTTGCAACACACATATTCAGCCTTTAGCATTTTTCATTACACAAATACTATACCACTGTAACCGAGGGGTTGCGAAAGTCGCCTATACTGTGTACAATTACAAAAAAAAACAACACAGGAACTACCTTTTCTCTTGGGTAATGTTCTTGTCTTCCCTTTTTTATTTTACTTTTTCTTCATCATTCCGTTATCCCCCAGTAACCACTCATACCACATTTCCACCTCAAACTGCCGGCCCTGATCACTCATTGTGGATCGCTTCCGGAACGCCATTCACCAGCACATAATCCTCAGACGAACACTGTGCAACTGTTCGGGCAGTCTGGTTAGGTAGAGCATATAGATTCACAAACTTGGTAAAGTAGACCTCCACCACTAACACATACCTGTTCCCCTTAGATGTCACCGGTAATTCTAGAATGTCAGTTGCCTCTATCTGAAAAGGCGGGGTTGCCTGCACACCCCCCATCGGTGCACGAAGCTTAGGCACTGGGGACCTGTGGGTCCGATGGGATGCACTGTTCACACCACTGTGGTATGTCCTTGACCATGAAGGGCCAGTAACAAGTTTTCCTTGCACGTTCCCACACTCATTCCCCTGAGAAATGGATGTGTTGCAGCACCCCCGGTGCAGGTGCTGCAACACATTGGGGGGTACAACAGGGTACAACAACTTGCCACAGTGTATCTCCTGTAAGGGGCGAGTTCCCGCTCCTGTAGAGAAGCCCATTAACAACAGAGAGGCAAAGATATTCGGTCCATAGTTTACAAATCCACCGGGAGCTACCTCTCATCTGCCCCTTGGGTGGCCGAGAAACACCGCCTTCAAGTGAGCGCAACATCTGCTAAATATCTGGATTGACCTGTTGTAATGCCTTCATTTCTGTTCCATCATGTGTGTTCCCTCATGAGTGTCTGCATGAAAGACAAGTCTGGTGCCTCACTGTCCACCCTTGGTGAAGTCAGAGGCAGGAGGGAACACAGTGAGAGGTTGAGCCAGCTGAATGTCTGTTTGGGGAACATCGGGTTTGCTGTCAGAGTCTATTGCATTCACCTGGGTGGTCACTTCAGGTAGGGTGGTTGTTACTACACCAGCATCAAGGTCTTGCGGCCAACGTGAGTCCGTCAGCATTAGCATGTTGTTGCCTGTCTTTATGCTTTGTAACCCAGTTAAATGAGTCCGGCCCCAATATCCATCTGGCTCTGCGTGCTGTGGTCATCCTTGTCAATGGACATGCCCGTGCAGATCTAGCAGAGGCTTGTGGTCAGTGATGATGGTGAAGGCAGTTGATCCAATGTAATGCTTGACCTGGCGGACAGCCCATACTATAGCCCACAGTTCTCTGTCAAATGGGGACCAACGTTTCTCTGGGGAAGTGAGTGATTGGCTAGAGCACACCACCACTCGCTCTAGTCCATCTCTGTCCTGGGCCAACACAGCTCCAACTGCTTTCATGGAGGCATCTGTGTATACCTTATAGGGAATGCTAAAGTCTGGCGTGGCGATGACAAGGGCAGATAAACCCCCTTCAGGTGTTCAAAGGCCATGTTACAGTCAGTCGTCCACTTGAATGCTTTGTCCTGGCAGGTGGGGCGGTATTTATGTAGCTCAGTGGTAGAGTGCATGCTTTGCATGTATGAGGTCCTGGGTTTAATTCCTGGTGTCGCCACGGTAAGTTGCTTTGGTTAAAAGCGTCTGCCAAATCACTTGACAAGAAACAACATGCCCCAGGAACACTAAATGACCTTTAGCCAGGTGATACTTTTGGGATTCAGCCTGAGACCCGCCGCCTGACTCCTGTCGATGCGCGGAATGGAAAGATGGTCTCCAAAGGTGGGGCTATATATCAGGAAATTGTTGCGATACACCATACACACCTGCCAGGGGAGCCCTCTGAGCACCAGGTCCATCATACCCAGGATGGTTTCAGATAGCGTCGATCGCCACTGGTAGTCCCAAGCCCGTTGTGAACGCAGTTTTCTCCCTGTCTTCCTCAGCGACCTCGATCTGCCAGTAGCCATCTGAACCGCAAGGAGCCCACCAGTGCTTCCAGGGTCTTGTCCACTCTGGGGAGTGGACAGTCAGACGACGATAGTCTTGGCAGAACCTCCACTCACCGTTCTTCTCTTTTGCAAGGACAACAGGCGAGGCCCGGGGGCCGCAGCTTTCCTGAATTACCCCATCCGCCAGCAAGGCGGCCTCCTGCCTGTCTATTTCCTCCCTCTTTTCAGGTGAGGTCTGGTAGGCACGTTGCCGTAGAGGGGGATGATTCCCGCTGCTGATGTAGTATTGGATAAGCGTAAACTTACCCATCCCTCCTTTTGAGGTGCTAAATATCTCCTGATATTCCACCAGCAGTGCAGTCAGTTGCACTTTCTGCTGCCGCGTAGCTGGCGATTCCTTCAGTGACGCAACAGGCACAGCACCGGATAAAAAGGCACTTGGAACTTGTGGGAGCGACACAAGGTTGGGCTCGCCCACCGTGAACAATTCCCCCAAATGCACGCCTCGTCTCATTATAACGTCCCGATTGGTGAGGCTCAACACACAGGCTGTGGAAACCCCGTCTTTCACAGATGTCACAGTGTGAGCTATGACACAATCGCTTTTGCTCTTGCGATTCAGTGATAAATAGCCCACTAAGTCAGGGAGCTGGTCAACAAGCCCGGGTAGGGACACCCTCACAGGAACTAGCGCCTCGCAGAGTGAGGGCGGTTTCGTGTCAGTGGTGATGGAAACATTGCAACATTCAGGAAATAGGTCCTTGACCCTCAACAGTGGAAGTACCGCGTCTCATAGATGCAATTCCCCACTTCCATAATCTAGTAGGGCACAATTAGCAATAAGGAAATCCCGACACTGCAGGGCTGGTTGTGAGGACCCCCTAATGATGTGGAAAACCTGCTGCTGGGAGGCCTTCCCCCGATGCAGAGTAGCTATTATGGCGACCAAGAGTGTCAAGCATCTGACCATTCACCCCTTATGCTGCAATATTGTCTATACTCAGGGCCCGCTTGTGTAGGGCTGGAACAGACATGCGAGGACGTTCACTAATGAATGACTCTGTTGCTCCAGTGTTGACCAATATATTTATTTCCATCCTTTCAATGCATCCCCTCACATATGAGGTCAGCTGCTCTGTCTTGTCCGGTATTATTGTTGTGCTTGCAAACATCGTTCCTTCTAGAGGGCCCATAGGTTCTTCTGGTGTTTTGGCCGGAACATCTGCTGTATCTCTTTTCCCAACTTGTATGCTTGGTCTTCCCTCTTTGGCGAAAGGAAGCGCATCCCTCGCCATCTCTGCATATCATCGTTGGAGGGTCTGGGACTTCGCCAATTTAGTGAGCAGGCTTGGTTATGATAGCGGGGCCTGCAGTCCTGTTTCTCTCTGTAGCCTCCTTCCGCTCCCTGCTCGCGCCAGGCGTGGTCTGGTGAACGACCTCTCTGTTCGAGACGGACAGCCCTGCTCCTCAAAGTTACACTGGCGTTGGCCTCCACATGCCAGTTGAAGGGTTTTCTGTTCTTCTTTCCAATGGTTGGCTTTCAGGCGGTGGGTTTCCTCTGCTAAAGGCCTAATCTCCATCCTCATTTCTCTCATATGGACCATGTCATCGCCTTGGGCGCTGACATAGTCCATCTTTAAGGCCTCTCTGGCCATCTAACATTGGCTGGCGACGGTCAGAGCCTCCCCCAAATCAGCGGCACCCTGCTCTTGACATTTTGCTCCGAGAGCTGGCTGCAGACTAACCAGAAACCTGCTAAATTTCTCCTCTTTCTGCTTATTTAGCTTGCTTATTTGGTGACATACACTCCAAGGCTCTCTCCAGGAGCAAGGGGACAGTTTGTTCTGAACAGGTCAAATTAATGCTTTTGCTCATAAGCCACTAGCAACTTCTCCTTAACCTGATCATAATCTGCCTGGATGACCGCTGGCAAGCTACCCCATAGAAGAAGCGCCGCTTTTGTCGGACGGGTTGGTAGAATCCTCACCAACTCATGGTCAGAGTTATCGCCAGAGCCTCCGACCAGAGCCTTCGCCACTACTTTGTATCGCCTGGTCCAGCACGGTGAACTTTGTGTTTCCTCCCTGGATGAGAGCGGCGGGAGGTCAATCCTCACGTCGCTGTAGAATGGCAGTCCTCTCCGTCACTCTTTGTAGCTATAGTCCAGTGGGTCCTCTTGATTTTCTTAAACCTGATGGCAGAAAGACAGTTGTGGACCTCACGCACCTCCGGCTTTCCGGCCCTGACACCGCCGTTCACTAGGCGGTGCAAACGGGTAAGCTCGCTGCCTCCCCAACTTTTCCTTTTGGCCGTAAAACGTCTCCCGCTCTCTGAATGCGGCCATGCAATCCCACCGCTTCCGTCAGGGGTTGCGAAAGTTGCAGATACGGCGTACATTTACAAAATAACAATGCAGGGACAACCGTTTCTCTCGGGTAACATTCCCGTCTTCCCCTTTTTATTTTACTTTTTCTTCACGCCGTCATCCTCTAGCAACCACACATACCTCACCTCCGCTCTCCATTACGGTTTCAAAATAAGAGCTTGAGGCATCTACTGTGGTCGCAACTTATGACAGGAACCAGGTCCAGAAAGATGTTACATCACCCTGTGCCCAGCGGGGACGTATCTTACCCGCCACTCTTCACCCTGCGGTAAACAAATACTCCTTTACACTTCATTCTGGATTGAATGCAAAATGCTTTTCTGATGCTGCTGTACACAAATACTCTGTAACTCTCCCAACCAAACCCAACCCTGCAATGAAACAACACTCAGTTTTTCTCCAGTCTTTACATACACTGTAGACTCCTCACCTTGCAGTAAATAATCCTCAATTGAAACCTACTTTAAGTACTGCTGCAGTAGAGAAATATCTGCTCATTCCTCTTCCCCCACCGGTAATGAAACGACTACACTGTACTCTCCTTCCGGCAGTACAACCACTATGAAAATATTCTCCATGCCTGCAGCCCGCAGCGATACTCCCGTTACTCTCATCCGTCGGTCCCACAGTATTTTTGGACCGTGCCCACCGCAGCAGCCGCGCATGCGCCGTGTCTCTCCGTGCGTGCAGCTGGGACGCCGCGCCTCCGCCGCCTTGGCTCCAGTGCGCCCCGAGCAGCCCGAGCGCACGGTTACCATGATCATCTCCACCGGTCCGTCTGAGAGGCAGCAGCGTCACACCGGAGTCCCGCACCGCCGAGCCGCCCCCGCCGACCCCGAACCGCGCCAGCCCTGGCCGCCCGCAGCAGGATGCCCGGAGGAAAGAGAGGGCTTGTGGCGCCGCAGAATACTTTCCTGGAGAACATCGTCCGGCGCTCAAGCGGTGAGTCCCCGCGCGTCCCGGCGCTCGTCTCCCCGCCTCCGATCCCCGGTGCCTCGGACCCGGACCGTTTCTGGAAGGGGGGGGGGGTCCAGCGTGTTTCTCCACGCCCGAGGATTTTCTTTCCACGCACTTTATGTAACCACCGCCGGTGTGTTCGAAGCAGCGGAGTTTCTACCGGAATCTCTTGGTGTTTTTGCGCCCCTCCATCCCTCGAGGAGGAGCCACACCGTGTCTCGCCGCATCCTTGCGTGGAATTCTGTGAAAATTGTGTCACATTTCACGGCCAGCTGGTTTCGTCACGGAATGCGCTGCGGCGCCAACGCACCACGGGACGAGGATGAAAAGTTTAATTGCGCTCTTTAACTGGCCTGCATTTGTCAATTAATACCGTATTCCATGTAATAGATGTGTAATATCGGATGCTTCTCCCTGCATCATGATTTATGTCTGTTCTTTCCGTTGTCACAAAGTTATAAATATGTATCATCCCAATATGTGCAGGTTTTAAATCCAATTCATTTTATTTTTCTGTGCGATTTTTTCTTTCCTTTCCTTCTGGGCTGCTCCTGTTGGCAGCGTCTCAGACGCACGCCGATTGATTGATGGGCTTCGTCCTGCCAGGAAGCCAATCGTCCGGAGCGGGATGCTCAAGGCGTGTGCGTGTGTGTGCCGACGCGTGTGTGTGCGTGTGTGTACGCGCTTGCGGCCCAGGGGAGCTGAGGTTGCTAATTGGCCAGATTTGGGTTGTACAATTTGTTTCTCTATGAGGCAGGAGTCAAGAGGGGGCAGCGGGGGGCAAGCAAGCATCTCAGGATGCAACAAATGCTTAAAAACCACACCAGCCTGTTGTTGAGACTCCTTTAAACAAACGCTTCAGCACCAGAATCTCAGGTCTAGACCCCCCCCCTTTCGACACTGCGTGTCATCTCAGAGAATCGTCCTCAAGTCATTTTTTTTTCCATTTTTTTTTATTTTTATTTTATTAGTTTGACAGCATGTTCTGCTGTTTTTTGCTCCTGAAGAAATGATCTCACTCAGGTTAAATTGGGATGAATATCAACCGGGATGTTTCTGTTAATTTTCAGATTAAAAAGAAGTAAAGTTAATGACAGATTCCAGGGACTGTGGTTTGGAATCACCATCCAGTGAGCCTCAACCTTTAGGGGTCTGCTAAGCTTTAGCAAAAAGTTTTGCATTCCTGGGTTTGAACAGAAAGACCCATGGAATTTGATTTGATGACTTAAAAAAATGTCTATCTGAAAGTAGCTTTAAAAAAGGCAGAGCATGAATTTTCTTGAAATTTTAGGTGGCCTCTCCGAAAAATATCAAGATAACATCTAAGTCTGTTATGATGTAGCTAAAATCTGAAAGAAATTAATTACAAATCAGCAAAAAATCACAATATAATAATGTGATATATAATATGATCTATAATGTGACAAGGTATCAGCTTGGAATTGGAATACAAGGGAAGAAGTTACTGCAGTAACACCCCGGATACCTCAGTGACCAATAATATTTATTGGTATTAGTAACCAATAATATCCTAGCTTTACTTCAATAATATGATAATAATAGAATTGCACAGCAAGCTCATGTTTCACTTGCACTGCAACACCGTTCATAGTTATAATTATTGTTTACACTACCTATTTATTGTCAGCACAAAGCCAAATTCACTGTGGACAGCAAAGTACGAGTGTCATTGTACATGGAAACATATTTCCACACTGTACATATGACAATATGTAATACTTTGAATCTTGAATTTCTTGAATGATAACAGTTAGAATAATTCAAAAATGAAACAACCACAACATACAAGACATGATGGCACAAAAAGAAAAAGGTAATTGGACAGGAGAAATTACAGATGTTAGGTCATGCATGTGTTTTAGACGCTCGTGAAATGGGCCTCAGTCAGAAAAGTGTCCTTGACACCCCTAGAGGTCAGAGGTCATTTGGCTCTGAGTCTTCAGGGAGCAGCTAGCGGCTTGTCGAGGTTTTCTGTTTTTGCTTTAATTCAGATGGATTGAGATGCTTTATGGGCTGTGAAAAATTACCAGAGGTTTACAAAATGTCCCTGAAATGAGCAATAAGTGTCTCCATAATGAGCGGGAAATTATGCCAACATTTATTAAAAATTAAGAAAAAAGAGCCAAGACCTGAATTAATAATTAGCAAGACAAATCTGAAAACAGCAGCAAGTAAATCAGTCATCATCAGAAAGTATAATGAGGGAAAATGTCTGAAAAATCAATTAACGTGACCTCAAAATCAGTAAACGATTAAAAGTCATCAGAAGCTGAATAATAAAAATAACCAGCATGCCCCCCCCACGTCAAAAATATATAAAAAGTCTCAGGGACATGAAATTGCTCCCATCCTCCATACACTCAATCCCTCCCTGGATCACTCAGCTCTTGTGACCTTGTGATGTCCCTGTTGCATTAAACTATATATATATATATATATATATATATAATTATTATGATTTTCACTGGCTGTAGTTTGTACATAGTGCAGACCAGGAAGAAGGGGGGCCTCTGGCACCTGTTGAAGGCACCAACCTGTCCATCCTCTCCCTAGATTTAACACCGTGTTTATGCACAAAGATGGCCTGGTTGGATTCTGCAGGCAGGTCAGAACCCGGGATGTACGTTATGACAATCTGAAGCACACAGTGTCAGTCAGGTGCTCTGTCCAGGGGGTCAGAGGTCAGTGGTTTGTGTGATGTTTGGACCCAAAAAATGTACGAATATGATTCTATAATAAAATGTAAATGTAATGAGAAAATTGGATTTAAGTCTTTTGGCATTACACATGAACTAGTGCAGGGCAACAAAAAGCAGTTTAGCATCTACCCAGAAGTGAAAAAAGCTGCAGGTTCAGATATAATAAGTGAATTAACAGTCTGGTAAATAAATTAACAGTCTACATGTGCATTATGTTCATAATATACAAGTGATATATTTCAAATGTTTCTTTTATTAAGTATTTCTCAGCTCTTGGAATTATCTGTCTCAGAGCTTTGAATATTTTATCTTTTTAAAAGTAAAGTAAGCATTGTTTTCAGTCTCATTTTGCTCATTTTTTGATTTTTACCAGTATTTCAATGGTGTTGACGTCCTGCTGTAAATCTTTAACAGTACTAAAATTAGTAGTTTTGACTTCCTGTAGCAGAGCAGGGTGGAGGGGAGGGGTCAGCGAGAAACCCTGGGTTCAAAGAGTTTTCCTGCTGGTTGAAAACCCCTTGAATCGCCCGGACTTTGATCCTTAAATTCCTGAGGTGAACAGTTGGTGGGGTCATCGGCGCTGAAGGTTCCTTTTGAATGTTTGATGTGGATGGAAATTCACCTGGCGAGTTCTCCACTGTTTGACTCCCTGGCAGTGAATATTTCATGTTCCATCTCTCCTGGTCAGTATTCTGTCCCCAGTGCCCTTAAATGTGCCTGGAAATGTTTTGAATAGTTCTCTGTTTGAGGGGAACGGTTTCGGTGATGTTCTGGAGGGTTGCCGGAGGTAGCTGGGCGTCGAGGAAGAGGCAAGTGGGTCTTCGCATAATGACCGATCTTTGCAACTGGATGAGGTTCCTCCTTGGCTAGATGGTGCCTCCATTAATGACAGCCTTTAATTTAATACTGAAATCACCCAAATATCCTGGAGCAATTTTTGATTTCCAAGTTTATTTTGATACATTTATTGACCTCTAAATAAAAACTGGATAAGATTGTTGATGACTCCCTGGCTGTGTTGCTCTGCCGACTGGGGATGGAGTGGTTTGAAAACATTCGCTTCTGTGGACATGATGGCCGTATAACCGCTCATCACCTCCAAGGCTGATGAGAGTCCAACAGACCCAAGTGTTGGTCAGGCTCCGGCGATGCCAAGCCCCAGTGTGTCTTCTCTGGCTGACTGCATTCAGAGTAGAAACGACTTCCTGGTGGCTCAGTGAGTTGACGCGTCTCTCCTCTTCCTCCTTGCCAGAGACCAGCTTCCTCCTGGGGAACGCTCAGATCGTGGAGTGGCCTGTAGTGTACAGCAATGACGGATTTTGCAAGCTGTCTGGTTTCCATCGGGCCGAGGTCATGCAGAAGAGCAGCACGTGCAGGTAATGTATGTCACCGAGCATGACCCAAAACCACTTTCTCTTCAGGACTGTCTCAGAAAATTAGAATATTGTGATAAAGTTCTTTATCTTCTTTATTGCAATTAAAAAAACAAAATTACTTTTTCAGGATATTCTTATATTTTGAGATAGGATTTTTGAGTTTTCTTAAGATGTAAGCCATAATCAGCAATATTAAGATAATAAAAGACTCGCAATATTTCAGTTGATTTGTAATGAATCCAGAATGTATGACATTTTTGTTTTTGTAATTGCATTACAGAAGTTAAAGAACTTTATCACAATATTCTAATTTTCTGAGACAGTCCTGTAGATGCTGACTCTTGAGTTTTTTCAAATGTCTAATTTTTTGCATATGTTGGCCCAAGTGATGGCATTTAGCTTTAACGTTAGCGCCTCCTTCCTTTTCTTTCAAAACCCCAAGAGACTTCTGACCACTTTATCTACAAATGTAGGTTTGACCCAAATTTTGTCGGGATCAAACCAAACTAATGTAGAAGCTGTATTCTGGAGTCAGACAAAACCAACGCCCTGCGTGAGGTAAAACCCTGTAAAGGTAATGGAAAATGTCAATACCACAGCGCACAACAGGTAATTCGGACCCTAATGAGAACCCCTACACTCGGGACTTCGTGTCCAAATTATTCATCCTTTAATTCATCTGGAACAATCACGCTCTCCTCCCAGGGGGAGATAATCTGGCCGCTCGTCTCCGCCCACGTGCCGAAGGCAGCTCGGATAAGATTTCATCTTTGCCCCAAAGTATCTTCCTAGCGTCTTATTACAGAGAAACATTATTTAAAAATCAGTCAAATTTCATGTGCTGTGTGTAAAGAATCCCTTAAGCTCCCTTCCATCTCCTCTGGTATTTTATATTCACTGTGCGCTAAACTCATTGCTCTGTTGTAAGTCCTGTTCAGGTTGTAACTACAGGTGCATTAATATTCATTCATAATTTACATATATTTTCATCTGGATGTACAGTTGCCATGTTTTATTCAGCCCCTAGATCGATGTGTTTTAATGTCTGAGCTGCTTCACACTAAATGGAATCTATTAAATAAAAGAAGAAATAAATTACAATATGTTTCTCAAATCCCGGCAGTTTTGTAACCAAAGGAAACTGTGCCGTGAGCTTTTAGAGATTTTTTAACTGTTTCTCATGCTTAACTGAAGCACATAGGGGTAGGTAAATTAAAGATTGAAAATGCTAAGCGCTTCTTGCTTCAGTCCCGTCGCAGTGATCATTATGACTGTTTACATCGGAGCTTTGAGACCCCCCTACCCGTCATCCCCACAGGATAAACCTGGAATGAGACGCCCTTTGGTGACTTCAGTGCAGAAACAAACGCCAATTACTGAGCGTCATGCCGTCTTCACATGCCTGGCGCCTGGCCAGCTCCCAGTTTTCATATCAGCAGCCATGTTGCATGTTGAAAGGTTAGCGCAGCCAGTTGGTTCATGTGGGATGAAGGAGGCTGGAGTTGATCCCAGCTAACGGTGATTGGTGGACTAACCCAGACAGGTCAGCTGTCAATCACAGAGACAGCCAACCATTTAGCTCGCTCTTTCACACGTAGGAACAATTAAGAGTCTTGAAAGATCCCTCTGACTGGATTTTGGGCTGTGAGAGGAGGACTGAGGACCTGTAAAGAACCCAGACAGGAGAACATTGAGAGAATACACCCAGTTCACCAGCAATTGACAACCAGGACCTTGGATTCTAGCCATTTAGTTAGTAAACCAGTCCAGGCCTGTGCCTGGACGGCTAACTCGTACAAATTTAATGTTGTAGTCCGCTTTTTTATGGTAGATTATTTCTGTATCTCTTAAGTTCTTTAAGAGGAAGACAATTAATTGCTAATTAATTTGTGAATCACAGTCTCTGTTAATTGTAGAATAACATGATCAGTAAACAACAAAACACCAAATGACATCATTATTCCGCAGTGCAAATAAAAAAACAATCTACAACTTTTCCAAAAGGTTCCTTACCACACACAGCAGTTCTTACTGTTACTAGGGCTTTAACATTAATGCAAGTGTGGGTAAAAACAAAACCGGTGTGTTTTTTTTTTTTTTTTTTTTTTTTTACACCGTTCATCCATCCATCCATCTGTCTTCCTCCGCTTATCCGCAGTTGGGTCGCCGGGGCAGCAGCCAGAGCAGCGAGGCCCAGACCTCCCTCTTCCCCGCCACATGGTCCAGCTCCTTTGGGGTGACCCAAACGTGTTCCCAGGCCAGCCTGGAGACACAGTCTCTCCAATGTGTCCTGGGTCTTCCCTGTAGCCTCCTCCCAGATGGACATGCCTGGAATAGCTCCCTGGGAGGCGTCCAGGAGGCATCCTGATCAGATGCCCGAGCAACCTCATCTGACTCCTCTCTATGCGCAGGAGCAATGGCTCTACTCCGAGCTCCTACCGTATGACCGAACTTCTCACCCTATCTCTCGGGAGAGTCTGGCCACCCTGCGGAGAAAACTCATTTTGGCCGCTCGCTTTCATCTGCAATTTCGTTCTTTCAGTCACTACCCACAGCTCGTGACCATATGTGAGAATAGGAACCTAGATTTACCGGTAAATTGAGAGCTTCACCACAGCAGACCAGTACAGAGTCCACATCACTGCAGATGCTGCACCGATCCCCCTGTCGATCTCCTACTCCATCCTCCCTTCCCTTGTAAACAAGACCCCAAGATACTTGAACTCCTCAACTTGGGGTAGCACCTTTTCCCTGACCAGGAGTGGGCATTCCACCCTTTTCTGATTGAGCACCTTGGTCTTGGATTTGGAGGTGCTGATCCTCATCCTGGCCGCTTCACAGTTGGCTGTGAACCGCTCCAGTGAGAAGTGGAGATCATGGCCTTATGAAGCCAACAGAACCATATCGTCTGCATAAAACAGACTTGATCCTGTGGCCACCAAACCGGATCCCCTCAATGCCCTGGCTGTGCCTAGAAATTCTGTCCATAAAAGTTATTAACAGAATTGGTGACAAAGAGCAGCCTTGGCTGAGTCCAACTCTCACCGGAAATGGGTCCGACTCACAACCAGCAATGCAGACGAAGCTCCGTCACAGATTATTCAGGAACCAAACAGCCCATGTAACAGGGTTTGGTACCCCATACTCCCGGAGCACCCTCCACAGGATTGCCCGTGGGACATGGTTGAATGCCTTCTCGAGATCCACAAAACAGATGTAGACTGGTTGGGCAAACCCCCATGCCCCCTCAAGGACCCTGCTGAGGGTTTGGAGCTGGTCCACTCTTCCACGACCAGGATGAATTCCACACTGCTCCCCCTGGATTCGAGGTTCAATGACCCTTTACTTGAATTTCAGCTGTATTTTAACAGACTCTGATATATCAGATGATACGCATTGGCTGAACTAATATCACACTCATCTGGTGATTGTACTTACTTTACTCTATTGCCTCCCCCCGCTTCCATTTCACCCATTTTACCACCAATCACAAGGTGAGGGGTAAAAATGGCCGCAATGGCTGTTTCCAAACACTAGATGGCTGCAGGTGAGGAAACAAAGATGGAGCTGCTGGACACTTGGCTTTTTAACACTCTAAAAAAAACAAGTAAATAAAAGTATTTATTGAGAACAGAAGTAATGGACATCTGACCACCTTCTGAGCCTTCTGCTAACAGTCAGTGTCAGATTTTACCCTGCCTGTAAGGGTGAAAAAACTGGAATGTGAGAGCAGGCGTGCAGACCTGAAGGTTCAGTCCCGCCTCAACACAGGAGGCTGCTGTTTGCAGCAAAAAGTTCAGTAGTTAGGTTGCTGCTGCTTAAGAAGGGAGTAAAAGGAGCAGGATGAAGAGGGTTAGGAGGAGGATAAGGAGATGATGCAGACAGACGGCTCTGACATGCATCCGGAACTCCGGCCTGGCCAGTCTGTCTGGCTTATTCTGGGATGTGTCTTGCTCCACTGTCAAGTCTGTCCCCTCCAGTGTGAAACAGTGGGTGGATGAGTCTGACAGCCATTTGCTTGCGGGGGCAGGGGTTAGTATTCAGACACTGACACCCCCATCCCTTGCCCTTACACACACACACACACACACACACACTCCACCCACTCCTCGAGCTGTATCTCTGACAGGAACCTCCCGCTGAACCGGAGCAGATACATGTTCAGGCACGGGGTGACTTTTTAGTAGTCCTTTCTGATATTACTATGGCAGGGTGGGGACTTCATCCCTTAATCTCACAGGGATTACAGCATGTCGCTGAGTGTGATGCTAAGGAGGCTGCAAACTCAGCAGGTTTGTCCAAATTTTCTTAAAAAAACAAATTCCCCTTATTTATTCACACCTGACTTGGCAGTACCTCTCTGGTATTTGAATATGGAAAATGGAAGAAATGTATCTATGATATTGGTTTTGAATTTCATCTTTTTCATAGTGATTTTTTTTTTTTAAATCTGTCCTTTTTTTTCCTTTTTTTTTCCATCCTTTTTTTCATTAGCAGCTATGTTCTTGCTGCTAATGCAAGCTAAAGCTTGAGGTACAACTGGTATATTTATCGAAAGAATCAAAAATATCAAAACTTCAAGTAATCCTAAATATTTATAACTACATGTCATTTCTCCTGGGTCAGTCAGCAAGAAAAAAGGTCTTTTTAAGAGAATGTTCATAGTTGTTTTCTAATGTCAAGGATATCATGTGGGCGACAAAAAAAGTCAAGGACAAACAGTGTAAATAAAGATTATTTTCAAGTCGGTATCGCTTGCATGAGGTAGTCTGTCTGCTGGGGAAATTTCCTCGCTGCTTCCACCGTTGTCGTTGTGGCAGACACTGTTGGATGATGATGCTGTTAGCCCAGATTCTAAGTTTCCTCCAGGGGAAGCACTCTCCGCTACTCGACCTTCAAATCATCGCCAGGAGATGAACTGATGCCATCAAAACAAACCCTTTATCCTAATGGGGGTTGGGTCAAAGGTCAAAGGCCATCTCTGATCCCCTCTGTCCATCTGTATTGCAGTTTCATGTACGGAGAATTGACTGACAAGAAGACCATTGACAAGGTGCGGCAGACCTTCAACAACTATGAGTCCAACTGCTTCGAAGTGCTGCTCTACAGGAAGAACAGTGAGTCCGGTCCCATCTTCACAGCACCACTTCACCATTTCTGGTTTTGATGTGCTCAGATCATATAAAATAGCAATCAAAAAAAAAAAAAAAAACGGCTACAAGCTTAAAAAAAAAAGCTGTTTAACTAAACTGGTTGAAGGAGCACCACAGGTGGATTAAGTGCGTACCCCCACTGAGAGGGTATACACTGTGGTGACATACAAAAGCTTCACATCCAAGCAAATTAAGATTTAAAAAAAAATGTACAAAATATCTAGAATATATATATATATATACATATATATCACTCAATATACAATATATGGCCAAAAGTATTCAGTCACCTGCCTTGACTCGCATATGAACTTAAGTGACATACCATTACTAATCCATAGGGTACCGACTTCGGTCTGCCCTTTGCAGCTATAACAGCTTCAAGGCTGTCCACAAGGTTCAGGAGTATGTTTATGGTATTTTTTTGACCATTCTTCCAGAAGCACATCTGTGAGGTCACACACTGATGTTGGATGAGAAGGCCTGGCTCTCAGTCTCCATACTAATTCATCCCAAAGGTGTTCTATTGGTTTGAGGTGCAGGCCAGTCAAGTTCATCCACACCAGACTCGCATGCATGTCTTAATGGACATTTGTGCACTGGTGTACAGTCATGTTGGAAAAGGAAGGGGCCAGCTCCAAACTGTTCCCACAAAGTTGGGTGCATGGAGTTGTCCAAAATGTCGTAGTATACTGAAGCTTTCAGTGTTCCTTTCACTGGAACTAAGGGCCAAGCCCAGCTCCTGAAAAGCAACCCCACACCATGATCCCCCGTCCACCAAACTTCACACTTGGTGCGATTCAGTCAGACAATTACTGTTCTCCTGGCAACCGCCAAACCCAGCCTCATCCATCGGATTGCCAGATGGAGGAGCGGGATTCGTCACTCCAGAGAATGCGTCTCCACTGCTCTAGAGTCCAGTGATGGCGTGCTTCACACCACTGCATCCAAAGTTTTGCATTGCACTTGGTGATGTGTGGCTTGGATGCAGCAGCTTGGCTATGGAAACCCATTCTATGAAGCTCTCTGCGCACGTTTCTTGAGCTAATCTGAAGGGCACATGAAGCTTGGAGGTCTGTAGCGACTAACTCTGCCGAAAGTTGGGGATATATTCGCACTATTCGCTTCAGCATCTGTTGACGCCGCTCTGTCACTTTACGTGGCCTACCACTTTGTGGTCATTCCCAAACACTTCCATGTTCTTATAATACAGCTGACAATCGACTGTGGAATATTTAGGAGTGAGGAAATTTCACGACTGGATTAGTTTCACACTTGGCATCCTGTCACAGTTTGTCGCTGGTATTCACTGAGCTCCTGAGAGCGACACCGTCTTTCACAGTTGTTTGTAGAAACAGTCTGCATGCCTATGTGCTTGATTTTATACATCTTTGGCCATGGAAGTAATTGGAACGCTGTCTGACCAACATCAGCCTCTATGGCCAAGGAGTTCTTCAACTTCCTGTCACAAGTCTCGCCAAGGAGTACAAGTGCTCAAAAGTGAGGCTCCAAATGGCCCTAAAAGACTCCAAAGATTGGATGGTCAGCACTACTGCACCACCTCTGGCAATGAGAGGGAAGTGGACCACATCCAACACAGTGCAGAATGCTGTCTCAGCCTTAAGGCCCAATGACATTGTGGGGCATGTCCAGTTGGGAAGAAGAAGCTTTGGTTTGTCAGCAAGTAAACCGACTTGGCACAAGGCTTCCACAGCAGAAAGGAGGAAAATGGTGGTCGAGGAGGTCTGTTGCCAGGAGGAAGCTAATAGAACCGGAAAGCCTTTTTCTCTTGCTAAGCAGGGGCAGGGGATTAAATGGGGAGGTCTTGAGAGAAGAAAGCTCAGCTGGAGGGAGCTCTGGGAGATGGAGGCAAACAACTGAAATTTCATCATCTGAGCTACCTATGATATACGTCCATCGGCAAAAAATCTTCACCAATGGTATGGCGTAGACCCAACCTGTGCCTTTTTCCCGTACCATGCGACAGACACATTCTGACCGGTTGCAAGACTGGCCTCACAATAGGATATTACACCTGGTGGCACAACTTGGTGTTGAAGTGTCTGGCAGTAGTACTGGAGAGCAAGAGAAATGTAGTCAACTCCTTACCCCTGAGAGCAACCAATTCCACCATGGCAGCCTCATTTGTCCGAGAGGGTCAGAAAAAGCCTAACCATCCTCCCACCACATTGAAGCCTGGACTGCTAGCCATGGCCCAAGATTGGAAAATGTTGGTCAACATTGGCCAGCAGCTAATCTACTACCCTAAGGCCACATTTGGTACTTTGGTCCCCATAACTGAACTCTGTGTACATCATAGAACTTACTATTCCCTGGTGAAATGAATTGTGAAGACCTATCTTTAGCTCTAACAGATATTTTCACAAGACTGCTTTCTGTCTCGTCCTCAATTTGTTTGTTTGTTGTATAGTCGTTTCTCGGGCCTGGCATCCTGAAGCTGCACCCTTATATTTCGGTTTGGGTTGTAAATAATAATAATAATGGTGATAACAAGGCAATAATTGTCCCCTGATGGAGGTGATGCTTGTAATTGATGTGAGGTGCCGATCATTAACTTCCTCTTTCGCTGCCCCGCTCTCATCGTCACGCTGGCTCCTCCTTTCTCCCCAGGAAAGAGGCGTCAGCTTGCTCCATTATGATTTCTCATCCCTGTTGCCACTGGGGGGGTCAAAGGTCTGCAGCAGCCAAAGTGCGGGAGTAATGGGTGACGAGTAGCGAGCAGTGCTGCATGGGTCTTCATTGATTCGTTTTATACTTGGTTGAACTTATTTTAACAAATCACTGCTTTTCAGAGGCTTAGGCCGAAGACTCTGTGTGTGTGCGTGTGTGTGTGTGTGTGAGTGTTAGTGCGCGTGTGTAAATTGTACAGTTGTTTTGAGTCCTATCACACTGCCAAATTATTTGCGTGAACGATTGATTATTTGCGATTGTGAACGTTCAAGAAAATTCACCATGAAATAGACTGGACTAGACTAATGAATAAATTGATAATATTATATATTATTTGGAATCTTCTTCTCCTTTCGGCTTTTCCCTTCAGGGGTTGGTACAGCAAATCAACCTTCTCCATCTAACCCTATTCTTTGTATCTTGCTGTCTCATTCCAACTACCTTCATATCCTCTCTCACTACGTCAATAAATCTTCTCCTTTGTCTTCTTCAAGACCTCCTGCCTGGCAGCCCCAATTCCAGCATCCATCTACCTCCTCTGTACATGACCGAACCATCTTAGTCTGGCTTGACTGACCCTCTCTCCAAAACATCTAACATGTGCTGTTCCCCTGATAGACAAATTCCTGATCCTATCCATCCTTGTCACTCCCAAAGAGAACCTTAGCATCTTCTTCTCTGCGACCTCTAGCTCTGCCTCCTGTCTTTTCGTCATTGTAACTGTTTCCATTCCATACAGCATCGCTGGTCTCACCATTGTCTTGTACACCTTTCCTTTCATTCTGGCCGATAGTCTTCTATTGGATAGTACCCTTGACACTTTTCTCCACCCATTCCAATCTTCTTGAACCCGTCTCTTCACCTCTTTTCCACACTCTGTTGCTCTGGACTGTTTACCCCAAGTATCTGAAATCCTCCAGCTTCTTGATCTCAACTCCCTGTAGCCTCGCCGTTCCACCCTGGTTCCTCTTCTTCACACACATAGACTCTGTCTTGCTGCGACTAACCTTCATTCTTCTCCTTTCCAGCACATACCTCCACCTCTCTAGATTTTTGTCAATCCGTTGTCTGCTCTCACTATAGATCACAATGTCATCTGCAAACATGTTTTTTTTTTAATTTAGATATATATATTATTTGGAATTAAAAAAACAACATTTTTTATCTTTATTTTCTCTGATGTTCCTGCTGTGTTTCAGCAGATCGTGTTCATGATGATGTTCATAATGGTGACCATCTCTCCTTGCGTGTTCACATTGAGATGCTGTTTGATGGAGGTTTCCGGTAACCATAGAAACCAAAATCATGACATACTATGTAAAAGCAAACAAAATACCCTTAGGTATGAACCGGGGGTTCCCTGTCTCAAGGAGGTTACCAAAAGAACACGAGATAGAATGTTCTTGTGCATTGTTTCATATCAAATTTCTCCTACTAAACATCAGGTCTCAGCAATCTGACCTACACAGCTTTTCAATTACTTTTTAGTCATACAACTACTTTTTAAGTAGTTGTATGACTCCTCAGGTCACTTTCACAATTGCGCTTTGTAGTGTTTTGCTGCTGTATATTAATTATATAATATATATTCGATTATGAGCCAAGCCCCATATGATAATTTTTTTCGGTGTGTACACTGAAAAACCTTGTGTCTAAGTCTAATTTTTAATACTTAAACAAGGGAGCTTTGTTTCTAATAATTTACTAGGTGACACCAAGAAAGTATTCTGTCATTCTGATAAAACTATATTAACTTTGTTCACGTGGATTTTTGCCTCTCAACTCTTAATGTTTTGAGTCATTAGCGGATATAACAGTGTTGTAATGCTGAAAAACAATAACTTGTCTCCACAGGAAGCCCTGTCTGGTTCTATATGCAAGTGGCTCCCATTCGGAACGAGAACGACAAAGTGGTTTTGTTCCTCTGCACCTTTAAGGACATCACTTTGTTTAAGCAGCCCATCGAAGACGAAACCACCAAAGGTGAGCGAGCTTCTCTGTCTCTCTTTCACACACACACACACACACGCACACTCACACCTGAACAGTTTGGTGCCTGTAGTCGCTGACGTTCTCGCAAGGGGAACCTCTAATGTCTCGTCCGAGGATTTTCAACTTTAAGACTCAGAGATTTTGAGATTTGAAGAATAGACTGAGGAATTGACAGAATAGAATTAATAGAAAATCAACCTGCCCACGGATTAATCATTTTTTGATGTCAGATCGCCTCTTAGCCGACGGTTCTCCCTGTTTTTATTGTCCTCTGCTCCAGCCACTTCTTTGCGTGTTTTCACAATTGCGTCTCCTCAGTCAGAAACCTCATCTGTCTTCCCTCTGTGTCCTCCTTCCTTGGTCCACAAATCAATGCAACCAATTTAACTTTCAAATAAATATTTATGCTTAAGTTCTTGATTAATTGCCAATAAATAAACACGGCCAATATCCTGTAACTTTCCTTTTTAATGTCAAAGTAATTTACAGGTAAATTACAGTTAATTTTCTTGTATTTTTAGCGTTTGAATAATTTTTCGAAAGTTACTACTTTTTTTTCGTTCTTCCCTCATGATGCAGACCAGTAAATGGAAAGAGGCAAGTAGTGATACTTCTCTCAGTTTCAGGATATAAGCTGTCATATTGTTGCCTGGAAGCATTGTGTGGATGCAGTATGACCTCCCCCTTCAACTGCAGTAAAGTCATACTTTGGCTGAAGTATCATAACATCAGCTGTTTCTCTGTACTCAAATCACTCTTGCTTAATTACCTTGCCATCTAGAGTCATCCTCTTCCTCCTGAAAGATCTTCCACTTTTTCTCCCTCTTTTGCGCTATTTTTTTATTTCTTCCTGGCTGTGAATCGTGCTTCCTGTTCGTTCTCCCGCTGAGCCGTGGGAAATGTCCAGCCCTGTTCCTCACCGAGTGTCTCAGCCTGTCAGCTCCTGTTGGAGGAGCTGGCATTACTGTCAGGAATCACGGGAGATGTGGGCGTTGTCGCCTAGGCCGCTGACTGATGCACATTGTCAGGTTCCACCCCCCTGGGTGACGCACTCGCGGCACCACCGAGCGGGTGTATTTGCCCTTTGAGAAGCCCCCCACCCACCCACCCAACAAACCCGCACATTGGCACGCTTGCCCTTTATTATCTTCATATGTTCATGCATGTTAACACGTGTATGTGCCCCCCGCCACGGTTGTCGTGTGACGTGGCTATTCATTAATGTGCTCGAGGACACGTGTGAAACACAAACATGCAATTAGAGCTTTGTTGGAGTTTGTAAGCATCACGGCAGTAGGAGCTGACTCTAATGGAAACGTGGCAGATGCTTGCCAAATGTCAGATTTGCGATCCATTGAACCAGAGGTGGAGCTGAGGAGACGAGGAGATGGGATGAAGTTTCCTCCCTTCTCCTCGATTTGAAGCCATAATAATTTAGGACCTACATTACCCCAAAAACATTTCCACCTTGAATGATAAGAAGCAACTGACGTCAGTTAGAAGACGGTATTTGTTTGGAAGTTGGCGAAGAAGATGCAAAAAAAAACAGTATCTGAAAAACTGAACCGTGTTTGTATGCTATACCTTGAACTCTGAAATCAGAACTCTGGATTGAGCACTTCCTCTGCTGCATCGGGTTTTTAATTATAAAGGCTTTTGTCTCCCCGTAATGGTCAGCATCACCTTGGCAATTTTGCCACTCTTTGCCGAAAGGGTCAGGTCGTCTCTGCAGCAGAATGATGCTCCCTCAGGGTTTTTGCTGCTGCTGCCGTTCAGCCGCTGCTGACCAGAGGGACTGGGTAGGGTTTGATAGGATTGTTGCCGCTGCTGGCCTTGGCAGCTGAGCTCTCTGGTTCCATCGACCGAAAAAAAGCCCACCCTGGGCTCCGTCCCCAGCGGCTTTGAGGGCAGAGCACGCCACAACATGTCAGCATCAGGCCGCCTGCAAGAGGCCCCAGTTCGACGGACCAGAACCGGGGAATCGGGCAGGAATCCAGTATTCAGGAATAACGGCGACAACTGAGAATCATCAGGCGTCTGTTAGCTTTTATTGGATTCGCATGATGACCGGTTGCATGGCGTCCACCCACCTCTGTATCCCGCCAGGAATGTCAAGACAGGGTCTCCAACCAGACTTAAGCGGTTTGAGAAATTTTGAGTATTTGTGGTTGTGTTCTTAGAAGAAAAGCTTCACAGAGGGAAATGGCTGCTTTGGTCGGGGTTCTGATCGTCCACGTGTGATTACCGGTAAGTCCTCTGTGAAGCTGCAAACCAAAGACTAAAGAAACAGCAGAGCTGTGTTCATTGGAGTTTAGTTTCAGGCTAGGATGA